>NC_079979.1:12592400-13201566 GCF_029852145.1 Microplitis mediator
TACGTATATTAAATTGTTGAAAAAAAAATTCTAAAATTGTTAATTGTCTGCTAATTTATGAGTGTAAATGTCGCAGATATCAGACAAATTTAAAATTATTGATAGAGTAGATAATTGATAAAATAAAATTATTGAAAAATACGCATTTAAAAAATTTAAAAATTAATAAGTGCATTTTTTTTTTTTAAATATTTATAATTTCAAATTTGTCTGATGTCTGTTATATGCACACTTATGCTAATTTCAAGATCCTTTTTTTTTATACTGAAATTAACTGACATACTAATTTTTGGAGTTTTTAAAAATATTTTTAAAAAATGCGCCTACAGTTTTTTTAATTTTCTACATGTGCATATTTTTAGTTTTTTTTTTTTACGTATGTTAAATTGTTGAGAAAAAAATTTGAAAATTATTAATTGTCTGCTAATTTATGTGTGGATGTAGCAGACATCAGACAAATTTAAAATGATTAATAATTAGAATAAATAATTGATGAAATAAAATTAAAAAAAAATGCGCATTTAAAAAATTAAAAAATAAATAAGTGGATTTTTTAAAAATATCATTTTCTTAATTATTTATAATTTCAAATTTGTCTGATGTCTGTTATATGCAAACTCATGCTAATTTCAGGATAATTTTTTTGATACTGAAATTAACTGACGCCTAATAATTTTTGGAGTTTTTAAAAAATATTTCAAAAAATTGCGCCTACAGTTTTTTAAAATTTCTACATGTGCATATTTTTAGTTTTTCTTTATTTCTTTAATTAAAGTTGAAAAAAAAAATTCGAAAATTGTAAAAATTGTCAGCTAACTCTAAGATAATTATTTTTTTTACCAGAATCTTTATCAGTGAGAGTAAATGTAAATGAAGTCGAATCTTTCTGTGCACTTTTTTTAGGCCCAACACTCGAACAACCTTCTGGTTGACAAAAGTAAACCATATCCAGCGGTAAAGGAAAATCCTTGTGGTCTTCAACTGGATAGCGACGTAATAATTCCGGTAACTAAATCATTTAAAAAAAAAACAATGTACACATATATTTATATATGTTGTTATCTACTGTAATAAATAATCCGATAATAAATATGTGATTATGTTAATTACCTGAACAGGTTGTCGTGAAACTGGTGGTGCTTTAGTTCCAACGATAGCCAAATAATCAACCAGTCTCGGACACAAAAATTTTTTCTGCACGTCCATTTTGTTAAATAATTTTTATAAAAAATTAATTATTTATTATTTAAACGGTTTAACGTCAAGTTGACAGATAATTGCTTGAATAATTATTGTTATTTGATAAGCTAATTAGTGTACTCATAATGTGATTTAATTATGAGCGAGAAGAATACGAATTACTGACAAGAAGAAATATGATAAATTGTCTTGTCTTTTTAAATTGAGTTAAGATGAAAATCAATACTATCCCTCTGTCATTATATTCTTGACATATTATAGGATATTACTTTTATATATATGTATAAATATATATATTTAGAAAATAGTCTAGAATGTCGTCGACTTGAAAGTCGTGACGATACTAAACTCTCCTAAACTGACGTTTGAATCATAAGCAGCAGTATAATCATTATTTAAAAAATATATATATATATATATATGAAGACGAAGTTAGTGTGCGTGCGCACGTAAAAATAACCTTCAGCCATATCACTGACCAATCAAAAACTAGATCAACGTGCACACGTGTACCCTCATATTGACATTTAAACACAAACATGCACACCCACTCACACACACCCTCGGTATAACTTACGTCAGTCGATCAATACGGCAAAACTCAATTTGCGCCCAAAATTTATACAACTATATATATGTATATTTATGAAAAAAGTTCTTTTTTTCTATATTTTAGGCGCGTATTTATTTATTTAAGGTAACAATTAAGCAAAAAGTCATAAGTAAAGTTAATTAGTAGTAAAATTATTTAAAAAAATAAGGGTGTGCAATTCTCATATATTTCAAATCGAATAAAATATACACGTTAAATAATTTGTTTAATTTGAACAAAAATAAATAAAGAGCATTCTCAAATAGTACGCTTCACTTTTTGAAAATTTTCAATTACTTTTAATTGTCGCAGGCGCATTAAAATTTTAGTAATTAATTAAAAAAAAATTAAAGCATTGATTGGAAAAAGGATAACGTAGAAGCAATTTTGCCGAGGTATAGATTTAAAAAAAAATTACATTTGCTTTCAATTAGCAGTTAAACGAAATTTGGAAAATAAATTTCAGTAAAAATCTTCGTGTCAATTTTATAGTTCGAATTTTCAAATTTCGTGGGATAAAATTTATGAACAAATTTTGTTAAACTCCTAATTGATAACAACTGTAAGTAATTTTTTTTTAATTCTATATCCCGGTGAAATTGCTACTACATTGTCTTTTTTCAATTAAGGTTTGAATTTTTAACTTCCCGCTAAGAAAATTTAAAATTAGACAAAAGGGAAGTTATTGGTTTCGGTCCGATTTTCAAAAACCGAGTTTTCAATTAATCTCGACGTTTTTGCGGTCAAAACTTATTCTGACTCTTTTCAAGATGATGTCCAAGTGTACGTACGTTCGTACGTACGTATGTAAATATTCTGTAACTTTTGAACGAATGAACCGATTTGGCTTTTTGAGGTGGCGTTTGAAACGGCTCATTAATTCCAACGATTTGTAAGAAATTGAGCATAATTGGCACAGTATATTCGGAGATATTTCAAAAATAAAATTTTTTTAAAATGTTTTTTTTTCGGATAACTTGTAATGTACTCGATATATCGATTCCAAAAACTAATCAGCTTTAAAACTTTATAAGCCGTTTCAGATACCACCTCAACCATCAAAATCAATTTATTTGTTCAATAAAAATCGTTGTCAAAAGAATTTCGAAAAAGTGTTTTTTTCTAATAAAATCTAAATCGTTGAACTAATTGATGACCCCTGATTAAACAAAACGATTCACTCAATGATGAATGTATCTATATAGTAGTAAAATTGAATCGTTTCTTTTAATCAGAGACCGCTTCGTTGAAATTTTAGAGGTCAAAAACTGCGTCAAAGGCCTTTTTGAACGTCAAAATCGGTTCATTCTTTCCAAAGATTGCTAATATAAAATAAAAACACTAGTATTTTCGAGCTCAAGAGTTCAAGACACTGTCTGAGAATGCCCATAATAGGTAAATTTTTATAAAGCCGATTGGTGTAAATAAATATATAAATAAATAAATAAATTTTGTAAGTTTCAAAGATAAAGAAAATATATTTTGATAATTTTATTACAAAAAATAAAATGAATGCAACAAAAAATTCAAAACCATTATTTTTGATGTAACAATAAAATTACTTTATTTAATTATATATTAAATAATCACAAGTGAAACATCTTTAACAGTATGTTCTTTTTTTTAATTTTATGTAACACATTAATTAATAATTATTATTATATATTCATTTGTTTCATTTGTTAAAAGTCACTCATCTGGACAATCATTTTATTATCTATCAGTATCGTAATATTAATAATTATTATTTAGTTTCATAATTTAAATCGATTACATTAGATAATTTTTAATGACATCAATCGGAACATTTTAGAAAATAATTCCTAATATTATAATTAATATTACAATTATTATTGTTTTTATTTTTTTCATTTTTTATAATTAGTTATAATTACAGTAATTAGTTTTAAAATATGTTAATGATATGACAGTTTTAAAACTACCCGCGAAAATAAAATGAAATTTAATTCTATCAATTTTAAAGACAGTCAATTATTGCAAATTAAAATTATCATTTTATTTATATTATTATTTTTTTTTCACAAACAATAATACAAACACACTAATTCAGTCTTACATATATTTTTATAACAATGGAATATAAGTATAAAAAATTCACGAGCTATTCATATATATATATTATAAATATCTATATATATTAGGGTGGTCGTTGAAAATTAAATTTTCTCCTACGCCCTATAAAAAGCTACTTTTTAGTGACAAAATACGTAGGGAATTTGGTTTTTTCTTTTAAGTAAAAGGAACTCGTGCCTCTGGACGATCAAAGTTCATTTCTCGATACACTCGCGTTTTTTTTTAAATATCTCATGAAATATGCAGATTAAAGGAAAAAATTATAGAAACAATTTTGTAGGAAATTAAATTCTTGACAAAAAAGTTCATGTTCATTTTTTTTATAAAATGTGTATTTACGAAGATATTTAAAAAAAACTTTTTTACATATTATCTATTGAGCATTTAAAGATTACGAATGTTAAAAATAAAGTTTTTTCTTAAATATAGACAACTTCGTAACTCGTAACATATCAATCATTAATGCTTGTTATATTTTCTATATACTTAGAAAAATTTTATTTTCAAAATTTGTAATCCTTAAAACGCTCAATTCAGATCTAAAAAAAGTTTTTTAAAAATATTTTCATAAATACACATTTTATAAAAAAAATGAACATGACCTTTTTTGTCAAGAATTTAATTTCCTACAAAATTGTATCCATGATTTTTTCCTTTAATCTGCATATTTCATGAGATATTTAAAAAAAACGCGATTGTATCGAAAAATGAACTTGGATCGTCCAGAGGCACGAGTTCTTTTTACTTAAAAAAGAAAAAACCAAATTCCCCGCGTATTTCTTCACTAAAAAGCTTTTTATGAGACGTCTGAGAAAATTTAATTTTTAACGACCACCCTAATATATATTTTTGACTATATTTGTATAATAAAAGGAACAAAAGTGAGGAGAGGAAAAAAGGATATAAAAAATTTGTTCAAAATATAAATAAAAAAACAATAATTAATAATAATAATAATTATAATAAAAATGGAATTGAAGACGGATAATTAAAAAAAATTATGATTTGTTATTAGTACAACACTTGGAGCAATCAAAACAACTGGTATGCTATCTCTTAATAGACCACGAGGCCCTTCCACTACTAGAAGAATCATTAGACCTCTTGGACTGGGTTTGTAACAACAAATTATTTTCTTTCAACATATTTTTCTCCTTAATCAATTCTTTTATTAATTCCTGAGCTTCATTTAACTGTAGTTTAACTAAATGTAGTTCATCTTTATTACGTTTCAATCGTAAATTTTCCTCCGACAAATAATCGAGCGCAACTAGTCGTCGCTTCAATTCATCGTTATCATTTTTAATTTGTTTATTTAATTGTTTAAGTTTTAATAACTCACTATCCGTTGAAGAGTTTACTTGGGTCGGGGCATTATTATCTATATTATTTTTAAACGATTCAATATTTATAATTCCATTTTTATCACGAGCTACCTTCAATTGCTGGACGACTAAATCAATAGGAATCGGACCAGGCGACGTAATATTATTAGACGGACGATCTTCAATAAGTTTAATACAAATATTATTTAACAATAAATTAATAGGTAAGTAGTCAGGTAATATTTCGTCTTCTAATAAATCCATTAGTCCATTAACTGTACTCATGGATAATACTAAATTAATATCATTTATTTCACCCGTAATTTTATCATCAAACAGAGTTGATATTTTATTATTTTTACTATTCAAATTATCATTTAAATTACTATATTGTTTTTTTAGATCATGCTCGAGACGTAATTTGACAGATATTTTGCAGTCATCGGATTGTAACTCAGACCACCCGCGTGATCTTGAGCTGAATTTTGTTTGCAATTCATCCCAAGGTATCGACGTGCATTCTTCGCTCATTATTTTAGCGACCTGTAGTTTAATCGCCGAGGAAAAACCTTTCGACTGCTGAATCACTTCAACTTTTGACAGCTTAAACGTAACCATGGAAACTAAATCCTTGCGCTTGCATGCGCTATCGAGAGATTTCTCACTCTGCGTATCTGGAGTCTCTTCAATAACTTCGCTGGCCTCTTCAACAGCCGCTATATTCGTTACATTTAAATTACCGAACAGTGAATCTGATTTTTCCTGCTCTTCAAGCGTGACGACAATATAGTTCTCACTGTCTGAACTAATATCACTTCGCATAGATACAGTGTCACTGCTGCCGTCTTCGGGCGATGCCTTCAAAGCCGAATCAATGGAAGTCATTAGATTAGCAAAGCCCTTTTTCATACTGGAAAGACCAACATTAAAATTATTTTGTATAAACGCCGACTGCGCGGGATCTTTTGAATATTTTAAATATTTTCTAGCTTCTAAATCTTCGGAATTTTGCCGCTGGTGGTAATTGCTGGTGTCTTTGTTGTAATTTTTGTCAGCTGCCTTGAATGTTACTGTGGGGTGACCGGTATCGATAGACCCGATCATTGACGACACTTCGCTCTGCGGCGTTTCTACGTCATTGCTTGTGTTGAAACGTTTCAATCCAAACTCCAGTCTTGTGGCAACTGATTGGTTCGTCAACGATATCGGTAATAATTCTTCAGCAATACTAGAAGAGTCTGGCACAACGGACTCTAAATCACCACCAGAATTTTCTTTCCCCGGAGTTTGGGATGGCATAATCAGAGTTACTTCTAATTGTGGTATCAGCGCACCGATAACGAGTGAAGAACCGGTTGTTACGTTTGTTATACGATTTGTATCAACGACTAAATAGGTACTCATTTCGGTGACTATTTCTAATTGTCTTAATAAAAATAAATATTGATAATGATTTAACTGGACGCTTATTAAATTACTTATATGCGCGAGAATATGTACATCAGCATTTTTTATTATTTTTTCTCCTACTTTGCTGTCATTATTTTTATTTGTTGTTGTTGTAGGCGCTGCTGAGTTGTTGTTATCTTCAATGTGTAACCATACTGTCAAAGGAAACGCATCCAATAACGGAACCGGACGATTCATGCCTACGGCACGAACGCCGTAAAAGTCTGCCCATACGGGCTCTAAATTTAAACACCATATGTCTTTACATTCAAGCCATAGTAATTTTTTACTCAACTTTCCGATTATGTCATCAATTGAATTTATTGTGAAATTTGACGGGTAGGATCTGACGTTGTCTGAACCTGCAAATAAATCATTTGAATTTAAAAAAAAAATTTGAAAGTTTAAATTCAGAATTTGAATTTGAATTAAAGAAACAAAGTTACCGGCACAATGACGTAAAAATTTGTCGGTAACGATATTGTAGTCGTTATTATTACTCGGAAAACTTGATGAAAAAAACATTTGTCCCATTTGTAAAGCATTCAAACACTCGGCCAAGTCAGCGCGTGATGATTTACTGTCAGTAGACCGTACATTTGTTAATGTAACACGTGATGTTTGAATATTAAGTGATTTAGGGCGATCACGTTGATTAGGATAGTCATTTTGTGACTCGACAATTATCTAAATAGATATATAAGTATATAAGTTTGTAAAATAAATGTATATACTTATTGATTGTAAATTTAAATAATTACCCGAGGTAATATAGCTTCTAACTTAACATCAAAGTACATGTCATTAACAGCATTAGCTTTATTTTCACTTGACGCCAATGATTTGTATAAATTTAATAAGAATGAATTGAACCATAGGCAGCTGTAGATATCGTAATTTATTTGAATTGGATTTACTTGAACGTAAAACTTTGGCGGTGGCACTAAAATCGTTAAATAGATATATTAGACTGATTCAAAACATCGATTTTTTTTTTCTCGAAACCCTATTAAATAGTTGCAGGGAGATGAAATAAGATGTCTGTTGAAAGATGAGTTCTTAATATTAATATTTAGAGGTCACTCATCGCAATTTTCTATTTCTCATTTAAATAACATGAGAAAAAAAAATTTTAAGTTTGAAATTTTATACCTCGGCAATGGCTCATTGTATAGATGAGCTCGGGGTGTAATTTCGTAGGGAATTAAATGCTGTACAAAAAAAATTCTCTTGTGATATTTTGATAAATTCATCTGTTCAAAAGTTATTGGAGCTTGAAGTCAAATTTATAGCGAAACTATTAGACTTATCATAAAATGTTATAGAATCTTTTTTGTAGACAATTTTATTCCTGACAAATTATTTCTGATAAAGTTTTTTAAAACTCCGCATTGTTTTCTACTTATTTCCATTTTAAAGTCAAGTTTTTAAAAAAAGTAGTGTTCTGATCTATTTCAAGAGGTTGACATTAAAATAGAAATAACTAGAAAACACTGCGGAATTTTAAAAAACATTATCAGAAACAATTTGTCAGGAATAAAATTGTCTACAAAAAAAATTCTATGACATTTTGTGATAAGTCTGATAGTTTCGCCGGAAAAGTCAAAATATTAAAAAATTTACTATAAATTTGACTTTAAGCTCTAATAACTTTTGAACACATGAATTTATCAAAAAATCACAAGATACTTTTTTTGTACAGCATTCAATTCCCTACGAAATTAAATCCTGAGTTAATTTGTACAATGAACCATTGTCGAGGTATAAAATTCCAAACTTAACATTTCTTTCTCATGCTATTTAAATGGAAAAATAGAAAATCGCAATAAGTGATCTCTAAATAGTAATATTAATCTTCTGTCCACAAATATATATTTTTTTTCTGTATTTCGATGTAAGAGTAACCCTGTAATTAGCTATGGCTGTTAGGTTTATTGCTAAATAAATAAATTAAGAGCTTATCTTTTAACAGACATCTTATTTCTTCTCCCTGCAACTATTTAATAAGGGGTTAGAAGAGAAAAAAAATAGTCGATTTTTTTTTAATCAGTCTTATAAATATTAATTAATATATTTTTATATTTAATTTTTTAATTTTTACTTACATGGAAATATTAAGTCCCCAGGATAATAGTAATAAGTAAATTCCGCGTGTAAAATAGTAACGTCTTCAGGTAAAGAAAATTTCTCACGATCACCTGCAAGAAAAACAAAAAAAAAAAAATATAAATAATATTAAAAAAATTACGTTTTCTTCGCATTTATTTTTTTCATGAACTAAGTGTTTTTTTTAGGGTAGAAAGCACCAACTAATTGCAGGTGAAACAGGGAATCTAAAAATGTAAACAATAATTTTACGGACAATATAAAAAAAAATATGTTTTGGTTGGTATCTAAATAAATAAACGTAAAATATGTAAACTAACTAATAAATGAATGTATATAATATATAAACTAATGACAAAATTTACGTGCTTTTTATCCACTCAATCGACAGAATACCTGTAGGATGTTTTTTCCTCGTTTGCGCTGTTTATTTATTAACAAACAATAAATAAGTTGAATAAACGTCAAAAAAAAAGTTTATTATTAATAAAATAATTTCTTTTTAATTAGATTCGAATTTGGTTAAAAAATATACAAATTAATTTAAACTCAAAAAAATTGTTTAAAGTTTTTAAATTTTTATTTACTTTAAGTTTTTTTTTTTTTAAGTGGAGAGTAAATTTATCTTTTGTAAATAAATAATAAAATTTTTACCTGTCAAGAATTCTTTAGTAATCGGCTTTCTGGTCGTAGTCGTAACTTTGTAAATAGTCAGGTCATAAATTCTTATGACAATACACGTAGTCATAAGTGTGGACAATTGTTCCAATACATAATTTTTAATCGAGTTCCCGGTACCAACTGTACTAGTTTGCTTTTGTAATTTTTTTTCATGACCTAGTAAAGGCGTTTGTTGATCATTTTTTAATTTATCATCATTTCTTACATCGTTATCTGCAAAATTCATTAATTTATTAATGTATAGATTTATTATCAATTAAATCTCTAAATATAATTTAAAATTTACCAGGTCCGCTATTTTTTCTCGACATCTTTTGACCAACGTCAATTAGGTCCATAAATTGACCGCGAAATGAATTAAATGATTGCTGCAGCCACTGGTAATGCGGCATCGTATTTTCTCGGTATTTAGCCCAATGTTTTCTATCAGACATTGCGAGATGATACGGATAATAATCAATTTGAAATTTAATTAATGATATTTGTAGAGCGCCACCGTCTTTTAATTCTGGATACGAAGATCTTCCGGCTAAAATTTAAATTGATTAGATCGAATCATGATTAAAAATGAACAAATATACATACCTCCGGGATCATCACAAAGATGCAAATCAATTCGTTGTGATAAAAAGTGATAAGAAGTTTCGACTACATCGTAACGCATAAAAATTTTCGATATCGCTGTATTGCAGGGTACTTTTGATCTTGATTGCTGTGATATTTGTGCTTGATATTCAGGCAAAACCTTAAATAATAAAAATAAAAAAGAATTTTATTACTCTATTTGAATTTAATATGAAAATTCCGATCTACATACCTCGAGTTTTCTTGCAGCTTTTATTTTTCTTTCAATAGTCGTGGCTTTCTCAATAAGACTTCCAAGAGAATCGATGAAATGTAAAGCGGCTTTTAATTGAGAGTCCGTTAATACCCATAGAAGATCGTCAAGAATTATTACCAATCGTGACCCCATAACAAAACAATCTAAGAAATGAAGAAATATTTTAATTAATTTCATTTTTCAATAAAAAAAAAATGATTCTGAAGTTAGCAGACAGTGAACAATTTTCAAATTTTTTTTTTCAGTATTTAATTTGAAAAAAAAGAAAAACTAAAAATATGCACATGTAGAAAATTAAAAAAACTATAGGTGCAATTTTTTAAAATACTTTTTAACTTCCCGCTAAGAAATTTGTAAATTTTCAAAAATTCGGGAAGTTATTGGTTTCGGTCCGATTTTCGAAAATCGAATTTCTATCAAATCTTGACGTTTTGAAGCTCTAGGAAGCTATCCTGACTAATTTCAAGATGATGTCCGAGTGTATATATGTGTGGGGTACTATCTACAAATCTAATCAGCTCTAGAACTCAATAAAACGCGTCGATCGCCACCTCAACCGTCTCAATCAGTCAATTCGTTTGAGAGAAATCGTTGGAGAAAAAATGGTAAAAAACGCTTTTTTTTCGAAAACAACGGCATCCTAAAGTTTTTTCGAGCTCGAAAATGTATTCACAACAATGTTTTCGAGCTCAAGGATCTCGAATATAGCGGGAAGTTTTAGGGCTAGCCCGCAGGGTCAACCGATAGACCGATTTTTTTTTTTAATTTATTGTTTTTTAAAATATCAAAAAATTATTAGACGTCGGCTAACTTCAGTTTCATAAAAAATGATACTGAAGTTAGCAGACAATTGATAATTTTCGAATTTTTTTGTTTTTCAGCAATTTAATTAAAAAAAATATATATATATGCACATGTAGAAAATTAAAAAAAACTATAGGTGCAATTTTAAAAAAAATTTTTTTTTAATTTATTGTTTTTAAAAAAAAATAAAAAATTATTAGACGTCGGGTAATTTTAATATCATAAAAAAAATTGTTATTTATTTATTCACCTGACAGACGTTTTTTGATAGTAATTCGACATCGCGCTTGATTGGTTAACAACCGTAACGGCGTTAAATTTTGATCAATAGTACTCTGGGCCTCTATTCTAACAGTTTGCCATTCTAATTCTTTAAATATCAACAACTGTCCTCTATCAGGGTCTTTAACTCTCGTCATTCTTAAATCACATCGCTGCCAAGTCGGTGATTTAGACTCCACCATTATTCTCGATATCTAAATAAACAAATAAAATAAACATTATCGATTATAAATAAAATCAATGGATAACTTAAAACTGAATATATATGAGCGATAAAATTTAAAGCTTATCGGTTAAATTGAATTTTTTTATGACTTTGAAAAGCCGATAACTATTCTGACATTTATGTATTATTTAAAATTGCTGCAATAAAAATAAAAAATAAATTAACTGTAATAATTAAATAAGTAGTAATTACTTGAACTGAAGCGATAAATGCCGGACTTTTAAGTTTAACTGATACTGTATTAACAGCAATAGTGATGCCATCGATAACTTTATGAATAAATGAATATTTTGTTGCCCCTGGTAATGCTGATGCTGCATTTGTTGGTGATGATGGGCTTCGTAAATCTTCACACGTTACCAATTCAATTTGAACTTCGTCTAAATGCTAAAAATAATTATTTATTAATTATTTATCTTGTAGTTTAATAAAGTGTTAATATATTCTTACATTCTGGCTTCAATCATATTTGAATATAAATTTTAGAATTTTTTTTTGGCAATATATAATAAAACTTTGGTCACTCTGATGAAGAAAAATTCTTCAACAGAGTAACTAAAGCAGATAAGCGATTTCCGCGAACACCGTCGTGGCCCGTAGTCTAAACTCATGACGAGGCATGAGACCCGTAGCAGTATAGAAAGAGCGGGAAAGAAAACATTTGCGTGTTGTATGCAGGGTCAAGTGGAGTAAAGAAGAAAACTTTAGTGCATCTACTGAGGTGCAAAAAAAATGGCTAAGAAGGAGGAGAAAGACAAAGAATATACAGAAACTTGGTACCAAATACAGGATTAGAGGGGAGAGATAAATAATAAAAAAAAATGTGTAAGGTCTTCAAAATGATTGAAAAGACTCTGCGAGATGGGGGATTAGATAACTTAGGGCAAAAGGACAGTCAAAATGACACATGAAAAAAGTAAAAAGAATCTGGAAGTGAACTAAAAATAAGGAAAAAAAAGTGTGCAATAAATATAATAGAAATAAGTTCACAGTTTCTTGGAGAGTGGATGTTATAATTAACGTTTTTTCAAAATTTTTGCACGTTTTCTCGGTTTTAAGTACTCAATTATTAAACATTAATTGTCAATGTACTTGAAGATCGGAAAATAATTCATGTGATTCGACTACTTAAAGGTCGACGTGAGGAATAATTGGGGGTGGCTACAATTTTTGATTGATATACTAACACCTATGCGAAATATTTCAGAAATCTAGATCCAGTAGATTTTTTTACTTTTTATTTTCGTTCTGTGAAAAATCTTTCGACCTTCAGGTACATAATTGTCGAGAAAATGAAAACTAAGATACTGTGGTATTCTAGTCTTTCCTCCAAAACATTATTACTCAAATTACTAATAATTGATTGATATATATTGATAAAACTTTACAATCAAGAAATAGTATATTAAACACCTAGGCTAGTAAAATAAGAAAAGTCTCAGTACGTAATTGACAAACATGCGATCTGAGGCTTTCTTTTTTACTGGCGTAGGTGTGTAATATACTACTACATAGATAATAATAAATATGAAATGTAAATATCAAGACAGTGTGTTAGAAGAAAGACTAGTATATCACACTGTCTTATTTTTCATTGTCTTGACAATTAATGTTTAATAACTGAGTACTTGAAAAAGTCGGGAAACCGACAAAACGTTGTGCAAAAATTTTGAATAAACGTTAATTAACACCTACTGTCCAAGAAACTGTGAACTTATTTCTATTATATATAAAAAATGAATATGAATCGTAATAATTTTAACATCCTAAAAATATATTTCAATAGAAATTGTAAGAAACTTTGTATGAGATCTAAAAGTCGTGCAAATAAAACCCATTATTGTTAGTTTGATATATTATCTGATGATTCCCTGATTTAAAAAAAAACGAGTTACTCAACGATGAATGTATATCTATAGTCCCAAGTAGCACAGACAACTTTAAGATGTCTTTGAAAAGGATAAGACAATTTTTTTTTTGTTTCAAAGTCACCTCTTTTGGTATAAATACGACATGCAAATGTTGGCTCCGGAGACAGAGAAAATTTGTGTTGTTTTTCCTGTCTTATGTCAACTAAAAAGTCATTTAAATGACTTATTTTACCACTATTTGTAATTTACTTTTTGTCGTCACTTGTGTCAAGTCTTTTAAGCAGATATGTTTTCGTTGACATTAATTTCTGATCGTTTCGTCAACATATTGATATGTCAAAAATGAGCCTAAAAACATGTACCTGAAGATCGGAACGTTTTTCGCGCAAGGAAAATGAAAAAATTCATGTAATTCTTAAGGGGTAGTTCCGGGGATAGGGGGTGGTCGAAGATTTTCGACTGACATACCAGCATCTATATGCGAAACAATTCAAAAATCTAGTCATCCAGTAGATTTTTCACTTTTCAATGTTTTCTTTCCTTGCGCGAAAAACGTTTTGATCTTCAGAAACATTTAAAAAACTGATATCTTATAGATGTCACAAAAGCAGGTGTGCTACTTGGGGTATTCAAATTGAATCGTTTTGAATTTTGAATAATTTGTAATCGTTTTGAATCGTTTCTTTTAATCAGGGTTATTAATAATAAATATTTGTGACTTACCAAAAATATAGGCACACTTTTGAGCTTGGTCCATTGAATACGTAATATAACTTTATTACACCAAGCATTTGTTAATTTTAACCATGATGGTAATTCAAGTAAATCTGTTAGAACAGCTTCATCTAATTCTAAGTTTGATAATTCACCTTCACCTCTTAGAGTACTGAGATTTATTTGATCAACAGACAAATTTTTAGTAAATCTAGAAAAAAATTCAATAAAAAATTACCACCTATTTAAATTTATGAAATAAAAAAAAAGCAAATAAATTTTGACAAAAGAAAAAAGATATTTTTGATAAATACCTTGACAGATGTTTTAATAATTGATTTTTAATTATCGATACCATTTTTTAAGTTTCATTTATTATTGTTTGCTTAAACAATAATTTTTTACTCATGCATTAATAATTAAAATCCAATAATTAATTATTATTGCTGTGCAATCATTAAATCGTTAAAATATGCATATTATCATACTGTTTTTTCTTTTCATTTTTTAATATAACACTTCTTTTTTTTACTCCATTTAACAATAAATTTATTATTTATTATTTATTAATAAATTGTTAATTATTTTATTATAATTAACAAAGATTATATTTTTAAAATACTACGTGTTATTAATTTTAAAATATTGTGACTAAAAATTTCACTACGGAGATGTCAAATTATCTTTTCTATTCTAATGGTTATTATTATTATCACTTTTACAATTTACAATTTTCATTGAACGTGCAAATATATATATACATATATACACATACAATATCGGTCATTAATTCTTGCGCGGTAGCATAACATCGGGAAAAAAAAAACTTCTCTAAAGGAAAATATGTATCACTTTTTTATACAAATATTATCTATAAAAAAAAAAAATTGTAAAAAAAAAATACAATATTTAAAAATATATCTATATTAATTAAATGTAAAATTATAAATATGAATTGTAAAATAAGTGAATAAAAAAAAGTCCCTATAAAAAAAATCTCTAGATTTATAAATCACTAAAAAAAAATTACAATAAAAAAAAAAATTCCTACAAAGAAACATTTGCATATCTAAACATCTACTTAAAAAAAATATATAAAAATGAAAATCTCTACAAATAAAATATCTATAAAAAATCGGCTGTTTTGGAAAATCTCTATAAATCATCACATGTACAAATAAATATCTGAATAAAGTATAACCTCGAGAACTGGAAGCATTGCCACCACGTGCTCATAATCATGAATAAGTTCGTGTTGTAATATATAAGTATAAATAATAATAATAACAAAAATTATGGTTATTATTATGTTATTAAGAAAAATATAATAAATAATTTTAAACTTATAATAAGTGACTTCGAAAAACGTGAAAGATTCAAATCTGATAACTCCAAAGCACTGAGCCTGTAATAATTCATATAATTTTAATTTTTTTAATTTTATTAGTTAAACTTTATTTGAGAATATCATAAAATTATTATTATTTATTTTATAATTGTTAATTTTGTTTGACTTTCAAGCCGTATGCCAGGATTCGATGAACGTCCAAAAATCACTTTTCTTTTTTAACTTCCCGCTAAGAGAATCGACGATTTTCGAAAGTCGAGTTTTCATCAGATGTCGACGTTTTGAGGTCCTAGGAAGCTATTCTAACTATTTTCAGAATGATGTCCGAGTGTATATATATATATATATATATACTAATACAAAAAATTAAAGGAGCAGAAAAATTTTATAAATTTTTTAGTGATTTTTGGAAGGCTGTAACTTGGTGAAAAAAAATCGTATCGAAAATTTAAAAAAAGGATTTTATAGCTTGAAACCTCTAGTTTAGGTGTATTTTTTCAAAATTTTTTAAAAGCTCCGATTATTGCGCAAACATGAGAAATACCGCGAGCCAAAAAATTTCTAAATTTTTTTTTTTTTTCGAAGAGCCCACGGACCGCGGAAAAATTCTTTCAACTAAACGAATGCATACATCGTTTAGCAAATTTATTCAGCTTCAATTTGGTTTTTTTTTTAACCTCGTAGGACGATTTGTCGCAGAGATATCAGCCTTCAAATAGAAAGTGATCCTTTTGGCTTTGATCTTCGATATTTCAGGTACCAATGATCGCACAGAAAGTTGAAGGGCGACGTTAAAAACTTGAATAAATTCCCTACAAGATCCTGTCATCATTTTTTAAAAAAAAAATTTTTTTTTATTTTTAACATCCATTAGAAGAAAGTACAAAAAAATGACTTTTTTTGGTTTTTTAGTAAATCAACCGCTACTCTGCATATATCGATAAAAAAAATAATGTTGCCAGGGACTTTTTTAGCTTAATGTACCCCCAAGACCCCTGTAAATTTTTGAATTGATCTATCGTACCGTTTTTTGGGAATCATCGATCAACGTTTAGCTAAACAATTAAAGGAGCAAGTTTTGTTCCTTTAATTGTGTAATCATAATCAATTGAAGGCTGATATCTCTGCGACAAATCGACCTACGAGGTTAAAAAAAAAACCAAATTGAAGCTGAATAAATTTGCTAAACGATGTATGCATTCGTTTAGTTGAAAGAATTTTTCCGCGGTCCGTGGGCTCTTCGAAAAAAAAAAAAAATTTAGAAATTTTTTGGCTCGCGGTATTTCTCATGTTTGCGCAATAATCGGAGCTTTTAAAAAATTTTGAAAAAATACACCTAAACTAGAGATTTCAAGCTATAAAATGCTTTTTTTAAATTTTCGATACGATTTTTTTTCACCAAGTTACAGCCTTCCAAAAATCACTAAAAAATTTATAAAATTTTTCTGCTCCTTTAATTTTTTGCATTAGTATATATATATATATATATATACACTCGGACATCATTCTGAAAATAGTTAGAATAGCTTCCTAGGACCTCAAAACGTCAACATCTGATGAAAACTCGACTTTCGAAAATCGGGGTGAAAACAATAACTTCCCAATTTTTCGAAAATCGTCGATTCTCTTAGCGGGAAGTTAAAAAAGAAAAGTGATTTTTGGACGTTCATCGAATCCTGGCATACGGCTTGATAGTCAAACAAAATTAAAAATTATAAAATAAATAATAATAATTTTATGATATTCTCAAATAAAGTTTAACTAATAAAATTAAAAAAATTAAAATTATATGAATTATTACAGGCTCAGTGCTTTGGAGTTATCAGATTTGAATCTTTCACGTTTTTCGAAGTCACTTATTATAAGTTTAAAATTATTTATTATATTTTTCTTAATAACATAATAATAACCATAATTTTTATTATTATTATTATTTATACTTATATATTACAACACGAACTTATTCATGATTATGAGCACGTGGTGGCAATGCTTCCAGTTCTCGAGGTTATACTTTATTCAGATATTTATTTGTACATGTGATGATTTATAGAGATTTTCCAAAACAGCCGATTTTTTATAGATATTTTATTTGTAGAGATTTTCATTTTTATATATTTTTTTTAAGTAGATGTTTAGATATGCAAATGTTTCTTTGTAGGAATTTTTTTTTTTATTGTAATTTTTTTTTAGTGATTTATAAATCTAGAGATTTTTTTTATAGGGACTTTTTTTTATTCACTTATTTTACAATTCATATTTATAATTTTACATTTAATTAATATAGATATATTTTTAAATATTGTATTTTTTTTTTACAATTTTTTTTTTTTATAGATAATATTTGTATAAAAAAGTGATACATATTTTCCTTTAGAGAAGTTTTTTTTTTCCCGATGTTATGCTACCGCGCAAGAATTAATGACCGATATTGTATATATATAAAATTTAATGTCTAATTTCCATTTAGCTGCATACAAGACAATTTTATTAGAACTTAAAATTCATTTTCATTTAAAAGTTAAATTACGCGGGAATTTTAAAATCCCATTTTATAGATTTAAAATTTTTAAAACTAAAACCCGGGAAAACTAGATAATTATTGTAAAAATAAATATGTAATAATACAAAAATTTAATTATTATATTTAAATGTATGAAAAAAAGTGATATTTAATTATTATCTAATATATAAAATCTGAATTTTTAAATAAATGGCCGCTACTTGTTGCCGCCATTTTGAAAAGGAAATAAAAGGAGTTGAGGACGCCACCGTAAAGATTAAAAATGCGTTGTATTTAGGAACGCAAGTGAACGAGTAGAAGCAAGCCAGCAGGCAGGATCTTTAAGTGAAAAAAATATACAACGTGATATATTAATAAATTTATTATTACATATTAAAGTACTCCTGTGATGTTGATGCGTTTGTTTTTTTTAATTAATATAAAAATAAGTTGTATTTATTAATTAGATATTATGGCGGTTGATAAAGTGTGGAAATCAGAATTATGGAAATCATGGGATAAGCATGGAAAAAACGATTAGTAAGTGGTAGACAAGATCACGAGAGTGACACGATTGTAATATTGATAATATTGATTCATTCGTCAAATTTATGTGAATGTATAAATCTTAAAAAAATTACGTTATATATAAATCTAAATAAATAAATAATATCTATATATAGAAAAAAAAAAAAAATATTTTTGATGGTTGCAACTTTAGTATCTTCGTTTATCACTCTACTGAAGAGTTAATTGTCCATTAACAACTGTTTGCAGCCTCAAGATATTCAAGAACAAATTCAAGGAAGGCAACACCACAGGTAATTTATTTTTTTATCATCATTTTTTTTAATAACTTTTGTCTCAATGTTTTTTTTCCGACATGTTCTCTTTTGTCTGAAACAAATTCCAACTCAATCGCGACATTTAACAGTAAATTTTTTTTTTTTAGAATGGCAACGAGGATTATACGAATTGATCTCAAGCGGGACCCAGGGGACAGTAAAAAAAGACAATGTCGTGTCTACTTTAGCAGAACTTGTGGTAATATATATTAATTTACTTATTTTTATATATAATTATTATATTTTTTTTATGATAATTATTTATTTACTTGTTTTTAAAGGCCATCGACCCCAGCGTTTCATCGGCAGTCGTGGATTTGTTTACTTTGATAGACGCGGAAGTACTCAACGATCACCGAAACAATTTTTATTACATCGTAAAAGAAAGCGAAAAGGTTAAAAATTTAAATAGAATATAAATATAAAAATTTTAATTACATGATTTTTATGTGGGAAAAAAATTTACAGTTTTTAACAGATAGGATTTTGAAAGAACGTCTGGAGATTGATACACTTCAAGATGTCGGTACATTAAAAAACCGTAATTTTCACACAAAGTTTATAAAAGTTAAAACAAAACTCTAGTACGTATTTATTGGTTTTTATAAAATTGGTGGATTATATTTGTATTTAATAATTTTGTTGCAAATTACAGTTACAAGCAGCGGAAATTTAATTTATTTCGCGAAGAAAGTGAAGGTTACTCGAAACTTATTGTTGAATTAAATCAGGAAAGAGCGAGCGGCCAAGTGTTGACGACTTTGGAAATTGTCAAGTCTTTGATTGGTATGATTATTTAATTATTAAAAATGGAAATAAAGTAAGAGATCCAGTACCGATCAGGGAACTGGTACTCGATCACTCGTGTATTTGTATATATCCTCCTCAGTCCCGAGGCATCATTTTGTTTGCTATTTGAATAATTTTTTTATAAGTATACTTATAGACCTTTTAAGAAGCAAAAAAACATATTTTATATTTTTTCTAATTCATAGTTTTTAAAGCCATCTATTTTAAAGCCGTAGCAATAGTTATTTTTATGGTTCAGCAAACATCGGCTAGTTGCCAATGCTGGAAAAATTGTCCCCTATACGGGACCTCAGTATCGAGGAGGATATATTAGGGTGACCCAAAAAAACCGACTTTTTGTTTTCGAGTCTCATATGAAAATTTTTTGATGTAACATATTTACAGAACCCTCCGAAAATCAGCTCGATAAAAAATTTTTAAGAGGTCGTTCACAAATTTTGAAAATTCCGAAATGAATGAAATTCGGATTTTTTTTCTAATTTTTTCTTGTGGCAGCAATAGTTGATATCTATAAAATAATGAATATGCTGAAAATTTTAGCCCAAATTTTAAATAATTAAACGTCGCTCAAGAATTTTGAATGTTTCGAGTGCTGTCTTTTGGACGTTTTCGAGCGACCCTTTAATATTAATATTAAAGCATCTCAATTTTTTCACCATCAATTTATATCACAACGAATAAAAATAGAACCCGAGACAAAAAATTATTTATTTACATACTTTTTATTTTTTTATTCAATTTTTAAGTTTTTTTTGTTATTCAAATCTTACCCAATTTTATTGTTTAAAACTGTCCAGTATATTTTCGGTTATGCAAAAGTTGTATTTTAGCGAAATGATAATAATTGAGTTATAAAAAAATACAAAAATTATTTCTAAGTATTCGCTACTTATGAGTTAATATTCAAAATTCTTGAGCGACGTTTAAAAATCTATATTTTGAGCTAAAATTTTCAGCATGCCATTGATTTTACATATAGAAAATATTTTTGCCGAGAAAGAAAAAATTAAAAAAAAAATCCGAATTTGAATCATTTTTGGAATTTTCGAATTTCTCCAGCGACCCCTTGAATTGTTTATCGAGCTGATTTTTAGAGAGGTTTCTTAAAACATGTGAAACCAACAAATTTTTATATCAGACTAAAAACAAAAAAAGTTGGTTTTTTTTGGGTCACCCTGATGTCTATACAAATACAGAGTGATCGAGTACTAGTTCCCTGATCAGGTACTAGATTTTTTACCTTACGTTAATTAATTACTGATAATTATTAATAGCAACATAATATTAAGTAACACAGTCCAATACTTATTCCCAGGTTATTTTAATCTTGATCCGAATAGAGTACTCGATATTTTACTTGAGACCTTTGAAAACAGGCCGCAGGATGACGCACTGTTTATACCACTGATCAGGTCGTACATGAGTGATCACCAAGTTTTATGTGAAGTATTAGGTTTTAAATATTGTTGCAATGTTGAAGCAACACCCTTTTCTCTCCAGAAAGTAACAGCACTAATGCTCCAGCACGGCGTGATTGATTTAGACGATATACTGCCGTGGTTGGTACCTGACGATAAAGTTATCATAAAAGACCACGAGCAGATAATGCGTCAAGCTAAAGAATACGTAAGTAAAATGAGTGTAATATCAACAAGAGACAAAGAGGAGACACCAGCAGAAGAAAAAGAAGTTATCCCTGATAAATATACTGGCAATCAGAAATTTGGATTGTGCGAAGCCCTGCTGGAAGTTGGAGCTTGGGACGTAGCTCAGAGATTGTTCAGTAGATTGCCAGATCACTGTATGACTGATCAACGACCTATAGCATTAGCATTGTGTAAATTAATCCAGTCCCTTATCGAACCGGTCTATCGTAAGCACTGTATTGTAACGCCTAAATTACCGGGTCGTAAAGTAACAACATTAACATCGCAATTAGCACCGGAACCTATACAAAATATCGCGGATATACATGACAAATTATTGCCCATGTTAATTATTCTCGGTCCCAATCTACACCACGATCCCATTCTTATGTACAAAATAATGAGACTATGTCACGCTGCTATCAAACAGTGTCCGCTTGATTCCGGTAAACAGCCAATCGATAAAACAAATAATATTTATTATGACATACTTACTATCCTTGATGTCGCTTTATTACCGTCACTCTCTTTTATGGACTGTAACTGTTGTGTCGCGGAGGAAATGTGGAATATTCTCAAGCATTATCCCTATCAAAATCGTTATTGTCTATATGCGAGGTGGAAAAACGATACGCCTTTGCAACATCCGGCTTTGTTACGGAAACGTACTGATGCTCAGAAAAAAATTAAGTCTATTATGAAACGTGTTAGCAAAGAGACCATTAAACCCGTTGGAAGGTCTATTGGTAAACTTACTCACTCATCTCCTGGAGTACTTTTTGATTATATACTTATACAGATTCAGCTCTATGACAATTTGATAGGTATGTAAATTCTTTTTTTTTTTTTGTTGTTGATATTTTACAAGTGATCGTTGACTGACGAAATAAGTATCGTTTTTTTCCAGGACCTGTGGTGGACTCTTTGAAATATTTAACAAACATTTCTTATGACGTCTTGGGTTACTGTTTGGTAGAAGCATTAGCTGGAGCTGATCGTGACAGACTGAAACACGACGGCAACAGTATTTCACTCTGGCTACAGTCTTTAGCGTCATTTTGCGGAGCGATATTCAAAAAATATAATATTGAGTTGACTGGATTGCTTCAGTACGTTGCTAATCAACTTAAAGCACAGAAAAGGTAGGTTGGCCTTGTAAAGTGCTCTCGACACTCTCCTGTATCGTCACAATGAACACGTGTGTCATAATTTGTGCACGATCGTATTTTTAAATGGACGAATGTACACAAGAATGTTTTGGGAAATTAAAACCCAGTGGCATGGGGTCAAGGTCTTGGAAACTGATAAGCCGGAAGTCATTTACTTGTATCTTAATATATAAATACAATTACGTATATTTATCTGTCAATACGGAACTTGTTACGAAAATTCTTCGATGTCTATGACCACGTTCTACGTCACAATATTTATTACAATCAACATTCATTTAAAACTTTCAAGGATTATTTTTTCAAGAATTTTCATGGATTATTCAATGGTTTGTGATATTTAAATTCCATGGCTTTTATTTTTATTAGTATTTTCAGGGTGGCCACAAACTGAGAGTATCAGGGAATTTAATGCTAACGGGAAATATTATGGAAATGTCAGAGAATTTCGAGAAGTATCCGGGAAGTTAATTGCGACAGTTAAAAATTCAAAAATTTTTAAGTGATTCTCAACAGGTTGTAGCTCGAAGGAAAATGGTCGGACAACAAAAACAACCCATGTAACAATTTCCATAACAAGTCGCAGGTTGAGGCACTGATTACAAGAATCTTTTGATAGATACTACATAGACTTGCCCAAGATGACGTACACAAGATAATCTTGTAGTAGTCTTGTACTATTTTTATGAGAGTATCTTGGGGAAGACCCCTAGGTGTCTACGTCTTTATATACCTATCAATCTGTCACAAGAAATAAATACAAGATTCTAAGACAAGATTGTTATAGGATTTGAACATGATATTGTACAAAAGAACATTGAAGATGTCTTGCTCAAAATGTGTCAGTAAAGTTACTTACGCGTATCTTGAGCGAGTCTTGCAACAGAAATTACTTGCAGACACTAACGCATATCTTGCGGCAGATCTGCTCCAGAAGTGTCACACTATCACACTATCACACTATCACACTATCACACTATCTATGTACCCCACTTCTATCTCTGTCACTTTATCCCAGGATCCTGTATCGTATGCCAATGGAAGAGATAAAGTGACAGAGGCAGATACTGCAATATGACACTTCTGGAGCAGATCTGCCGCAAGATGTGCGTTAGTATATGCAAGTAATTTCTGGTGCAAGATTAGCTCAAGTCACTGTACCAATGTACCTTGAGCAAGATATCTTAAATATTCTTGCACTATTCTTTATGTACAACATAACGCAAAGTTTTTTCTTAAGTCTTATACAAGACTTGCAATTTAAAACTTTGTACCAGTGACTGCAGCAGGATCCATAGTTAAATAAAGACCTAGACAACTAGTGTACTGGTGACCAGACTTGGGTAAGATTTCTATAAGATTGTTATATGGGAATAACGTCGAATCGTAGCTTAAATTTTATTAATTATTTACTCTGTTGATAATTTAAAATTTGTCTGATGTCTGCTACATTCACACTCATTAATAATACGAATAAAAATCCAAAATCAGAGAAAAATGTGAAAAACTTTACTGGAAAACTGAGAAATATCAGGGAATTTTGTGGCCACTCTGTATTTTTTTTTTATTCGCTCTCTTTAATCTTTTATTTTTTTTTTTATTTGTTGACAGTTGAACGTATTTAAGTTTAGACTATTTAATTTCAGACGCGTTGATCCATTAGTTAAACAATGAGGATTATTTAGCGATCGCTGTTCATGTGAGTGGATGGAAAGCTTGAAAAGTTTTTGAATATTTAAATTAAAAAACAATTGTGATGTAAATAAAGTGATGTATAAATACGACACGCTGGCAATAGACTCGGAGTTTTTTATGTTCAAATAAATAAATAAATGAATGAATGAATATTAATTTAAGTTTCTGTTTTTCTTAGATTCCAAGTTTTCTTGACCCGGTGTACATTTTAACTCTGATATTCAGAGATTTATTTATCTCTCAATAATTAATTACATTTAATACTCAATTTAATTCGCAGCTTGGATTTATTGATACTCAAAGAAATAGTACAGAAAATGGCTGGCGTTGAAGCAGCTGAAGAAATGACATCCGACCAATTAGACGCGATGGCTGGCGGTGATCTATTGAAAAACGAAGCCGGTTATTTCAGCCAAGTTCGCAATACTAAAAAATCATCATTAAGATTAAAAGAAGCTCTGTCAGAAAATGATTTAGCCGTCGCTCTGTGTCTTTTGATGGCGCAGCAAAAGCACTGTGTTGTCTATCGTGAAACAGATCAATCTCATCTCAAACTTGTCGGTAAGTTGGTTTTAAAAAAAATTAATTTTAATTGTAAATAATTAATTAACTTTTTAATTCCTCATAGATTTTTAATATTTACAAGATTCATGATTTTTAGTATCATGAGTCTTAATTTACAGGTTTAATTGTGTAAGAATAAATACAAATGATTGTCTAATTAGAAATTTTAATTGGTTTGTTAATGATAAAGACTATTTATAAAATTAATTAATAAATAATGTAATTAAATTTGTATTTAGGAAAACTTTATGATCAGTGTCATGATACGCTCGTACAGTTTGGTACATTTTTGGGATCAACATTGACAGTAGATGAGTATGTGGAAAAATTACCAAGCATCCATGGAATGCTTCAAGATTATCACATACATGCTGATGTTGCATTTTTCCTTGCACGTCCAATGTTCGCCCATGCTATCAATGTAAATATTACAACTAAAATTTTCTAAATTCTAATGATTAAGGTAAAAGCCCCTACATCCGCTCACTTTTCATTGGAGTGAAATTATATCACTCAATATAAATTAATAAATGGAATGAAAAACCATATTTTTTAACTTCCCGCTAAGAAAATTATAAATTTTCAAAAATTCGGGAAGTTATTGGTTTCGGTCCGATTTGCAAAAACCGAATTTCTATCAGATTTTGACGTTTTGAGGTTCTAGGAAGCTATCCTGACTAATTTCACGATGATATCTGAGTGTATGTATGTGTGTACGTACGTACGTATGTATGTAAATATTCATAACTCTTGAACGGATGAAGCGATTTTGATCTTTGAGGTGTCATTCGACGCGGCTTGTTAATATCTTGGAGCTGTAAAAATTTGAGCTTAATCGGTAGGGTGCGTTCGGAGATTTTTCAAAAATGTTTTATTTGGATAACTTTTAATTTGCTCGATGGATTGATTCCAAAATCTAATCAGCTCTAAAACTTTATAAGCCGCGTCGAATGCCACCTCAACCATCAAAATCGGTTCATTCGTTCAAGAGAAACCGTTGACGAAAGAATTCAAAAAAAAAAATTTTTTTTTTGGTTTTTTTGAAATTTCTCAAAAACGACTAGATAAATCAATTTCAAAATTTGATTAGCTTTAGAACTTGATAAAATACGCCGATTGCCGCCTCAACCATCAAAATCGGTTAACTCGTTCGCGAGATATCGTGGGAGAAAGAAATGCTAAAAAATGGATTTTTAACAAAACAATGGCATACAAAAGTATTTGCGAGCTCGAAGAGCTCGAAAATGTATTCACAATAATGTTTCCGAGCTCAACGAGCTCGAAAACAGTGGGAAGTTTTGGGGCTGGCCCGCAGGATTAACCGATAGACCGATTTTTTTTTTATAGTTATTTTTTTTTAAGTTTCGAGTATTAGAATAAAATTTAAGTTTGAAGAAAAATCTTGATAATTAATTATTATTAATTTTTTAAATAAGCTCCTTGAGTGTACCCATAGTCGCTCACTAAAAGTTGTGATCTACCATTACTCGATCAACACATGGCCCTACAGTCGCTCGACGACAAAATCAATCAAACTATGATAAGTTTATTGATTTGGACAAATAATTTATAAATTGTACTACTTTATTCTTTCATAATATAAAATTTCATGAATTTTAAAAATGTATTTAATAAGATATAGTTATAACAATTCTTAAAAAATTTAACGTGACCTAAATTTAATCTAACGAATGAACGTTAAAGTAAAAAATTCCCGGCTTTGCGCGATTTTGAAAACAGTCATTTAATTTAAATTTATAATCTATTATAAAATAATTTGATACATCATATTTTAATATATTTAGATTCACAAATAATTATTTATCAATAATAATTTTTTTAGTTGTAATTTTTTTTAATAAAAATTATAAAAAAACGCCTTAAACAATTAAAGTGAGCGATTAATGGTACTGAGCGGGTATAGGGGCTTTTTACCTTATATGGAAAAAAAATTGTGGTTCTTCTAAGCACAATATTGTAGTCAAACATTGCAGTAGTGAGAACTCTAATATGTAGTAAAGGATGCTACATATTGGAGTTCTGACATTACTACACGTGTGCTTGAGATTATTCCAAGTTGAAAGCGGCATTTTTTTACTCCAACTTGTAGTAACTTAAACTACAACTGCTGCTGTAGCAACTACAATTTTTTTCTGTGTATGCTAATAATTGATATTGTTAATTAAATTTTATTTTGTGATATATTAATTATATAGATAAAGTATGACGAGCTACGTAAAGCTGATCCGAACTATAAGAAGATGTCGTCGGCGATGAAGCAAGCCAAGTGGGCAGAAGCTGCTCAGTATGTTATGGCACCAGTAGCACTTTCTGTAAGACCTCTGCATCCTCTCAAAGTGTGGGAAGACATTTCACCTCAATTTCTCGTCACCTTTTGGTCTCTGTCTATGTACGATCTCTTTGTTCCTGCTGACAGTTATCAGCGAGAAATAAATAAAATAAAACAGCAGGCTATCCAAGCTGCTGATTCCAAAGAGATGGTTTGTTTTATTTTGTTTTTTTATTTAGGGGAGAAGGGGGCAAAATGGGGTAGTCCGAAAATTAAAAAAAAGAAGTTTGATTTTTAAAACGGTTTTTAAGCATTTTAAAATCACTTTTTTAAATGTAATTGAGCATTATTTTGAATTTTTCACCGTTGTGGGAAAAAGTTTTGTTTTTGTAAAAAAATAATATGAAATCAATTTGATTTTTTTTCTTATCAATTTCCAGTAAAAGAACTCTCAGTGTCAAATTACTTCAGATGGATTTCAATATTCAACTTTAAAATATTTACAATTTTTTAAATTTAATTAACTTTTACTAATTTTTTAATCTATTACTTTAAACAATGTATAGTTGCTTTTTTAAAAATATCTTCTTTGGAATTAAAACTAACTTCAATCTTTTACTTTGAAGTTAATAATAAATAGTAATTACCAATTTAAAGTCGGTAGTTAAACTTTTTAAAAAATCTAAAGTGTCAGTCGAAAAATGTTGATGACTTTTGTTTTATGATAAAAACTACTAAAATTTTTTTCTTCCTTTGCATCCAATAATTATGAGAATTATGATTTTTCTTTATATAAATTACTTACAAGTAAATTTAATTTAATCAAATTTATTTAATATCCAGAAATTTTTTTTTCACTTTTTTTAGGGAGTACCCCTTTTGTCTGCAAAAATGAAAATTTTTTCTATTCAATTTTAATGTAATTAAAAAAAAATACAAAATTTAACGTATTTGATTTCTCAAAAGCAGTATTCCCTTAAGTAACTGTTTTGCCCCCTCATAAAACCAATTTTATTATATTTTTATTTGATTTAAAATTTTTTTTATAGAATGTCAGCAAAGGTAAGAAAGAACAAGATCGCTACACTGCATTGATAGAAAAGTTACAGGATGAAAAGAAAAAACAGGAAGAACATGTTGAGAAAGTCTTTGCATATTTACGGTAATTGGTTTTTCTAAATAACTTTTTTTTATAATTACTTTGTTATTATAATTAAATTATTATTTTTTAGACAAGAAAAAGATTCATGGTTTTTGTCACGAAGTGCGAAATCAGCAAAAAATGAAACAATCACACAGTTTTTACAACTATGTCTATTTCCAAGGTGTACTTTTACAACAGTCGATGCGATGTATTGCGCTAAATTCGTCCATACTATTCATTCACTTAAGACTGCTAATTTTTCCACACTCCTTTGTTACGACAGAGTAAGTCAATTTTTTAAAATAATAAATATAAATACTGCAATTATTTTTATTCATATAAATTTTAATTATTTTTAGCTCTTTTGTGATATCACTTACTCAGTAACGTCTTGCACTGAGAACGAAGCTAATCGTTACGGTCGTTTCCTTTGCGCTATGCTCGAAACTGTTATGAGATGGCATTCTGAAAAAGCCATATTCGACAAGGTACTGTATTTTATTATGTTTATAATTACAAAATATACTATTTTAAATTATTCAATAATAATAAAATTAATTTATATTATAGGAGTGTAGTAATTATCCTGGTTTTGTTACTAAATTCCGCGTGAGTAATCAATTTTCCGAAGCTAATGACATGGTTGGATTTGAAAACTACAGACACGTGTGTCATAAATGGCATTATAAAATTACTAAGGTATATACTAATATTTTTTTTTTTTTTGTATGAAATAATTAATATTTTTAAATCATTTTTTTTTTTTTTTATTCAGGCAATTGTTGTATGTCTTGATTCAAAAGATTACGTGCAGATACGTAACTCTCTTATTATATTGATTAAAATCCTTCCACATTTTCCCGTTCTTGCCAAGTTATCACAGATTTTAGAACGAAAAGTTGAAAAAGTACGAGAAGAAGAACGCGGACAGCGACAAGATTTACATGTTCTTGCAACTTCTTATTGTGGACAGTTGAAAGCTAAAACACCACAGATGATACGTGAATCTGATTTTCATCATGTTGGTGATAAGGTACTTGATTATTAATTATTTTTAATTAGCCCTCTGTCTGTCGTGTGGCCTTGCCACCCTTTGTTTTGCCAACATGTATTTAATATTGTGATGTTGTCGAGTATCATAACTATGATTTTTAAAAATTCAAACCACAAAAGTTTATACGACTAGACAATTGTAATTTTTTATAGAACTTTTTTTACTAAAATGAAAATTTTAAAGAAAGAAATGAATTAAATGAACTGGAAATGAGTCGTTGGTAACTGACAACTGTGCAGAAAATTTAAAAAAATTCAATGCCCGAGTTTAATCACGTTAGCAGCAAATCGTCGGGTTTCTCAGGTTTTCCAACAAAAAAAATTATTTTTTTAATCTTTAAAATACCGGAAAAATAATTTTCATTTATTTATTCGATACTAGAAAGTATACCTTAATAGCACAGTTTGCTTCAGCCCAAGTTTACTTTACAAATGTTGCTTTGAATTTTTCATCAAATGTCCGTCAACTGGGGACTTTTCCGTTTTTGATGACAATTTGTATACAACTTGCTATACAATTTGACGTAAATTTACTATCCGAATTAAAATGCAAATTCGCTTCACAAGTTGACTAGAAAAAAGTTGTCGTCAATTTTTAGGCAAATTTTTATATCAATTTATTGTTAACTTGAAAAATTGTAAAGTATTTTTTTACCGTCAAATTGTAGACATTTTTATGCATAAATTTGCTTACCATTTGAAATGGTAAGAATGAACATAATCGACTTTTTTGTTCTAGTAAAAAGTTATCTCTAAATTGAGCAAAAATTAACCGCAAATTTTTCTTGACAACTTTTGCTGTCAAATTGTCAGCAAATTTCAGACAATTTCATTATAAAATTACTGTCAATTACAAGCTAAAGTTGCTCTTAGGGTAGTAGAAGAACTCACAAAATTTCAAAAGACTAGGAAATTTATTTTTTTTTCAAATAATCTTTTAATAAAAATTGCGGTGCTACGCTCATAGCGCGATGGAAAAAGGGTTAATCAGATTATTTCATTATGATGATAACAATAATTATAAATTTGGGTAATTTGACTAGGCGGGGAAAACACAAGAAACTTCAACCAGTGAAACTTCTGAAAAAACAAGCAATGGAATTCCTACTAAAGAAGTTAGTAGCAATGGCGATACACGCGTTGACAAAGATAAAGAGCAACGTGATAAACGAACTCCGAGTCAAACTTATCAGTAAGTTTTTTTTTTAATTAATTTAAAAGTAGTAAATTATATATTTATGTATTTATTAATGATAATTTAAATAAATTAGCGAGACCACTGAGAAAACACGGAAGAAAGAAGAACCAAAAGAAGTACCGGAAGTCAAAGAAAAGTATGTGAAAAAAGATGAGATAAAAGATGATGAGACTGTTGATAAAAAAGATCGGAAATATTATAAAGAAGAGCATTATTATAGTGGAGGAGTTGATAATTTAGATCGTGATCTTTCTAGTGTGTCGAACAGCAGCGCTAGTTCTGGCCAAGCTCAAGATGGTCCTGATCGAGGTATTTATTTATTTATTTATTTATTAAGGAATCAGTCCAGTACAGCTTTTTTCAAAATTAAATATTCTTTTTTAATACAGAGCCTAAAAGAAGAAAAATCGATAGCATTCCGAAGGAAAGCAGACGAACTGACAGCAGTAGTGAGAAAAAAGAACGTTCTAGTAAAACTAAAGTCCGTGATGAGCAGAAAGAATTACGTAGAGAGAAAAAACTAGGCCGCAAAAGAGTAATTTACTTTTTAATAATAAATTTAAAAAGCATATATTTTAGTTTTATTTATGGCATAATTAATTTCAGGATCGTACCGACGAAGCGATTGCTGCTGCTGAGCAGAAGCGAAGAAAAGATGATGATAGGGGTTCGTGATTTTTATTTTTTCTTTGTCTCCGTTTTATTTTTAAACCATTTAATTATTTATTTTTTTTTTTTATAGCTAAAGCTCATCAGAATGGTGACTTACCTGAACATCGCGAGAAACATCATTATCCTAAAGTATGTATAATTTTTAGGGGTGTGCGAGTCAAGTTAAAATCGAATCTAAATATTCAATTCGAAATTCAAATCCAATAATTCGTGACTTCAAATTTATTGCCGATTTTAGAATATTGTCCGAAAATTTTTGAATTATTTATAACTTTTCAAATTACTCGATTCAAATCGATACAAATTATTCGAATCACCATTTAAATGTTCAATTTTTATGTAATGGAGAGCTTAGTTTTTAAAATAATTTTTTCATAGATTCGTGTCTGAACTCTATTTACCTCTGATAGAAATTTTAATTATTGGAAAAAATATTACAATTTTAAACGATCCTGAAGTTAGCCCACAATTAACAATTTTCTATCAACGAATCAGTCACAAAAAAAAAATAAAACTAAAAAAATGCGCATCTAGAAAATTAAAAAAACTATAGGTGCAATTTAAAAAATTTTTTTTTTTTTTTTTATAGTTGATCGTTTCTGAAAAGATTAAATAATTTTCAGACTTCGGTTAACTTCAGTGTCATACTTTAAGTCCTTCAAAAGAAAATTTTTTAATTATTCGAGAATTTACGATTTCGAAAAGTTTCAAGTTCTCCGAAAATTTACGAATAATTCGTAAGTTCGAACTATTTGTACACCCCTAATAATTACAATTAATTAATTAGGCAAAAAATTAAAACAAAAGTTTTTCTTTTCAGGAAAAATCACCATACGGAAAAGACCGCGCTCATGAACGTGAGGGCCGCGAAGGAAGAGATAAACAATATCCTTTACATACTTAATTAATTAAAAACTATTTGTCTTATTTATATTCTAATTTATCTCTTATTTTTTAAGTAAAATATTTTTCTTAACCAATAAATACTAGGCGGAGTTCAGATCCAAAACGAAGATGATGTATCATGGAAAAAATTTGAATAACATTTTATATTACACATAAACGTTGTATGTAATTGATAATTGAAAAATACAATTTGAATTTGAATTTAATGAATAAAGTCTTTAAAAATAAATAATTAATTATTATCAAATAAGTTTATTTTACTATTATAATTTATCTCGTATGCAGTCTTTTATTAATAAAATAAATTATTATAAACTAAACAAATTGCTTTCTTATTTCAACCCGTTTATAAAAATTATAAAAGGTATCATCGTAACACAAAAACACATGTGACTAAATACTTTGGATAAGTGCTGGTAGTATAAGTAAACTATTTAAATTTACGTCATAGAGGCAGTCCAGTTATACAATTCAAATAAGATTGGTCAGCTTTCAAACTTTCCTCCTCTAAGCGTTTGAGCCGTTGCTTGGCATCCTGAATAATATCGTCAGTAGAACTGCTCTCACTGAGGATTGTTTGCGTTTTTGAAAATAACGATCGCGTAACATCGACGTGCACAACAGGTTTGACGAGCTGAGCTTCTTCAAGTTGACGTGAAAGACGTACTGACCTTAACGTAAGCTCTTCTATCCTCAATTGTTGTTCTTGCACGAGACTCTGAAGTTGTTTTTTCTCTTCCTCGTCATTATTATTATCATCATTATTATTATCACCAATTTTATCAACTACGTCTGTCTGCGTACTGACTTCATGCGTACGTATTACTTTACAATCTTTACTTTTATTTGACAACTCTATTTGTACTTTAGCTAATTCGTCTTGAAGCTTTTTTAAATTAGTTTCAAATATTTTATAACCATCGTTATCTTTTTGCAACCTTTTAGCTTCACGCGCAAGTGCATTTTCTTTGGAAACCAGCTCTTTATTTTTGATAAAAATATACCTTTCTAGTTCTTCTTTTTCTTTTGTTAATTTATCTTCTCTCTCATTTATTTCTTTGATCATATTCTGAAAAAATAAATCCATTATTAAATTTGAATTATAGCCCGTGTAAAAAAAATTTGTTCCGAAAATATTCAAATAAAATTCGACATGTGAAACTTCTAAACTTGGGACAGATTAGAACTTCGAGTGTAACTTTTTTTGAACTTTTGTAAATTTGATAGTAAAAAAAATAAATTATCTACAGGGAAAAAAGGACTTCTTAGCGCAAGAAATATTTTGCACTATGAATTAAAGACAAAAATTTTCTTAAGACTGGAAAAAATTTCTTGGTGCAAGAATTTTTTGTTCGGCTCAAAAAATTTTTTCTTGCTCCAAGAAAATTTCTTCTTCCCCTAATATAATTTATGTTTTCAATTTATAATGCGAAAAATTTTTTTAGGCGAGTAAAAATTTTTTGTGCCAAGATATCCTTTTTTTTTGTGTAGGATTTTATGTAAGCGAATTTTGAGTCAAAAGAGAACATTTTAAAAACTTATCTTTGTTACATTTTACTCTCATCTCGAAGAAGTTCCCATTAGAAACCAATAGCCTCAAAAAATAAAAAAAAATTTATAAAAAGTTCCAAGTTTAGTTTTTTAAACATTTTCGAAACCAGGGTAAGATGTACTAAAATTACGTTTTGAGAGACGTTTTAAAAACGTTCTTGTTTTTTTTTTACTCAAAACTCGCTCATAAAATCCTGCATAAACTTTTTTTTTACTGTCAAAATTACAAAAATTTAAAAAAAATTCTAATGGCAGTGTTACAATTCTACTCACAGCATCTCTACTCAAGGGAAGTAGCTACGACTCTACTCAAAGTTTTTTTTACTCAGGTTTAACTCTACTCCGTTGTATCATTACTCAGCTTCAACTAGAATTCTTTGTGAGTAGAGTCGTAGCTGAGTAAAGTTGTCGCTAAGTCTAGTTGAAGCTGAGTAAAGATACAACTGAGTAACGTTAAACCCGAGTAAAAAAAACAGTGAGTAGAGTTGAGGCTGAGTAAAGTTATGAGTAGAGTTGTAGCTACTTCCCTTGAGTAGAAATGTTGTGTATTTCTTTGTAATCTTTTGAGACCAAATTTTTTTTCACACAGGATTTGTATTTATAAATTACCTGAGCTTTCATCAATTTGTCATCCAATAAAGTAACCTGCTCTTCAACGAAATCAACACGATTTTTAACTTTATCTTCATACTCCTTCAATTGATTTTCATAACTCTCTTTTTGTTCCACCAATTTTTTTCTAGCGCAAATAATTTTATGTTTCTCTTTACAAATATCATAAAATTTAAAATCCGTCTGACTCTCACAAGCCTTAACATCTTTACACTTTCTACTCTCATCACGATCTAAATAATTACATTTAAATTGACAAGTGAATTTTAATACCGTTAGCAATAATGGCAAATCATTACTATTGTAATCATCAATAATGGATTGTCCATCAGAGTCATCAGGTCTGATACCTAAAGTTTCTAGCACGTGAGTGACGTAGTCGCTTTGTAATTTTTGTTTATCGACAGCTTCATTGTCCAAATCAGTCTTGATATGTTTACGAAAATTAATTAACAACGGAGCTTCACTTGCAAATACAGACAGTGTATATGCGTAATTATGATTCCACAAATACTCAGCAATTAATAAATCATATATGTACTGCTTTGCTGATTTAGGTCCACTGTTGTCTTTGTTTAAAGTCATATCTGTACTTTTTAATGTATTTACTAAATTATGACGTAAATGTGTACGGATATTTGATATTATACCGCATCTTTCAAACCTATAAAAATTAATTACTATTAATTAATATTATAAATAAATTTATTATGAGTAAATAAAAATATTAATTACCAAGCGTAAATTGTAGAATAATAATCACTGTCCATAATTAATTAGTTTATGTATTTTTTAAACATTTATTAATTTATTTGTGTACTGTAATGTTTTATGACAACACATAAAATGGAAACAGCATTTTTCCCGCGATGATAAACAAACAATGATGCGAGATATTGGGACACAATTATATACTGAGTCGGTATGATAGATTCAAATTTCATTATCGGTAATTGATTAGAAAAAAAAAAAAATATGACTTTTTATGTCAAAAGTATTATGTGAATTTTTTTTTTAATTTTATGATACTGAGTAGCAGACAATAAAAAACTTAATTCATTCAAATAAAAGAAATTAAATAGTTTGGAGGAGAAAAATGCTGGTCAAAATTAAATAATAATTACATCCGTAATTAAAAATTTGCTATCTTAAATAAAAAATCACAATCCATAAAAAAAAATTACGATGATTAGTAGAAAATTAATTTTTTTTCTCAATTATTACTATCCAGATTGTAATTTTCACTTATCATAATAATAGTAATTTATTCAATGTATAGATAATTACATCATTTTACATTTTTGCATTTTAATTTACTTTCATTTATTTTTCATAACTTTATTTTTCACTTATGTCTTTCTATTCTTTCCCTTGGACAGCTACTCTCTAAATATGAATTAGTGATTTTTCACTAATTTCAAGTGAATATTCACTAATTGTTAATGCTACAATCGTACCACGCAGAATTAGTGAATATTCACTAAATGAATATGTGAATATTAGAATTCACTGATTTGATAATTGAATACGAGAATCCACTAAATTGAAAAGTGAATATGGGAATCCATTGATTTCATCGGTGAAAAAAAATATTATATTGCAAAAAAAAATATAAGACACTTGTAATTAGATCCGAAATGTGACCAATGTATTAGAATCATAACTTAGAGGAAGTATATATACATGATTTTAATTGATGAAATAATCCCGGTGACTGCTGGGCTCGAACCTGCATCCTTCCGATTCAAAGTCTTTGATGCTATCCACTGCGCTGACCTACGCATATGATCGCGCGGGTGTAAATAGTATATTCGTTATGATGTCAAAGAATAACTGATGAAGAAATAAATAATCCGTGATGTTATGATTGATGTACTCTTCATATAAATATATTATTGTTCTGTACTTCTATTTTTTTTTTATTTTGAAAGTTTTTTATTAAAATTTTTAAAAATAGCTCCATAATTATTAATTATGTTCATATCTAGTAAAATATTTAATTATTTGCTAGTTAAAGTTACTAGTGAAATTGTGAAATTCACAAATTAAGAAGTGAATAACAATTTCGCTTCTGAAAATTATGAAAATATCGCTAGTTTAATAGTGAAAATCACTGATTTGCTAATGAAAATTATAGTACTAAATTGATTAGTGAGAATTCACTAATTTGTTATTTAAATATACTGATTATAAAGTGAATATAGCTTCACTAACGTAATTAATGAAATTTCTACTAATTCATGTTTAGAGACTACGCTTAGTTACTTACTTTACATTTCATTATATCACAGCTTTTTTAATCCTAACTTTTCTTTGGTATCTTTCACACAGCCTTCGTTCTTTATTTGCATTTTATTTTTCATTACATCTCTTCCTCTTCCGTCTTCTTCTTCGACACTTCTTGAAATCTTTTTATTTACTCAATAATTTTTACTTATCATAATAATTATAATCCTAAGTAGAAATAATTAGGGGGAGGGGGGGCAACCTTTTGCCCCTTGGATAGGGTGCGAAACCTCCAAAATTTTATAAAAAACAAATTTTATTTTTTAAATGTTTTTTAAACATACCAAAATCACTTTTGTAAATATAATTGAGCATTATTTTTAATATTTTTTGTTAAACTTTTTTAAAAATCGAGTTTCAGTCGAAAAATGTTAATGGCTTTTGTTTTATGATAAAAACCAATAAAAATTTTATTTTGTTTTTTTGCATTCAATAATTGTGTAATAGTATATTGTGTGACAAGGGATGAAACAAGACGATTTCAGACTAGAGTGAGGTTGACTGCCCGAGCCGCAAGCGAGGGCTGACATCACCCGCAGTCTGAAATCGTGTTTTATCCTGAGCCACACACTACACGGAAAAATTGAAACCCGACTGGTTCCTGTGCAGCATACGACTGAGTCGTGTGCAAGAAAAAATAAGGGCTAGCACACGACTGGTTCTGGTGTGCACACTAACCAGTCATGTCTAGCACCGTACTCAGTCTGGTGCAGCGCCTGAACGGCAGCACCGTAATCAGCCGTGTGCAAATATTTACTTATAAGTAAAAAAATTTACTAAAATTTGGATATTTTTGTGAATCGGACAGAGACCAAATAGTTGTAAATTTTTTTTTTAATCATGACAAAATTTGCGTGGTAAAAAATTTCATTAATTTGGCATGATACTGAAGTTAGTCGACGTCTAATAATTTTTGGATTTTTTTTTAAACGATAAATTAGAAAAAAAAAATTATTTGAAAAAATTGCACCTATAATTTTTTAAATATTCTACATGTGCATATTTTTATTTTTTTGTAATTGATTTGTTGAAAAAAACATCCGAACATTGTTGATTGTCTGTTAACTTTAGAATCATTAATTTGGCGATAAAATTTTTTTTTTTGCGAAAAGAGTGTCAGTAAAATTTGAATTTTTATTGTCATTTTTAAATATAATAAGTTCCATTAATTATTAATACCCGAGCGATCTTTTTAATTGTAGCAAGAAAAAAAAAAAAAGAAAGAAATAAAATAAAATTAGTAACAAGTCCTGCGCTAGTTAGGTCCTCAAGTCTCTTCGTTAGTTAGGAGTAAGGTTGTTTGCTGTTCAATTGGCCACTGCTGCAACGAATTCACCAACTTTTCCGGCAATATACTCGCTACACTGAGAGAAAAGTCGATAGTCATTTTAACCACAAAGACTTCAACTATTAAAAATTAGTTATTGGTACTAATGCGTTAGTATGGCTAACTATTCAGTAGTTGCTCAAACTAAAAAAAAATTAATTAAAGCAACTAAAATTTTTCAGTCTCCGAAAATTGTTGTTTTAACTAAAAAAATTTAGTTGATAGTATATGACTTTTAAAAAAAAGTTTGGAAAATCCAAAAGTGCACGACTCATAATGCTTATTATGATTTGATCGTAAACATTAAAATATTCCGTCAACTTCGGATTTGTCCGTTTTTAACGACAATTTATATGCAACTTGTTATACAATTTGACGTAAATTTACTGCACGAATTAGAATGCAAATTCACTTCAAAAGTTGACTAGAAACAATTTATCGTCAATTTTTAGGCAAATTTTTACATTGATTTATTGTTAATTTGACTTGAAAAATTGTGGAGTAATTTTTTACCGTAAAATTGTAGAAAAGTTTATGTATGAATTTGCTTACCTTCTGAAATGGTAGGAACGAACATTAATGACTTTTTTTTGTAGTAAAAATTTACCTCTAAATTGAGCAAAAATTAACCGCAAATTTTTCTGTTCAACTTTTGCTGTCAAATTGTCATTAAATTCAGGCAGCAAATTTCAGGCAATTTCAATGTCAAATTACAGTCAATTTCAAGCTAAAGTAGCTATTGGGGTACCTTCAGTATCGTAGACAACAGCATATGACAAAACTAATAATTACGATATCATGTAATAATAAGGGTAATAACGCAGGCAAAATAAAATAAATAAAATTTGGAGTGCAAATGTTATTTATTTATATAAAAATAATAAACAAAAAAAAAATTAAATTTCAAATAGAAAAAAATAAATTTCAAATGTAAAAAATTCCGAAATTTTTCACAGTACGATCTGTGAAAAATTTTATGTTTATTTTTTTTCTATTTTTATTTTTATTTTACTTGTTTATTTATTTATTCGTCTAATCTCAATTTTTTATATTTTTATTTTTGAAATACCCGCGCTAAATGAATTGGTTAGAAGTATGGCGCAGGCACACTGGGTGATAGTACGAGAAAAAAAAATACCACGCATGCGCACTTGTTAAGACGAATGTCCATACATATTTAGGCTAAAATTGAAGAAAATGCGATTTAATTTTTTTTTATTAATTATAATTGCATAACACAAAGTTAGATAGCCATTTTCGAAAGCAAATCCTTCGAGGGCAAGGCGGGTCATTAAAAAAAAAATGGAGTTAAATTATGGATTCTTTTTCGAGATATTGTGTTTTCAAGCTACAAAAGTTTTTTACTGCTTGACGGGAAAATTTTTTAGTTTATTTTAATGATTTTCTCGTTTCTATTGCACTGGATTTTTTTTTTAAAATCGCAGAAATAATCGTTATTACATTATCTGTAAAATGGTGCATCATTTGAGATGTTTCTGTTTACTAATAACACGATAATAACAGAAGTAGTTGAAGAAAGGAGGCGGAAAAATATTTCGATCGTAAAGCACTCTCTAATGCTTCGCATTATGAGTCGTGCAATTAACTATAACTTAATTTTTTTAGTGTATGTAAATAAAAATTGTTTTTAAAATAACTGCTGATTTAAAGTTAATATAAAATAGTTGTTATAAATATAAATCTAGTTAATGGAACTAAAATTTTCAAGTTACTGTAATTGAGTTAAATGTAGGCAGGAAATGGATTTTTAATTTTTTTTCAAAACTTTAATGATTGAATAAATAAATGTTTTTAAATCGCCAAAAAGTTTTTACCAAAAACTTTTTCTCAAACATATTTTTTTTTGCCAAATTATTTTTTTCTAAAAAAATTATTTTTCAAAGAATTTTTTTTCCTAAAAATTTGTTATCTTAATTTTTTTAGAAAACTTCAGTTGTTAAAAATATTTTGAAAATAGAAATACATATTTATATCAATTATTTAAGATAAATTGGAATACTTAAACTGAACTGGCGTACAAAAGTTTTCGATTTAAGCATAAAAATATGTTGACTTGAGAAAAAAAATTTTGATTCAAGATAAAAATTGTAGGATAATTATTTACTTGGTGCAAGAAAATTTTGATGTTCCGAATCGTTAAAAAAAAAAAAGTGTTCTTGAATCAAGAACATTTTTACTTGATTTGAGTTAACTTTTTTCGATGTAGTTATAATTCGCAAAAATATCGGATAATTTTAAAAAACATTTAGGATCAATATTAATAGCTGGCAAAAGTTTTTCCTTTAGCTAATAAGGTTCTTCATTTGTACGTTATCAAAACCTAAATGCGTCTTTCAAACTTTAATTTCTCTACACTGTAAAATATTATTGGACTCGGTGTAGTGTAAATGTCTGTGTAAAAATTGTGGTGTGAAAATTACACTAAGTATTGTATTAAATTTAAGCGGTGTGAATTAGAAATTTTTCCTCCGTCAAGCGTGTGTATGTGTAATTTATGTTTAAATTTTGCGTTTAAGGCAAATAATCATAAAAAAATTAAAATGTTCAAAACACGAGTTAATATCTAAATAAAATTGCTTAAACCAAGAGAAAAATTTCTTGAGAGAAAACATATGTATGGAGGAGAGGAAAGTCACCGGTACCAGACAGCAGTAGCGGGAGTAGTTCGATGCTCGCCACGAGATCGCGCCCAGCCACTGTGTAGTGTTCCTGGCAAGATATATATCTCAAAACTGTTAAATTCCAAAGTTAAAAACAATTTCGACATCAGTACAACTCTGTCATTTGACAAAGTGACAATTACATTTTTGGATTGTATTATAGTTTATCCTATATTATATCAAGACATTAATATTTATTATTAATGGTTCAATAAATAATTTATCTTTAAAATTTAATTCTAATCAAAACTCTATAGAGTCTCTACTTAATAACTAAAACCATGTGAATGGTATATTTGTACGAAATAAAATATTTATTTAATGGATTTAACTAAAAAATATTCATTGAATTAACTAAAAAACATTGTAATGATACTTAATATTTTTGTTTGCTTTAATGAAAAAGTTATAGATGAATTAACTACCTAAGTTCAGTTTAAAAAATTAAAAATTCTTAATTGAATACAAGTTTAAAAATCAGTTACATTAACTATTTATATAGTTAATTGAACTAAAAAATATTTAACATAAGTACTTAGAGATATTTATAATAACTATCTATTGGTGTTGTAGTAACTCCGAAAAAATAGTTAAAGCGCTATTTAACTGTCATTTTATAGTTAGATTTACTGGATTTTTCTCTCAGTGTACTTTCTTCTGATTTTATCATAATATCTGCCCACGTGGGTGCTTGGTGTTGCATCCGTCTGCGCCTTTAGTTCCATTATTTTTAATTGTATTTCCTCCATTTCTATTTCTTCTATTTGTCGTTGAGTACTACGCTTCAATTTTTCTGCGAGCTCTGGTACTTCACAATCGTCATTTCTTTTTTTTAATTCCTCTTTTAATTCTGCGTATTCCTTTTGTAATTCACGTATTTCATCTATTTTGTTTTCTTCTCTGTAGATCGTTTATATATTTTATTAGTTTCACAGGCAGTGCTGTTGATTTTATCGAATTTGTTTATACTGGTATTTGCTGCTTCACAGGCAATAGCAGAGCTATTGATTCCATTTACTTCCCTTTTGATCTCTTTAACTGCTTTGAAAGCAGTGCAAATTACTTCTTCCATGTATTTTTTTTCGAAAAAAATAGGACTAATAAAAAATTCATTCTCAGTTTGATAATTACTAACTCCGCCACTTGCTTGATTATCAGAACTTGAACTTGGAATATTTTTATTTGACAGGTTTATTATTCTCAAGTTCAAATATTTATTAACTCGTTCTAATGCCTCCTGTGTAATGGTGCCTGTCCTTAAAAGATGATCCAAATGACGGTTTATGGCTTCAAAATTATTAGTGTCATTTAAGATTCCAAGTATTCCATAAAGATCGCGTTCAATTTTAGTGATGTTGTCCTTTAAATTGTTTCTGTATGGAAGCCCGTTCAGAACGTTTAATTGTTCTATTCTCTCCTTGCAAGTTATGACAAAACGCAATCCATTTGCGACTTTTTTCTGGCGATAACTTTGATGCGTAAACCATATAATAATTCTTAAAAGACTGTGTATACGGGCAATTATTAATAATTCTGATGATAAAATCTTTGACTTCAATTTTACTTAATGGAATTGAAGACATGATCTTGTTAATAATGAAATTAAAAATGTAATTATTTTTTTTTTTGCACAAAATTTCTGTATTAGCTTGAATATAAGTAAAATAAATATGTCTGTAACCAAATAAGAAACGTCTTTTATAACTGACGGTACTATACTAGATAAATTTTATCTATTAAGCATACCTGGATAATTATTTAACAATTGATTGATAGAGAGGAAAACATATTACTCAAAGTTTTGTACAAAAGCCAATTACTGGTCATAAGCCTGCCCTTTACTGAAGTCTCTCCCCCGCAATCGGGAGTTACTAAGTCTAAACAACTTGTCCCACTTAATCACTCGAAGGAGTTTCGTATCAAAGAGCCCGTTATAAGCCGCCGTTAAAATGGTTAAAATTTTAAATAAAAAATTGGAGAAATAAACCAATAAATGATGAAAATTATTATCTATGTTTGGCAGAGAATAATTTAATCATTATTAAGTAAAATATATAATTTAATGTTAATAATTGTAATCATGCCCGGGAAAAAATGTTTTTATAAAATAATATAAAATTTTATACAATTTTATAAAATTTTGTAAGATTTTACAGCAAAATTTTATAAAAATTTATAAAATTTTATAAAATTCAATAAAATTTTATAAAGTAAGATCTGAGTAAGGAACGTAATAAATAAATGTTATTTTATAAAATTGTATGACATTTTATAAAATTGTATAAAATATAATAAAATTTTATAAAGTTTTACACAATTGTATAAAATTACAAAACCTAAAAAAAAAAAATTTTTTATTTTTATTTTTCATATAACTTGAGAACTGCATGACCGATGGACTCCAAAATCTAATCAATTTTAAGTCTTGGTGAGCCCTTTCGATTGCTACCAAGTACGTTTAAATCGGTTAATTCATTTCAAAGATATCGTCGGACAAAAAAAGTTTACATACACACACGCACACACACACACGGACGGCCACCCGGAAATAGACAGAATAGCTTCCCAGGACCTCAAAACGTCGACACTGAAGAAATCTTGATTTTCGAAACTCAGATCGAAACCAATAACTTACTTTTTTTAAAATTTTCAATTTTCATAGCGGGAAGTTAAAAATAAAATTTTACAAAACTTGAGTTGTAATATAAATTGTTTAATAAATTGTAAATATCATTTAAATTCACATTTTTAAAAAGAAATTACAATAATATGTTTTTAAAATTAGTATATAAATTGATTAATACTAAACGTTAAACATGAAAAAGTAAAAGTTCATTAATCTGAACAGTTTGATGGGTAAAAAATTTTTTTTTTATATGAAATTAAGAAATAACTATTATTCGATAAGCCTCATGACAAATTGGTGTAGTACTTGATTTCCAGTTAAATTCAGTTTTAAATAATTCCCATATTCTCTTTTTTTGAAATTGATATCCCAATTCTTTATGAAAATCTGATTCTAATTCTTTCCACTTTACTTCATATACTAAGCTGTTTCCATAATGAGTTATTATTTTCCTAAATGCATTTATAATTTCCGATTCTGAGAATTCATTATAGTCTGAAATTTCCTTTTCTGGTGGAACAAAAGGATATACTAAGTTATTGTAAATACCAAATGCTGGTGACAGTGTATGGTTGACAAATTCATTGATATGCTCATTTGGTTTATTTATATTATTGATAATAAAGTCAACTATAGCGGATGAACGAGCATAATGTAATCTAAAATATCCAGTTTTAGGAATAGTATAACACGCGGGTAATAAGTCATGAATCATTCGATTTATTTTTCTAACATTAAAAGCTTTTTCATAATATGGATAATAAAAAAAGTCTGTAGAAATTTCTTTATCACTATTTAGTTTTTTTATATGCGTATTTAAGTCAGCGGTAAATCCAATTTTAAATATATTATTTTCAGCGTAGTAGTTCGTTGTCGCAATATAAATATAGCCATCGGGAATTGGCGTTTTAATATTGTCTAAATCTGTCTGAGTACTACTATGGATATGAATAAATTTATTCATTCGAGTATTATTTTCATTTAACTGAGTTTCTTTTTCATTTAACTTTTTTTTTAATTCTTGATTTTCATTTTGTAGTTTTTGTTTTTTTAACTCAGCAATATTATTTTTGTAGCAATCGAATATTTTTCCGAAATTAGTGTAATACTTCTTGACTGTTTTTTTGCTACATTTGTTGAGCGACTTAATACAACTTTTAAAATTTCGAATGGTTTTATCACCTACTTTATTAGTTTCTAACAATTTAACAAATTTTGATAATTGCTTGTCAAAATTGAATTCAAAATTTTTACTATCAAATTCGATAGATTTCAGTATTAGGAAAGAAATAATAAATGCACTGACTTGATTTTCAAAAGCAGTCCATAATTTGATGAATAAATTGTCGATTTGTAAATCAAAATTATTATCTTTTATTATAACAGCAACTTTTTTAATCCATTCGTTTTCCTCAATTAAATTAAGTTTTTCTTCAAATTTAACTACTTCATCACTATCTTTATTTTTTCGAATGATAGAATTTAATTCATCTCTCGTAATGTATTCTTTGTGAAATTTTTGGTAGTATTTCTTGTATGATAATTCAGTATGTTCACACATAGTTTTTAAACAATATTCACCATTTTCATTTTTTTTCACTTGAAAATTGTTCATAATGACCATGTTTAGAGTTTAATTAAAATTATTTTCGATTATAAATTTTTATATTTTTTTTCAAAATTTTTTTCGACAATAAACTTTATAACTAAACAAGTTTGACTTCTTTGACTTGATAACAAATTAGTTGGTTTAAAATTATCCTTCCATAGATAAAACCGGTAGAGTTCTTTATGACCTGCAACATTATCATCATCAGATTAAATTAGGGCTTGGGGGGGGGGGGGCAAAACGGGGTAATTCAAAAATTATATAAAAATCAAAACAATTATAATTTATTTTTCTAAACATTTCAGAATTACTTTTATAAATATAATGGAGCATTATTGAAAATGTTTTTTGTTTAACTTTTTCAAAAATCAGGTGTCAGTCGAAAAATGTCAATGACTTGTTATATGACAAAAACTACAAGAAGAAATTATTTTGTTTCAAAATACTATCGTATGTCATTGTAATGCCGGACCATAATGACCACCTAACGGAAATTGAAATAAACACATGGAAAAATAGTTATGGCCATGGTAAGAATGACAAAGATTATTCCTAAGGGTGTGCGAATCTTGTTCGAATCGAATCGAGTCAAATAGTTAGATTCGATTCGATATTCGAGTCGAATATCGAATAGTTCGAAAGATTCGAATAGTTCGAAAGGTTCGAATAGTTCTAAAGTTTCGAATAGTTCGAGAGGTTCGAATAATTTGAAAGATTCGAATAGTTCGAAAGGTTTGAATAGTTTCGAAACTTTACCGAATCTTCGGTAAATAGGCGAGCCTGTGGCACGAAGGCCCTCCTCAAAAATTAGGTAAAAATTTTTTTTATTTTCCGTCAAGTTATGACCTCTATAATGTTTTTATCATATTTTAGGCCAATATGTGATATGTGAGGTAAAATGGACCACTCAAAAAATAGAATTGTAACGAAAAAATTATTTTTTTTTAAATTTCCGTCAAGTTAATTTTTTCGTTACAATTTTCTTTTAAAGGGCCCATTTTACCTCACATATCACATATTGGCCTAAAATATGATAAAAACATTATAGAGGTCATAACTTGACGGAAAATTAAAAAAAAAATTTTACCTAATTTTTGAGGGGGGCATTCGTGTCCCAGGCTCCCCTATTTACCGAAGATTCGGTAACTTTTCGAAACTATTCAAATCTTTCGAACTATTCGAATCTTTCAAATTATTCGAACCTCTCGAACTATTCGAAACTTTAGAACTATTCGAACCTTTCGAATTATTCGAACTTTTTGAATTATTCGAACCTTTCGAATTATTCGAACTTTTTGAATTATTCGAACCTTTCGAATTATTCGAACCTTTCGAATTATTCGAACATTTCGAATCTTCGAGGCGAATCTCGAATCGAATTGTTTGATTCGATTCGCCTCGAATAATTCGAAGTTTCGAGTATTCGCACATCCCTAACTTAACTTCCGTTAAGTTGTCAATATGGTCCGGCATTACTGTAACACATAGTATTTTGAACAAGAACACTTTCTCCGGTGTATTAAAAAATATGGTTTCTTCACTTGTATTCAATAATTATGTGGAATGTAATTCATCCTGATGTGAATTACTTCCAAAAAAATGTAATTTAATCAAATTTATTCAATTTCCAGAAATTTTTTTTTTTTTTTCATCTTTGTAAGGGAGTACTCTATTTTGACCGTAAAAATGAATTTTTTTTTTAGGGGCAACTGAAAATTTTTTCTATTTACGTTGAATATTATTAAAAAAACAATATTTAGCGTATTTGAGTCTCGAAACTTAGTATTTCCTTAAATGCTCCGTTTTGCCCTCCCCCCGACTCTATATTAGTTATTTCTATATGCAGTTAGTTCCATTAAGAAAATATAATATTATTATAAAATGTACACGCAAAGAAATTAATTATAAAAATTAGTAATTGATAACTAAAAATTTATAATGTGGTCGCAATTTGATATTATTTCAAACAGTAATTTCGTGGTTTTATAGAATAAATTACAATAATCTTAATATAAGTATTGAAATTTAAAGTTTATATGTAAATAAATCATGTTACAAGTACTAGAAATTACTGTTTGGTAGATAAAAAAATGAAATTATAATAATTTAACGTATCAGCTTCAACATTCAAAGTTTGGAACATTTAAGTTTATAGTAAAAAAGTAAAAAACATTCAGTATGATATATAAAATTTTCAATGTCGAAGAATGGATTTTATGTACAACGGTATATAATTTTGGCTTTCTTCAAATTGTCAACAAGTATATCTTAAGCCCATCAGTTTTTATAGTTCGAAACAATAAAATTTAACTTGTGGGTTGTAAACTTTCAATGTATGTGAAAGAATTAACCTAAAGTATTACTGCTGCGCGGCTATATCTATATGGCAAGATAACGTATTTTATCATTTCAAACAATAAAATTTAACGACCAAGAGTAACTATTTTTTTTTCATATCAATAAATTTTAGAGAATCACTTTTATAATTTTTCGCTTTCAATATTATTTTATTCATGAATTACCTTCTTTGATGCGGGTTTATAGTTCAAACAATAAAAATGAATTGAAAATCCGAATAAAATTTATCATTTATTTTTTTGGGTGTACGGGCGGATAATTGCTATTCTTTAAAATCTTATTTCTTTAGATAAAAACTAAACTGCTAGGAAGAAAAAAAAAAGCATCCGCTCACAGTAATATTAGAATAAAATTTTTTTTTTCATTAAGTATAAATTTTAAACGAATAGAATTCTTTTTAACATAAAAAAAACTCCTTGATTAAGATAATCGATAATCACCTATAAATATTTGCAGTTTTTATGAGTCATGAGTATGATTTCCAGTAAAAAGATCTTGTATGATAATGTATATTTCTAACAAAGTCTCCAAAAATTTGAAAATAATTGAATGTATCGAACATACGTTTTAATAAGACCGTATAGAAAAAGAAACACTTTAATTAGTACATTAATTATTAAAACTAATCAATGTGTTTAAATTTAAATTTAATTTTAATTAAAAAAAAAAAAGAAGTTTAATGAGTTAATAAAAATAAAAGTACATTCATAAGTATAATATTTTAAAAATTTAAATGCCCAACGACACTAGTACTATTTTTTACCCTCGAAAAGCTCACAACGATATTTAGAATTAAGTCTCTAAAAATTTTTTAATTTTATAAGACTCGGTAAAGAACCGTATTATTAGATTTTAAAAAAAGTACTTTCTAAAAATTAACTTACTATTTTAGTAAAAAAAAAAGTTATTACATACCATTCAACACAGTAGTTAATAGTTGATTTTTAGTTTTCAATCAGACACGATGATGAATTATACACTCGAGTTTTAAATTTCAAATGAACGGACTTGTGGAGCGCATTACTCTATTTTGATAGTCTTAACATAACTCCCACTTCGTTGACCAAGATATTGCAAAAATAACGAGCTAATGATCAAACGGCAAATAAGGGAACCGAACGTCATTTCCACCAATGACATGAATCAATTGTTCCCCAGAAAAAATTTTATTACCGACATACAAACGATAAAAATACCCGAACATTACAGCTCAAGGTCTTAGTCATATAACACAGCTACTAACTTTACATCCTTTGACCTGCGTGAATTTGTCCGTATCGTTAATCCAGACGTCCACAAGATTGAACAACCTCTATCGATACTAAAAAGCTCTCACTCAATTCTATTTAATCTAATCGCCAGGCATAACAATAAATATAAGAACTGAGTTAACGATAAAATACGAATCAACGCAAAAAAAATTACGAAAATGTAACTCAAAAAATTTGAAAAACAGTTGACCCTGTGGGCCAACTCCAAAGCTTCCCGCTGTTTTTGAGCTCGAAGAGCTTAAAAACTGCTGGACCAAAAATATATACATTTCATTGAAAAAAAGTAATTTTTGTCTGACGATATTTCCGGAACGAATCAACTGATTTGCATGTACTGAGTGGCGATCGAAAGGGCTCGCCAAGATTTAAAATTAATTGAATTCTTGAGTTGATCGGTCGAGTAGTTTACAGTTTATAGACAGAATAAAAAATTTTCATGAATTTAAATTTTTAAACTTGGAGTGAATGTTATTTGTAATTTAAAATATTTTTAATTAAACTAGAAGATTAATAAACATGTAAAGAAAATACACGGAAAAAAGAGCAGTTGAAAAATTGAACTCATATTTTTTGTGTATTTATTACAGTTTAGTATTAGTAAAGCACTGCGACTCTGAAACTGTAAAAATTACACTTTTATCCAGGCATAACAAATATTACAGTTTCAAACTCGATATTATCCAGCTCTCTACAGTAAACAGATTCTATAATTTTAAATTTTATTTTAAAAATTACAATCTCATACTGTAATTTTTTCTACAAATTCTTCAAATTATATTTCCTGAGACAAAAAAATTTTATTATTACAGTTTCATATAGTAAAAAGTATTTTTTTTGCTTGAATTTATACTCGGAAAGTACGAGCGTATGAAATATAAGCTACAATCTTTACAGTTTCATTCGACAAAAGAGATTCTTTTTTTTTTTCGAAATTCGATATTTAAATTAATCGTCACTGAAGTTTAAGATTAAAATTGATAAATTTTTTGTGCATGTTCTACAATTGTAGTTTACTTACCAGTAACTTTTTTATTAAAATTACCAGATTGTCTGATGACGGATATTTTCGGTACCATGAATTTTTTTATTTTTACGAAACAAAATAGATACTTACGTTAGTGAGTCCTTTCGCACAGACACATAACACGCGGACATCCATCCCGATATAGTCAGAATAGCTTCGTAGGACCTCAAATCGTCGACATCTGATGAAAACTTGATTTTCGAAACTCAGATCGAAACCAATAACTTACTTTTTTTTGAAAATTTTCAATTTTCATAGCGGGAAGTTAAAAATAAAATTTTACAAAGTTTGAGATGTAATAAAAATTATTTAATAAATTGTAAATGTCATTTAAATTCACATTTTTAAAAAGAAATTACAATAATATGTTTTTAAAATTAGTAAAAAGTTTGGAAAATCCAAAAGTGCATGCCTTGAGCATTCATGTGAATGATACTCAAGTGAAGTAAAAGTTTATTACATATACAACAATTTTTCATTGAAAACCTTTCTATTATTTTTAATTTTAACATATTTTTTTGTATCGACTGTTAATTAAAAAAAATTTAGATTATAAATTTTTAAAATACCCGCCATTTTACCTAAGAAACGCCAGCTGCTAGTATGTATACTTTAGTATAGGTATATTGAGCGTGTTCAGCCGATGAAAGTTCTTGGTAGTCTGAGTAAGTTACTCAGCCTAAAAGAAATTTTGGTCTGTTTGTCTGAGTGCAGTGTGTTTTCGGCCTGGACACGCTGTTAGCTCTTACTATTGGCAAGGTGCGCGACGAAAACGACATCTGTCGACCGCATTAAATCATCCTCAAAAAGCACAGAGAGAATACGGAAAGTTTTTATAAACAAATAATTAAAATTTTTAAAGATTGCGAAATATATGTGTGATACCACATTTGAAAGGTGGAAAAATATAGAGTAGATTGTACTGAAAAAAATAAGTATAAAAAATTTTAATAAATACAAAATAAATAATATTTTGAACGACATAAGGTTAGCTTGTAATAATAATAATAACAACAATAATAGTCATAATAACAAATGAGTTAAAATAATTATAATTATAATTTTTTCAAAGTTAAAATTATTAATTTGCATTAAGTAAAGAAATTGAAGTGATTTAAATTATTCGTAATTTTAAATTTTAAAACTCAACAATTAAAAATACTTTGGGTTAAAAATTTGTAATTTAAAAAATTCCCCGTAATAATTTTTAGCCAAAGATGAATATCATGGATGGAAATGTATAAAACTTGCAATTACTATTTCTGTCAGTATTTTTGCAATTAACAACACAACAACTACTTGTCCTTATTTTTTAACATTGCTTTCATTTAACTATTCACAAGACAAGTGCGATTTAACGCGTATTTCGTCCACTGCAGGCGCTACAATCGATTCGATTGTCCCCACCCTATACTCCACACCCTGCCAATAGTTTAGGGAGTCATAACCTGTTTGCTCGTGTTGTCTTATTTATTGCTGATATTGCTGATATTACATTATTTTCTTTCATTTTTAAGTTACTTAACTAATGCAAATTTTACAGAAAGCATACATGTACAGATTTGCACTTTACTAATTATTATTGTTTACTTTAGTGGTTTACGCGGTAAAATGTATACTAAGTAAAATGGCGGCCAGAAAAAAGTTAGTTAGTATCTGTAAAGTGTCCAGACCGAAAACTTAGTTCAGTGCGCTGAGTAACTTACTCAGACTACTAAGAACTTTCATCGGCTGAACACGCTCATTCTGTGCCATCTATCGATACTATCGAAAAATAATCGATACATAGAAAACGATATGGAAGAAAAAAAAAATACAAATAATCGTGACTATGTTCACTCTTGAAATAAATGTATATTTAAAAAAATAAGTAATAATATGGCTGCTCAAAGGGTAGAAATTGTCGTGTTATGCCTATCTAAAAATATTAATTATAATTAAGCCATAAGATATTTAGCTGCCATTTTCAAAAGGGGTCTTCGCATTGACTATACGAAGATATTAAAAAAAAAATTAAGCTGGAAAATTGTATTTTTCGGAAGTTATAGTGTTTACTAGCCCATGACTCCTGAGGAATTTAACGCGATAAGTCACTAAAAACAGATATTTTATAGAAAAATCGTAATTAGTCGACTTAAAAATGTATAAAATCTGTTGTTTAATCATTTTTCTTTGTAACAATATATTTTTTTTGTATCGTTTAAGTGTATTTATAAATTTAGAAACAATTTAATATGACGAAATCGAGTTTTTCATTTTCAGGCGAGTATAGAGCATAGCCTCAGCGCTTCGCGCTCAAGGCATGCAATTATCAACGGTTAAAAAAATTGGAGATGATACATTTTTTTCAAATTCATTTGATGACACTTCTTCCCGTTTATGGTCTATTTCATTAGTTTTTAAGATTCAACAAATTTTGATAATTGCTTTTCAAAATTGAATTCAAAATTTATATCGTCAAATCCCATGAATTTCAGTAGAAAAGGAACTATAAATACACCTTTATGTACCAAAGCAGTCCATACTTTTTTGAATAAATTGTCTATTTCTGCGAGATAGTGGACTAACTGCTGAGAGATCGCTGTAAGCTTAGCGTATTATTATTGATAACATTGGTGAGTGCAGAGATTCATTGCCAGGCATAGATGTCAGCAGCCCCTGACCAGATGACCCACGTTCAAGCCTATCAACCACCTCTTCCATGCGATCCTTTATACCAGCATTATCAGCCTGCAACTGAGCAGTTGTTTGTTTTAGATTTAATACCTCAGTACTGTACACCTCAAGTTTTTCATTAATACTGGGAATATCTCTAAGCAGCACACTGTGTTCCTGCAGAGTGTTCCCTTGGAGTGATTAAGTGGGACAAGTTGTTTAGACTTATTAACTCCCGATCGAGGGCGAGTGGCTTCAGTAAAGGGCAGGCTTATGACCAGTAGTTGGCTTGTACAAAACTTTGGGTAATATATTTCCCTTTGCATCAATCAATTCTTGAATAATTATCCAGGTATGCTCAATAGATAAAACTTATCTAGTATAGTACCGTCAGTCAAGAAAGACGATTCTTACTTAGTTGCAGACTTATTTATTTTATTTAAATTTAAGCCAATACATAAATTTTGTGCCAATAAACAACAAATTATATTTTTAACTGCATTATTACCGAGATCATGTCTTTAATTCCTATAACTGAGATTGAAATTAAAGAATTTAGTACATTGATAATTTAAAATTGCCGGTATACGGAGTCGTTTAAGACGTATATGGTTTCCTTAACAACGTTATCGCCAGAAAAAATCGCAGATGAATTGCATTTTGTAACAATTTGCAACTACAGACTAGGCCAATAAAACGTTCTGAACGGGCTTCCGCACATCAAAAATTTAAGGAAAACATCGTAAAGTGCTCTACGACTACATAGTCATTCTTACTATTTTTAGTTGTATATACTAAGATAGCAATAATGAACATATCTAGTTTAGGGAAAGTTTTTATTACTGTCAATTTAAAGTTAACGTAACTATAATTTGTATTGTAGTATTATGTTTTTCTATTATTTCAAAAATTATTTAAAGAAACATTAATGTCATAATGTAATTTGAAACATATTATTTCACACTCAAAAATGAAACTTGTCACTCTGTCGAATAACAGAGAATTACTCACGTTAGAATTGTTTTCGAGCTTGGAATATAATAATTCTGAAACGAGTTTCTTAGCAGGGACACTACAAAAGGTGGGCGCGATCTAGTGGCGAGCACCGAACTACTCCCGCTGCTGTTGCCTTGCTCTGGTGACTTCCCTCTTCTCCATGTATATCTGTTCTCCTAAGAAATTTATCCGTTAGTTTAAGCAACTACTCTGCTCAAATTTAGTAAAAATTCTTTAATTTTTTTCTCCGTGTACATAAAAATTGCACATGAAAAACTTGATGAATTTTCTTGTGCATGTTCTAAAATAGTATTTTACTTACCAGTAACTTTTTTATTAAAATTACCAGATTGTCTGATGACGGATATTTTCGGTACCATGAATTTTTTTATTTTTACGAAACAAAATAGATACTTACGTTAGTGAGTCCTTTCGCACAGACACATAACACGCGGACATCCATCCCGATATAGTCAGAATAGCTTCGTAGGACCTCAAATCGTCGACATCTGATGAAAACTTGATTTTCGAAACTCAGATCGAAACCAATAACTTACTTTTTTTTGAAAATTTTCAATTTTCGTAGCGGGAAGTTAAAAATAAAATTTTACAAAACTTGAGTTGTAATAAAAATTATTTAATAAATTGTAAATATCATTTAAATTCACATTTTTAAAAAGAAATTACAATATGTTTTTGAAATTAGTAAATAAATTGATTAATAATAAATGTTAAACACGAAAAATAAAAGTTCATTAATCTAAACAGTTTGATGGGTAAATAATTTTTTTTTTATATGAAATTAATAAACAACTATTATTTGATAACCCTCATAACAAATTGGTGTAGTACTTGATTGCCAATTAAATTGAGTTTTAAATAAGTCCCAAACTTTCCTTGTTTTTAATTTAGATCTCAATTTTTGCTGTAAATCTGATACTAATTTTTTCCACTTTATTTCATAAACTTGGCTGTCTCCATAATGAATAATTATTTTCGTAAATGTATTTATAATTTCTGATTCTGATAATCCATTATAGTTTGGAATTGGCATTTCTGGTGGAACAATAGGACGTAAGTTATATACGTCTTTCAATTTATCTTTGACAAAGTCAGTGATTTGTTCATATGGTTTATGTGTATTATTAATAACAAACTTAACTATTTCAGATAAATAAGTATAATGTAATTTAAAAAATTCATTTTTAGGAGAATCCCTATAGTCCACTAATAAGTTATGAATCATTTTTTCGATTTTTCTAACATTAAAAGTTTTCTTATAATACGAGTAATATAAACGGTCTGTAGAAATTTTTCCAGTATTTAGTCCTGATAAACGCGTATTTAAGTCAACGGTAAATCCAATTTTAAATATATTCTGTCTAGCGTATTGTATCGTTGTCGCAATATAAATATAGCCATCTGGATTTGGCATTTTAATATTGTCTAACACTGTCGCAATACTACTATTGATACGAATAGGTTCATTCAATTGAGTATTTTTTTCATTTAATTGAGTTTCCTTTTCATTCAATTGAGGTTCTATTTCATTAAATTTTTTTTTTAATTCCTGATTTTGTTTTAACAATTCTCTATTTTCATTTCGTAGTTTATGAATTTCTAACTTAGCAATATAATTTTTATAGCAATCAAATATTCTTTCTAATTTAATGTAATAATTTTTAACTTCTTTAGCCCTACAATTGTTTAGCAACATAATACAATATTTAAAATTATCAACGGTTAAAAAAATTGGCGATGATACATTTTTTTCAAATTCATTTGATGACACCTCTTCCCGTTTATGGTCTATTTCATTAGTTTTTAAAAATTCAACAAATTTTGATAATTGCTTGTCAAAATTAAATTCAAAATTTATATCATCAAATCCCATGAATTTCAGTAGAAGAGAATCAATATATACACGTTTCTTTTCCAAAGCAGTCCATAAAGTTATGAATAAATTGTCAATTTGTAAATCAAAATTTTTATCTTTTATTATAACAGCAACTTTTTCAATCCATTCATATTCCTCAATTAACTGAAGTTTTTTTTTAAATTGAACTACTCCAAGATATTTTTCATTTCTTTGAAGGATTGAATTCAATTCATCTCTTGTAATATAGTCTTTTTGAAATTTCCAGTGGGAATCTTTGTATGATAGATTAGTATGTTCACAAATATTTTTTAAACAATATTCGCCGTTTTCATTTTTTCCCACTAGAAAATCATTCTTAATGCCATTCGTAATGACATTCATGTTTAAATTTTCGACTTTGAATTTTTATATTTTAAAAATTTCTTCCAACAATAAACAGTTGAAATAGTTCTTCACTACCTGTAATATAATCAATATCGGATTAAATTATATTAGTTAATATGGATTTCTATACGCAGTTTTATAGTTCCATTAAGAAAACATGATACTATTTTAAAATGTACGGGCGGATCGTTGCTATTTTTTTCGAATCTTCCTCTAAATAAATATGAAACTTCTAAGAAGAAGAAAAAAACGATTCCGCTTACAGTAATATAAAAAGTAAAATATTTTTTCTCATTAAGTATAAATTTTGAACGAATATGATTCTTCTCGAGATAATAAAATAAATTTTTCTTGATTAAGATAACCGATAATCGCCCATAGATATTTTTAATTGTTATGCAGAAAAAAATAAACTTTAAAATTTAGTTTTTGAAATTGTAACTTAAAACCTATGTGTCAATATATAGGAAATTATGACATTCCAAACAATAAATTTTATAATACCATGTATATTGAAAAAAGTTCAACACGTCGAACTTCGAAATTTGAGACAATTTCGAACTTTTTTGAACTTTTGTAATACAATACAAATAGCAATATAAACATGAAAAATCATATGAGACAAAGAGGATTGACTTTTCAGGACGTGTCGCTAACAAAAAAAAACTCACATTTGAGTATCGAAATTTACAGAACTTTTCCGATAATTTTATTATAGAAGATCGAAAGTTTCAGAACTTTTTTGATGATTTTCACTATTGAAGCTTGAAATTTTGAGAATTTTATAAAAATATTTGATTCCGGAAATTTGAAAGAAGCTCGAATAAATTTCCTAAATGAACCATTAATTGGATTTCTCGAAAAAAGTTTTTCCCTGTCTTGTAGACCCAAAAATTAAAACCAAAAAATTCACAAAATTTTCGTCTCGGGCTTTTTCTTATGATTACGTTTCAACATTTTTTGGATAATGTTTATTAATAGAAGGTTTGAAATTTTTAGAACTTTCCCGATGATTTTTTTTATAGAAGTTCTAAAAACGTTAGAAATTTTTAGGACTCTTCCAGAACTTTTGTAATAAAAATCGACCAAAGTTCTGAAACAATTTCGAACTGTAATAAAAATTATCAAAAATATCGAACATTTATACCGATAAAAAATACAGTTCTGAAAAAATTTCGGACTTTTTTGGAACTATGATAGAAATTATTGGAAAAGACTTAAAAATTTCGATATTCGAATGTGATTTTTTTTTTTTAGCGACACGTCCCGAAATGTTGAGAACTCCGAATTTTTATGCTAATCTTCTTTATCTCATATGATTTTTAATGTTTTAATTGCTATTTGTATTGTTTTACAAAAGTTCGAAATTGTCTCAAATTTCGAAGTTCAACATGTCGAATTTTTTTTTTGTATACGAGAAGTGTCATATATTTTTAATATTTGTTACGATTTTTAAAGTTATTTTAGCAAGTAATTTTTCCTGCATAGACAATGAATATAACTATTTACGTTTTAATCATAAATAAAAGAATTATTATTTAGAATAATAGAATTTACTGATCACTTTATCATTATGCTACTTATCGTTTTTCAATTTATATCGTTCATCGTTTTCCGCGTATGAGTCACACAGTTACGTAAACACAGTGTCTAGTATAAATATTTTGTATCGAACATACGTTTTAATAAGACCGTATAGAAAAAGAAAAACTTTAATTAGTACATTAATTATTAAAACTAATCAATTATTTTAAATTTAAATTCTATTTTTTACTCTCGAAAAGCTCATAACGATATTTAAAATTAAGTCCCTGAAATTTTTTTAATTTTAGAAGGCAGTGAGCAAGCGTATTATTAAATTAAAAAAAAAATATTTTCCGCAAAAATGAACTCATTATTTTAGTAAAAAAAAAAGTTTTTACATACCATTCAATACAGTAGTCAATAGTTGATTTTTAGTTCTTAATGAGACACGATGATGAATTATACACGTTGAGTTTTCAATTTTAAATGAATGGACTAATGGCGTACATTACTCTGTATTAATCGCTTCAGTATCTCCCACCTCGTTGACGGAGATATTGCAATAAATGCGGACGAATGATTACACGCCAAAGGAAATCAAACGTCATTTTCCACCAATGACATTAATTTAGTTATTCCTCAGCAACAATTTTATTACAAAAATAAAAACATCTGCGTATTATAGCTCAAAGTCTTAGTTATTTAGCAGAGCTACTAAATTTAAAAAAAAAAAAAATTTCCATTTTTTTTTTTTTTTTACATTTTTACATTTTTTTTTCCTTTTTCTTTGCCTTACATTTACTGAGCAACTAACGCAAAAATGTAAGAAAAGTAAACAAAAAAAAATTTTTTTCATTTTGATTACACAATTAAAGGAACAAAACTTGTTCCTTTAATTGTTTTGCAAAACTTTTGTCAGTCAGCGCGAAAAAATGGTTTAATGGAGCAATTTGAAAATTTACAGGGGATTCTACGGTAACCGTGGCGCCGCTAAATGATCGTGAATTCTTGTAGAACTCGACGATATAAGACTTTCTTAACGGATAAAATTTTTCGATATCTCACGGAGAAAAATGTTGGCGCGAAACCTACCAATTGTTATTATGCTGTCGATCAAACTTGAAACAGGAATTGAAGTATCCAAAAAATTATTATGCTCATACGAAAAATTATTACACTCATACGAAAAATTATTATGCTGTATCACAATACTTACTACGCGCAAGAAACTTATCGATAAGCTTTAATAAAAATAACTTTCATACATTATTATAATTGTGATGCGGCATAATAATTTTTTATGAGCATACTAACTTGTTGGATGCTTTATTTTCTGTTTCAAGTTTGGTCGTGCATGTTCTAAAGTACTATTTTACTTACAAGAAACTTTTTTATTAAAATTACCAGATTGTATGATGACGGATATTTTCGGTACCGTGAATTTTTTTATTTTTACGAAACAAAATAGATACTTACCTTAGTGGGTCCTTTCGCACGGACACATAACACGCGGACATCCATCTCGAAATAGTCAGAATAGCTTCGTAGGACCTCAAATCGTCGACATCTGATGAAAACTTGATTTTCGAAACTCAGATCGAAACCAAAATTTATTTTTTTTTTTAATTTTCAATTTTTATAGCGGGAAGTTAAAAATAAAATTTTACAAAATTTGAGTTGTAATATAAATTGTTTAATAAATTGTAAATGTCATTTAAATTCACATTTTTAAAAAGAAATTAGGATAATATGTTTTTAAAATTAATAAATAAATTGATTAATAATTAATGTTAAACATGAAAAACTAAAAGTTCATTAATCTGAACAGTTTGATGGGTCAATAATTATTTTTTTTTATATGAAATTAATAAACAACTGTTGTTTCATGATCCCCACAATAAATTGGTGTATTTTTTGATTGCCAATTAAAGTGAGTTTTAAATAAATTCCAAACGACTCTGGATGGTAATTTAGATCTCAATTCTTTCTGTAAATCTGATACTAATTTTGTCCTCTTTATTTCATAAACTTCGCAGTCTCCATAATGAATAATTATTTTCGTCAATGTATTTACAATTTCTGATTCTGATAATCCATTATAGTCTGGAATTGGCATTTTTGGTGGAACAATAGGACGTAAGTTATATGCTTCTTTCACTTTATTTTCGACAAAGTCAGTAAAATATTCATCTGGTTTATTTGAATTATTAATAACAAACTTAACTATTTCAGATAAACAAGTATAATGTAATTTAAAAAATTCATTTTTAGAAGAATCCCTATAGTCCACTAATAAGTTATGAATCATTTGTTCGATTTTTCTAACATTAAAAGTTTTCTTATAATACGAGTAATATAAACGGTCTGTAGAAATTTTTCCAGTATTTAGTCCTGATAAACGCCTATTTAAGTCAACGGTAAATCCAATTTTAAATATATTCTGTCTAGCGTATTGTATCGTTGTCGCAATATAAATATAGCCATCTTGATTTGGCATTTTAATATCGTCTAAAACTATTCCATTACTACTATTGATATGAATAAGTTCATTCAATTGAGTATCTTTTTCATTTAACTGAGTTTCCTTTTCATTTAACTGAGTTTTTATTTCATTTAACTGAGTTTTTATTTCATTTAACTGAGTTATTTTTTCATTTAACTGAGTTTCTATTTCATTTAACTGAGTTTTTTTTTCATTGAAATGAGTTTTTTTTTTATGAAACTGAGTTTCTATTTCATTTAATTGTTCTCTTAATTCCTGATTATCGTTTCGTAGTTTTTGTTTTTCTAACTTAGCAATATTATTTTTGTAGCAATCGAATATTTTTCCGAAATTAGTGTAATACTTCTTGACTTTTTTTGCGCTACATTTGTTTAGCGACTTAATACAACTTTTAAAATTTCGAATGGTTTTATCACCTACTTTATTAGTTTCTAACAATTTAACAAATTTTGATAATTGCTTGTCAAAATTGAATTTACTATCAAATTCCATTGATTTCAGTATTAGGAAAGAAATAATATATTTACCGACTTGACTTTCAAAAGCAGTCCATACTTTTATGAATAATTTATCAATTTGTAAATCAAAATTATTATCTTTTATTATAACAGCCACTTTTTTAATCCATTTATTTTCCTCAAATAAATTAAGTTTTTCTTCAAAATCGTCTACTTTACCACGATCTTTATATTTTCGAAAGAAATAATTTAATTCACCTCTCGTAATGTATTTTTTTTTTTTAAATTCTCGGTAGAAACTATTGTATGGTAGTTTAGTATGTTTATAAATATTTTTTAAACAATAGTCGCCATTTTTATTTTTTTTCACTGGAAAATCGTTCAAAATGACTTCCATGTTTAGAGTTTAATTAAAATTATTTTCGATTATAAATTTTTATATTTTTTTTCAACAATTAATTTAGTAACTAAACAAATTGAATTCTTTAATTTGATAACAAAGTGCTTCGTTTTAGAATTATCCTTCCATAGATAAAACCGGTAGAGTTATTTATGACCTGCAACATTATCATTATCAGATTAAATTAGGGGCCGGAGGGGGGCGGGCAAAATGGGGTATCTCCAAAATTTTATGAAAATTAAAACAATAAAAATTTTTTTTTTTAAACATTCCAGAATTACTTTTGTAAATATAATGGAGCATTATTGAATTTTTTTTTTGTTAAACTTTTTCAAAAAACGGGTGTCAGTCGAAAAATGTCAATGACTTTTTTTTTATGATAAAAACTACACGAAGAAATTATTCTTTTTCTAAATACTATCGTGTTATAGTAATGCCGGACCATATTGACCACCTACCGGAAATTGAAATAAACACATGAAAAAATTGTTTTTCCATGTGTTTTTGTCAACTTCCGTTAAGTTGTCAATTTGGTCCGGCATTATTATAACACATAGTATTTTGAACAAGAAAACTTTCTCCGTGTATTAAAAAATATTCTTTCTTCACTTATATTCAATAATTATGTGAAATGCAATTCTTCTTTATGTAAATTACTTACAAAAAAATTTAATTTAATTAAATTTATTTAATTTCCAGAAATTTTTTTTTTTTTTCATCTTTGTAAGGGGGTACTCTATTTTGCCCGTAAAAATGAATTTTTAACTTCCCGCTAAGAAAATTGAAAATTTTCATAAATTCGGGAAGTTATTGGTTTCGGTCCGATTTGCAAAAACCGAATTTCTATCAGAATTTGACGTTTTGAGGTTCCAGGAAGCTACCCTGACTAATTTCACGATGATGTCCGAGTGTATGTATGTGTGTACGTACGCATGTATGTATGTAAATATTCATAACTCTTGAACGGATGAACCGATTTTAATCTTCGAGGTGTCATTCGACGCGGCTTGTTGATATCTTGAAGCTGTAAAAATTTGAACTTAATCGGTAGGGTGAATTCGGAGATATTTCAAAAATAAAATTTTTTCAAAAATGTTTTATTTGGATAACTTTTAATTTGCACGATGGATTGATTCCAAAATCTAATCAGCTCTAAAACTTTATAAGCCGCGTCAAATGCCACCTCAACCATCAAAATCGGTTTATTCGTTCAAGAGAAACCGTTGACGAAAAAATTCAAAAAAAAATTTTTTTTTGGTTTTTTTTTAAATTTCTCAAAAACGGCTGGATACATCAATTTTAAAAGTTAATCAGCTTTAAAACTTGATAAAACGCGTCGATTGCCGCCTCAACCATCAAAATCGGTTAATTCGTTCGCGAGATATCGTGGGAGAAAGAAATGCTAAAAAATGTTTTTTTAGAAAACAATAGTATGCAAAAGTATTTTCGAGTTCGAAGAGCTCGAAAATGTATTCACAATAATGTTTTCGAGCTCGAGAAGCTCGAAAACAGTGGGAAGTTTTGGGGCTGGCCTGCAGGGTTAACCGATAGACCGATTTTTTTTTAGGGGCAACTGAAAATTTTTTCTATTTACTTTGAATATTATATAAAAAAAACATTCAGTATGATCAATAAAACTTTCAATGTCGAAGAATGGATTTATGTACAACGGTATATAATTTTGACTTTCTTCAAATTATCAACAAGTATATCTTAAGCCCATCAGTTTTTATAGTTCGAAACAATAAAATTTAACTTGTGGGTTGTAAACTTTTAATGTATGTGAAAGAATTAACCTAAAGTATTACTGCTGCGCGGCTATATCTATATGGCAAGATAACGTATTTTATCATTTCAAACAATAAAATTTAACGACCAAGAGTAACTATTTTTTTTTCATATCAATATATTTTAGAGAATCACTTTTATAATTTTTCGCTTTCAATATTATTTTATTTATGAATTACCTTCTTTGATGCTGGTTTATGGTTCAAACAATAAAAATGAATTGAAAATCCGAATAAAATTTATCATTTATTTTTTTGCGTATACGGGCATATAATTGCTATTCTTTAAAATCTTATTTCTTTAGATAAATACCCTTGTAGGAAAAAAAATATTGACAACGGGGCCAGTCTTGGCACATTACTGGGCTACCGAGGCTCGGCCTCCCAAGGTTGAACGAGATCCGACCAACGTTCAAGTGACGAGTCTTGGTTTGCCAGTCTTGGGACAAGATTCAGCCAATGCTCAAGTGACAAGCCTTGGTTTGCCAGTCTTGGGCCAATGTTTAGCCAATACTCAAGTGACAAGCCTTGGTTTGCCAGTCTTGGGACAAGGTTCAGCCAATGCTCAAGTGACAAGCCTTGGCTTGCCAGTCTTGGGACAAGGTTCAGCCATCATACAAGTGACAAGCCTTACTTTACCAGTCTAAATAACAAATGGTACCTAAAAACTCCTGACTTTTGTGAACAGCGTAACAGCCTAGTGGATAAGACGCTTGCCTAGCAGTCATGAAGGACCAGGTTCGAGACCCAGCAAATGCAAAAAAAAAATTAGTTTCATCGATCCACCTGATTTCTCTGTATACAAATTTATTTCCATATGTTACCATCCCGCACATGTCTACTAATATTTTTTTTTTTTTTTTTTTTTCAATTTATTTTTAATAAGCATAGGTGCTTATTTAGCAACAGTCGTGGCACAAGTCTGGCAGCCAAGCTTGGGAGGAGGTTATCATTTCGAGACTAGGACTGGCTTGGGCCAAGCTTCAATTTAACTCTTGTCCCAAAGTTATGTAGAGTTGCGCCAGTCGTTTACCAAGCTTGGACCAATCACCGTTTCCTCTAAGGGTACTAAACTGCTAGGAAGAAAAAAAAGCATCCGCTCACAGTAATATTAGAATAAAATTTTTTTTTTCATTAAGTATAAATTTAAACGAATATAATTATTTTTAACATAAAAAAAACTCCTTGATTAAGATAATCGATAATCACCTATAAATATTTGCAGTTTTTATGAGTTATGAGTATGATTTCCAGTAAAAATATCTTGTATAATAATATCTATATTTCTAACGAAGTCTCCAAGAATTTGCAAATAATTGAATGTATCGAACATACATTTTAATAAGATCACATAGAAAAAGAAAAACTTTAATTAGTATATCAATTATTGAAACTAATGAATTTATTTAAATTTAAATTATATTTTAATTAAAAAAGAAAAAAGAAGTTTATTGAGTTAATAAAAATAAAAGTACATTCATAAGTTTAATATTTTCAAAATTTAAATGCCCAACGACACTAATACCATTTTTTACCCTCGAAAAGCTCATAACGATATTTTAAATCAAGGCTCTAAAAATTTTTTAATTTTATAAGACTCAGTAAAAACAACCGTATTATTAGATTTTAAAAAAGTATTTTCTAAAAATTAACTTACTATTTTAGTAAAAAAAAAAGTTATTACATACCATTCAACACAGTAGTTAATAGTTGATTTTTAGTTTTCAATCAGACACGATGATGAATTATTCACTCGAGTTTTAAATTTCAAATGAACGGACTTGTGGAGCGCATTACTCTATTTTGATAGTCTTAACATAACTCCCACTTCGTTGACCAAGATATTGCAAAAATAACGAGCCAATGATCAAACGGCAAATAAGGGAACCAAACGTCATTTCCACCAATGACATGAATCAATTGTTCCCCAGAAAAAATTTTATTACCGACATACAAACGATAAAAATACCCGAACATTACAGCTCAAGGTCTTAGTCATATAACACAGCTACTAACTTTACATCCTTTGACCTGCGTGAATTTGTCCGTATCGTTAATCCAGACGTCCACAAGATTGAACAACCTCTATCGATACTAAAAAGCTCTCACTCAATTCTATTTAATCTAATCGCCAGACATAACAATAAATATAAGAACTGAGTTAACGATAAAATACGAATCAACGCAAAAAAAATACGAAAATGTAACTCAAAAAATTTGAAAAACAGTTGACCCTGTAGCCAACTCCAAAGCTTCCCGCTGTTTTTGAGCTTGAAGAGCTTAAAAACTGCTGGACCAAAAATATATACATTTCGCGAAAAAAAGTAATTTTTGTCCGACGATATTTTCGGAACAAATCAACTGATTTGAATGTACTGAGTGGCGATCGAAAGGGCTCGCCAAGATTTAGAAGTGATTCAATTTTTGAGTTGATCGGTCGAGTAGTTTACAGTTTATAGACAGAATAAAAATCAGAAAAAAAAATTTTCAATTGGGATAGATGACTGGCTTTCATGAATTTAAATTTTTAAACTTGGAGTGAATGTTATTTGTAATTTAAAATATTTTTAATTAAACTAGAAGATTAATAAACATGTAAAGAAAATACACGGAAAAAAGAGCAGATGAAAAATTGAACTCATATTTGTGTATTTATTACAGTTTAGTATTAGTAAAGCGCTGCGACTCTGAAACTGTAAAAATTACACTTTTATCCAGGCATAACAAATATTACAGTTTCAAACTCGATATTGTCCAGCTCTCTACAGTAAACAGATTTTATAATTTTAAATTTTATTTTAAAAATTACAATCTCATACTGTAATTTTTTCTACAAATTCTTTAAATTATATTCCCTGAAACAAAAATATTTTATCATTACAGTTTTATATAGTAAAAAGTATTTCTTTTGCTTGAATTTATACTCGGACGTACTAGCATATGAAATATAACCCTGTGGAAAAATCCTGATAGATCCAAATAAAATACGATGTTCGATTGGAAGTTATGATAAACTATTGTGTTTTTGAAACAGCAATTCCGGATACTTACAGATTGACGAAAAAAATCAAGGATTCATTGGATTCTATCTGGTACAGGAACAACAAATTGGATTGTATCAGTATTTCCAATTAATTATGATCCAGAATTGCGATACTAGAATTTACTGATAGAGTTATCGATGTTGTATCAGCAAATTACAAATGTTTGTTGTATAGTTTTCCATGGGATTATGATGAGAAAAATGGATAGAAAAGCAAACTAAAGTATTGGCAGTTCCGACTTATTGTTTAGATAAAGAGATTACTGATAGGTCCATAACGTTTTTTATGAGAATTTATCAGTTAAATATGCATTATGTACTTTTCAGTATTTTTCCATTCTGACAGTATATCAAACTCTATCGGATAATCCGAATCAGAAGACGATCAGATTGTATGGGGTTGATCGAAATACAGATTTTTCATTCGCGTGTACAGTTTACAAACAGCAATTGCGGATAAAGTTAATCATTTTTTAATATTTATATATAGGTTTTATTAAATAGAAAATAACGTAGTTTATAAAAATCTACGAGAACCTATTAGCAATATCTGGTTAGTCTTTTAATGTACTATTCTATTTTAATATTACATTAGAGTTTTTCAGGCAATTGATAGTAGAAAACGATCAGATTGAATGAGCTTGATCCAAATACATTTTTTATATCCACGTACTGTTTATAAACAGTAATTACGGATAATTTTGATCTTTTTTTAATGTTTATTTATATGTATTTTCCTAAACCAAAAATATTACAGCTTATAAAAATTTATGAGAAAATATCAGCAATATCTGTATAGCATTTTAACGCATTATTCCATTTCAGTATTAGAGTAAAATTGATCAGATAATCCAAATAAGAAAACGATCATATTGTATGGGGTTGATCCCAATACATTTTCTTCAGTAACATACTGTGTGAAAACAGTATTTGCGAATAAATTTTATCTTTTGTATAGTTATATATATGTATTTCACCAAATAAAAAATTAATATTGTTGATAAGAATTTATAAGAATATATTAGCAATGTTATAATAGTCTTTGAATGTACTGTTCCATCTTGACGTTGAATTAAAATTTATCAGATATTCCAAATTAGAAAATGATCAGATGGTATGGGGTTGATCACAATACATCTTCTTCATTCACTTACTATTCGGAAACAGTAAATTAGAATAAATTTGATCTTTTTTTAAATAATTACTCATATGTATCATACTTAAACCAAAATACTAAAACTTCAAGGAATGTATAAAAATTTATTTTCGATAGTATCTTTAGTTAACAGTCATCAACATAATTAGCAATAAATTTTATTAGCAATAATTGTACTCTGTTATATTACTTGACTATATTTATTATTTCAAAAATTAAGGATAGATAAAAAAAAGTTTAGTTATCGCCATTTTTATCGCTACTAGTTTCACTTTCAGAATTGGTACTTTCTTCACCAGAACTGCTATTGGCACTGCTACTGTCACCGGAGCTAGAAACTTCTATCTGTTTCATACCTTTTCCCTTTTTCATTGTTCCATTACTCTCTTTTACTACTTTATCAGACTTTCCCTCAGTTTCTATAACATACGAACATTGATGTACTGAAAATTAAATTTGAGGCAGTAAAATGTTTAGATTTAATTTTCATCTAAAAAACTAGGTTTAAATATTTTATATGAATTTTCATGTAATCGTCGATTGCTCCTGAGTAAGAAAATTTATTTGAAAAGATTTAAAACAATTTGAATCGGCTAATATATAGATATACACTCAGGATGGATTAAATCATTTTTCTTAATCATGGGGAATCTTAATATACGAATAACATAGATGAATTTAAATAATTCTTACTTTTGGGTGGTATTTTTTTCGGTCGTTCTAAATCTGAAATTTTTCCCCGAATATATTCTGCATAATCGTCAACCTTCGCATTGATTTGTTTTTCCGACAATTGTCTATGTTCTTTCAGATAATGTCTATAAATATCTGTAAAAACATTTGATTAGCTTGCGGAAAATTCACTTCTTAATTGAAAATACAATTTATTTACCTCTTACGGCAAGCATTTTGACCGGATCTAGTTTTGGCTTTGCAGGTGCTTTGGTTCTATTGCTACTTTTACCTGTTATACTACTATTCTTCAACACGTCTCGAGTAAATATATCTACTGCTATATTTTTTACAAAGATTGCATCAGTCCCAGCTGCAGCTTTTGCATTGTTATAATCTTGGACAGTAATCCAGACATTTTGACCACAATGAATCTACAAATATTTAGATTACAAAATATCATTTTTAAAAACTGTATAAACTGGAAATAATCAAGCAGTATAAGAAGTTATGAATTGTTTGACAATTATATAAGGCTAAATTTAATAAATGAACCATTAAATGATAGCGAATTTTACAGCAATTAATAAAAAATATAAAAGACGACTGGTTAATTGCAAGCTGCGCTCTAGCGGTCAGAGCTCTTTTCTTTAATCTATTGTTAAATCAGGTGTTTGATAGAACGTTTATCTGTCATGAATCAATTAACTCTTTTGAAGCATTTTTATTTATGTTAGAGCATATTTCCGTACATCGAGTAATTCAAAAATAATGAATAGAATTAAATAGATTCTCCAAGTTTAGAATTTCAAAAATTTTTATAGAATGTTTAATCGCTGCTCATCAATCAAATTACATGAAACTTTTAATGTTTGATAAGTAAACTTAATATAGCTATTTAAATAATCCACCAATAAAATTAAAAAAAATAAGTATTTCTTACGATACTTTTTAGTACAAAAATAAAAAAAAATTAAACAAAAACAGACTTTTAATGGCTGATTGATGTAACCAAGTTTTGTCAACTCATCATGAAATTGTCAATTTTTCTTATTTTTCACTAATTGTTTCATTAAAAAATTTCTTCTGAGTTATTTATAACTGACTGTATAAAAGAAATTAACTTTTATTTTTATTAAACATTTACCATAGGTAACGATTAAACTTTCTCAACAGCAACTTAAAATTACTGTCTCTTATATTTTTAACCGATAATAAATTGTCAATTGGATTTGAACTTCTTAATTTAAATAAATATTTACCATTCCGGTGTCTGACCGTATAAAACCAACTGGTGGAGGTACTTGTATATTCTCGAAATCTATTGCTTGGACTGCTGTCGGTATTGTTGCTCGTGTACCTGTGCATAATCATAGATATAAATAAATCCATTTTTATTAATATACTTTAGTTCAAGCAATTATTTGTCGAGTTCTAAATGAAGTATACATTAATATCGATCGTTAAATATATATTGATTCAAGTTATATAAAATATTAATTTTTCTTTTTAAATCGTATAAGTTACATTACTTAACAAGCGATATTTATGAATATAATGATGGTACAAAGATGTATTATCGAGAGAATTTACATAAGCTAGCAATATATATGTGCACAAATAGTTACATATAAATTAAAGAAAGTACAAACTATTTCGATGTAATGCCTGCGGAGAAAATCTTCAAAAATAAAGAAAATAGAATCTATGATAATTTATAAACTTATAAATTTATAAACACATTGGTCTACATTGTTAGATTTTAAATAAAAATAAAAATATTTTAAGCGAGGTGAACGAGTATCTAATCAAGTTTTATAGTTTGTATTAGATTGTAGAATTTCTTAACCGATTTTGGACGAGCTTTTTGTATTATTAATATTGTTATGAAGTCTTTAAATTGAAATAATATAATATAACATTACTTTGAATCTGCTGCCAATTTGACAAAATTGTCTGCAAAGCTGCGGTGACCACTTGCTGAAAAGCCTCTTGACCTTTTTTCATGTCGTTCCATTGCTGACTTATTTCTTTCAAAACGTCATTTTCAGATTCATCCCTTTGAGTTTTTTTTTTCGTCTTTTGTAAAACAGTAAAGTATATTATATTAAAGCATAATTTTAGAAAATACTCTTAAAATATACTAACTTATTTTCGATTTATATGGAAAAGCATTCTATTTTTTTTTTATTATTGTTTAAAGAACAGATTAACTTGATTTGATGAACTTCATTACGCACCTTTAAATTTTTGCCATGTTTGTGCTTTTTCTTTGAAAGCTTACTTTTTTTTTTTTTCTTCAAAGACTTATTCACACCTTGACCGAAAGAACAAGAAGGTTGACTGGGTATCTGTAAGCAATATTGAAAATAGAAAATTCATAAAGAAAAGCAATTGTTTTTACATAAATAAAACTATAAAATATCTATATTTGTTTTGTTACATTTCATCAATCTTTGAATGATAGGTATGTACCTGAAGATAGGAACGTTTTTCGCGGAACGAAAATAAGAAAAAAGAAATGAGAAGTAAAAAATCTACTGGATCTAGATTTCGTAAATGTTTCGCACACCCGAAAATTACAGACTACCCCCAACTATCCCTTAAGTCGCCTTTAGACAAAAATTTCATGAATTATTTCCATTTTCGTTGCGTGAAAAACGTTCCGATCTTCAGGTACATTGATGAGTAACAATCCATTAGAGTTCGATTATTTTGGCTCAAGATTTTACATGTTATTCAGTTAAGTTGAGTAGTAAAATTTAAATTTCTTGTATTAGTTATATATTACTATAATATGATTTATGTTAGTTGTGAGAAAACTTCAAATTTTTGTGACTAGAACCGTTCAAGACAGGAAAACTGAACAATTGATAATTCAATTTTTTAATTAGCAACTTGATTAGTTATATTATGTTCCCAAATACCAAAAATATAACTGAGAAGCCTACGATAATTTTTAACAATGTTTTTTTAATGGCTACTAATACGATAAAACTTCAAGTTTTAATTCAAGTGTAAGAAATTTATATATTCTATCGAAGTTCGTTTCATCATTGTCACATTTTCAAGCGTGTAAAAAATGATAAACACTTCAAAAAAATTAAAATTTTTTCGAATATTCGATAGTTATTGTTATGAACGATATTCACGAATTTTTTATGGATGATATCTAAAGCTTAACTTATTCTCTACACGTGGGTAATATAAATATTTATTCGAAATGACTATGTCATTACTATATCATTTTTTTGATAAATTGTTCATTATTATACATACGTTATCTTGCTGAGCATCACATTTTTCAATGATAGTTTTTTCCATGATAGCTTTAGTTGTTTCACTTTCAAGATATTGATTGATGTCACTCAGTATATTTGTATTCAAGTCCTCTGGCAGGCTTCTTTGCTCAGCCAAATTTGAAGTTCCAACAATTCCTGATAGCGTTCGATCAACTTTATCAGATCGACTTATTTCCATCTAAAAATATATAAAGGTGGAGTTCAAATTTAGAAAAAAATCCGCAATGCAAATGATTATATGAAATATTTTCAAGACTTCTCGTTTTTTTTTTTTTTTTTTTTTTTTCAATTTCGTAAGCCGAAAAATGTTATTATTTATTTGTTTCCTAATCTTTGTCAACTTAAAGGCGTTTTTGAACTCAAAAATTAAATTAGTGAGAATCAAATATATTAATTAAAAAAAAGAACCTTTCTATAGCTGAAATAGAAGTATATTTCAGAGTACCACTGAAAACTAGTAAAGTTATAGAAACGAAGGCAATAGCAAAATTTCATTGAACAGTAAGCTTTATAAAGAGTTTTTGGTCTAAATTGCAATGTGAGTTATGAAAATTAAAGCCTTTAATTTTTTTCATTAGTGTATAAATAAATACATACATAAACTTGAACTAATGGTATTTTCTGAATCATCATGACGAGCTTAGTCAGGATATAATAAAATTTTTAAAAAGTTGCGTCATGAAGACAAATTGAATAGTTACAGGTCTATGAAATCTACACTAAAAAATCACTACGATTAAATGAACATCACTGCTCTAAAAATTTTGAAGTTGCAAAGTTAACAAATTATTAAACTATATCAAAACGAATTCTGTGATTTATCATAATTTTGTAGGTAATGATAAGTGTTTCATTCACTGAAATTTCTACTTGAAACGATTTTTAATAATACTAACTTGAAGTAGTTGCTGGCTGTTATTCTCCTCTAAAATCTTATTTTGATGTTCATTTGTGTTGACTCTATTTTGATTTGCAGTTCCATCTGGAAGAATATCGAGTGCGTCACTTTTTGTAACTGTGATGGATTTATCATCTTCAGTTCTTTTTGATATTTTAGTTTCTTTTGATTCCGCTGACCCATCCTAAAAACATCAATATAAATTGATCCAAAATACTTCGATACATTTTCAAAATTATCTTATATGAACTGTTTTCAATTATACTTACATTTTGCTCCAGTCCACTGTCACTGTCATGACTTGAATAGCTTGTTGTTTTTTCTCTTATAGAGTTTTCTAGTTTATCAGGATCTGTTGATTTCTTAAAAAAAAAAAAGTTATATAATTTAAATATAAACATATATTTACTTACATGCATAATATTTAGTATAACTATTCCTGATAATTAAACTTTAATAACATATGGAAAAAGTACAAAAATATTTGTATCCTACATCAGCTATAAGCAACATTATTGTAATAAAGTGACATTATTTTAGTTATTATATGTATGCTTTTCGAGAATAATATCTTTATCATTATTTTTTTGATGTTAAATATTTATGGTTATTAACTTGAAGACTTATTTACAATTATCTAAATTAGTGGGAATACTCTTGGACCTCAACTTTAAAATTACGTATTGATACCTTCAATAATATTCGTTTTAAACTTCATTTTTATTTTTAATGGTATTCAATTATTGCAGTAAAAAATAAATAATATTATAATTGATAATTACATTTAGAATTGTTACCTTTATCTCTTGAGATTTATTATCATTACGGTTCTTACGAATTTTTTTCTTCGGCTTAGTTTCCATCAATAATTTTGAATCAGCTTTTCTTTTCTGTAAAATAGTATGAATTATTGCCTACTATTTGAACCGATTTTAGTTATTATAAACAAACTGTCTAACAGATTAGAAAATAATATTATGATTTAAAAGTGTTCGGTACTTATTTGAATAATTTTAACTCAAGTCTTATGCGTAAGTGTTTAGATGGATGCAATAAAACAAAATTTATAGATGCAGAACGCAATATCTGTCAGACAAATGTTATGAGCGAGAATATTTAAAATTTGGACTCATAATAAATTCCAAGGCAAAATTTTTTGTTTATACATATAAACTGAACAATTTACAGTAAAATGAATGAAACTGACCTTGGTTTTCTTCGGTTTTTTTTCAATCTTCACTGAAGATAGGTCAAATTCTTCTTTAGATAGCTTTTTCGGAGAAGTAGTCTCTTCCTTCGAAAAATTTTCATGGTCTTTGCTTCTTTGATTTAATATGGATTTTAAATTTTCTTTATTATTATTGCCATGAATTTCCGTCTCTTGATCAATAGCCTGTTATAAATGTTAAAATATTCAAATTTTGTTTATTTCATTAATAAAATTTATTGAAACATTTTGTACTAAGCTATAATTTTGATATTCATAAGAATATGATGTAATATACACAATTGAATTTTTCACAACTTTATATACACACTTTTTAATTAAACAGCATTAAGGATAAAGGTAAGATTTCTAATAATCACCATTATACAATAAGTTATAGGTAGTGAGTATAGAGAAATCTATAAATTATACTACACTGCTTTTATATTACTTAATATATTTATTAATTTAACTATTTCTTTTAATAAACTAGTTTTTGATATGAAAAATATAATGATATATATATATATAGAATATGTTTAGTATAATGTTAATCTACAATAATGATTTATAATTGTATGACAGCAGATTAAAACATAACTGTATATTAACAAGACACGCTAGATAATTTATTTATGTTCCTAAATTTTTAGGGAAGAAGCAAATATAATCATTCACTCCAGTTGAAAAGAAAATGACTTTCTTTTGCACAGTTTGAATACTGGCAATTAAAATTTCTTCTTCTATGCTTGTTACTTGTAACATATGAAGTAATTGAACGTTTGATTGAAAAGTTTTTTGAACAGTTAATATTTGATTGCCGTAAAGATAACATGTATTATTTAAAGAAAAAAAACCATGAATACGTATGAATTTTTTCGTATCTAGCTGAACTACTGTGTCGTTCGTTTTTTTTGGACGAGTGTAAGCTATGCTACGGAGCACCATTTTATTATAAATACATCTATCAAAAACTTTGATTGAATGAATATTGTCAAAATATTTATGCATCAATTTAATCAATTGATCGTCTGCTGGTTTTTCAGTGCCAATCAGTAGAGCATGATTATCACTTCGTGTACACTTCTTCAGCTGTTGTGGCTTAAACAGATCTTTACAATAATTACGGCATTCCATAGATTCAGTATTATAATCAATATTGCATCGAATATTTTTTTCTTTTAATATAGAGTTAATAATTTGATTCGACACACCACAGACTCCCGTAACATAACGTTTAATAAGGAAAATCATGCTTTCAAAAGGAAACGCGGAGCTTGACCACAATGGTCCACTTTGCCTAACTGATTCTACAATATGTAACAACGAGTGTAAGTTAAATGTCATCGAATTGATACCGTAAAGTATTTGACAATCACGCACAAATTGGAGTATATTCATTTCACTTATTAAAAGATCTTTTTCACTTATATTGTCTGTCATCAAGGTATATATGCTTGAAACTAATAGAAGATACGACTGGAAACATTTTTCATCAAGAATACCCTCTAGACACGGTATGCTATCGAATAATAGCCACGACTCCCATTCCGAAGCTTTCCATTTTGCTGTATGATCTACTGTTCTCACAAGCCTATGAATTTCTTGAGGTCTTTTAATGTTTAATTGACGAGCCGCAATTTTCTTTCGTTGTTGAGGATTTAAATAATATTCAGTTCCTGGTTTACTCCACAATGTCCATAGATGTCGTGATACACCTAATAGAATGCCGTGCATGTAATCTAAAGGAAAACTCCAGACGCAATCGAAATGTTTCAATTTTAGCATTTCACAAGTGCCTTTAACACCTTTTATTGGCTTTCCTAATTTTTCAACTTGTTCCACATCTTTAATATGACTTTGTTTTGTTCTCAATAGTGGAGCTTGTTGAGTGATTGGATATCTAACAGCGTAACTATCGTAAACTCCAGTTGCATAACACCAGCTACAACCTGAATATCCGTTAAATTGGAAACGGTTTTGGATAACTGGTCTAGCAACAGAATCCACACATAATAAAAGACAGAAAAATTTTAAATTTCTTGTCCGATCCTCATTATCAATTATGTTTAGACCAGTCTCCATCATATTATTTGCGTTTTCAATAAATTTTGACATATAAGCCTGCATAAACTCGGGGGATGGTTCTGCCGATGTAATGTATAGACCACTTAGAATCACGTTACGAAACCGCAATGCTGGTGATAATTCATTTAGGTGAAGTTGAATCGGCCACATACTTCGCTTGGAACTCTTTGTAAGTGGTGCGCCATCCGTATTGACGTTGTAAGTTAATGCGCCTGGTGAAAATTTTTGTACAGCTTTATACAGTTGGCCGTCATATATATCATGTATAACTCCATCATTTCGAGGTTGTTTTAATTTTTCAATGGTATTTAATAAATCATTCTTCACTTCTATATCCCTGAATAATAATTTCAATTGATACTTCAAATCAATAATAATAAATTGATTTTTACTCGCCGATGAAAGTTCATATTCCACTTGACAGTGGGTGCATTGAACTTTTATTTTATTTTTCTTATCCGATAATTTCCTTGTGTGTAAAATACGGTGACATTTTTCTGTCTTGCAATAATAGTTTGATTGAATTTTATTCCTCGGAGGATTATATGCTTTCGACCGAGAATAATGAGAAGCATTCCAAGATTCGAATGTTGGACCAGCTAAAACTTTTATTAAATTTATTAAATCATCTTGGTCGTTTCTTGTCAAGTGTTTAGATACTGAGAAAGCAGTAACCATTAGTAATACATCTGAAACAGTAGTATTTGACTGTGGAAACATGATTGTATTACCATTCATTTTATCACAATTAAAGCGAAATGAATCATTACTGGTCGATGAATTAAATGAATCCGACTCAGTAGTCTGGTCATATTCTGAATCTTGTACTACATTTAACTCACTATCACTATCAGAATACGCTTCATCATCTGAGACATTGTAGCTATCAGAACTTAGTTCATCCTCTGAAGCACTACCATTTTTAGAATGTCCTGATAATTCACATGGATTGTTTATCGATCGTTGTTGATTAGAATCCGAACAATTTATCAGATTTCCTTCAGAAACACAAAGCGGGTCTGCTGAACTAGTACTGAAATCCATAGTATAACTTTCTTCTACAGGATGTTCGTGCAGTTCTAATGAAATAGAAGTAGAGTCAACGGATGACTTAGGAAATTCTGTCTTATTGGGAACTAATGACTCAGTTACTAGAGAATCTGAGTTAGCCTTAAAGATGTTCTGAGGATTGTTTACTGTAAATGAAAGAAAACTTTGGTTCTTCAATTTCGAGAAATTAATGAATATAAAGTTTTATTTCCTCCCCTGAATACATGTATACGTTACCTCTTGTATATGAATTTTTATCGTAAAGCTCTCTTATTTTGTTTTTATGGCGGGATCGAGTTGTCCTACTAACTCCATAAGGATTGTAATCTTTAAATAAATATTGTTTATTTATCCTTCGGCTGTTTTGCTGTTTCATCTCTGTCGATAGGGAAGAATCGAACTGCATTTATAAAAATCGAATAAATGTAAAATCTTGAATAAATACATTTAAAAAAATAGAGATGATGAGAAAACGGTAATGTCCTAAAGAAGTCTAACTGTCGGTGAAATAATTCAGAAGTTCAAAAAATTATTTATTTAATTTTATAGATTTAAACGATACTATGATAATACCTTGAATCGTAGAAGTATAGTTTGAAAAATCCAATTGTTAGTATAATACAAACGAAATACTAATATATTATTTACTTAAATCATGATAGTCTACAGGTCATTATAATCAATGATAATACATATACAATACACGGAGAACAAGTATTAAAAAATTAACCTTATTACTAACTTCTTCCTATAAATTTATTTTAAAAACAATCAAAATTCAAAAGACATCTAAGATGCGCAAAAATAAATCAAGAAAATAAAAAAAAAGGTATAAGTCTTAAGTTTTCAACTAAAAAAAATACTATTATCATATGTAGAGTAGAAAATTATTGATAAGCTTTATATTAGCTTATTGATAAGTATTATATTTCTCCATACAAAAAATATACTACTTCGTAAAAATATTGTCGAATACTTTGTATTAATTCTAAAATTACGTTAAGTTTCAGTGCTAGCCTAGAAAATCAAATTTTTTGTTTAGTGCTATAATAATCCAAAAAACAACAAATTTAGGTTGAAAGATAAATTAAAATCCATAGTGTGTTAAGTTACTTAGTGTCGAAAAAATTAGAAAGTGATCACTGATTCATTATTGGTCGGGATTAAAGCGTGCAATTAAAATTTATAATTCTAATTAAAATTACGATCTTTTTAATGGTAGACAATTCTAATTGCTTGGTTTATTTAATCATTTTCATGATATGTTTATTAGGGTGGTCGTTAAAAATTAACCTTTCTCGGACGCCCCATAAAAAGCTTCTTTTTATTGAAAAAATACGTGGGGAATTTGGTTTTTTCGTTTTAAGTAAAAAGAACACGTGCCGCAGGACGATCAAAGTTCATTTTTCGATGCAATCGCGTTTTTTTTTAAATATATCATGAAATATGCAGATTAAAGAAAAGAATCATAGGAACAATTTTGTAGAAAATTAAATTCTTGACCAAATAGCTCATGTTCATTTTTTTTATAAAATTTGTATTTATGAAGTTATTTTAAAAAAACTTTTTTAGATCTTATCAAATGAGCATTTTAAGGATAACGAATGTCAAAGATAACGTTTTTCCTTAAATATAGACAACTTTGTAACTCGTAACACATCAATCCTCAATGCTTGTTATAGTTTTTATATAGTTAGAAAAATGTTATTTTCAAAATTTGTAATCCTTAAAACGCTCAATTGATAAGATATAAAAAAAGTTTTTTCAAAATATCTTTATAAATATACATTTTATAAAAAAAATAAATATGAGTTATTTGGTCAAGAATTTAATTTCCTACAAAATTATTCCTATGATTTTTTTCTTAAATCTGCATATTTCATGATAAATTAAAAAAAAAACGCCATTGCATCGAAAAATAAACTTTGATCATCCTGCGACACGTGTTCTTTTTACTTAAAGAGAAAAAACCAAATTCCCCAAGTATTTTTTCACTAAAAAAAAAGCTTTATATGGGGCGTCCGAGAAAATTTAATTTTTAACGACCACCCTAATGTTTATAAAAGTCTTAATATTAATTTAAAATAATAATCCCTTAAAAAACTTACCGCCAACTTAGCCTTTAACTGTTCTAATTGTTGGTTGACAACTGGATTTATGTCAAAATTTGGAGTAGTTTTTTTTCTCGCACTACTTTCATTAGGATCACTCAATTCAGAGGCTGTTTCTTGATTTCGAGGGGCTGGAACTGCGACTCTTCTTGTTTTAATTTGTTTTTCGAGTGCATCAATAGTATCTAAAAAAATCATAAGCACTATGAGAACATCCATTAGTTGACCCGATGATAGATATATTACATTTTGTAAAATTTTAAAGACGAAAACGTTAATAAAAAGCAAATTATTAAACTTTTTAAATTTTCTGAGTCGATAATAATCTAAAATACATTTTTCTTACTAATGAAAAATTTTGTTTTCAATTTTAAAGTTCACGTTTATCAATTTATTATTTCGAAATGTTAATTGTTACAAAAAAAAAAAAAAAAAAAAAAAAAAAAAAATTATGTCTTCCTAATCATTATTTAACATAAATACACTATCACATTTTACAAGCTCTTTGATGATGACGACGATATTTTTTTTAAGAATTTAAAAGGAATGTAATAAATTTGATAAAATACGTACCTTCAACAAATAGCAGCAAAGCTTTCTTAGGTGATTGATTTTCATACAAAATATAATGTTGTTTGTTTTTATTGACTGGTAACTTGACTTGGTCATAATTTTTTACCCAAGTAAATGGAATAGTATCATATTTATCTTCATCTACTAATTTTATGTACGCAAACATGATAATTATCCGTCAGACGCTAGAACACGGTAAATAGATTTTTATGTATTTATGAGATCAGTGCATGCATACTATGTTAAATACCTATATTTAAGAGATATGTTTTAATAAATACTAGCAGGCAAATACTTAAAGTGAGCAGGCACTAGTTTTGTAAATACTACGTCTCACATATTAAAAGTCTGTTTACGTCACTGAGTAAAAATATTCGCCTGCATAAGCCAATTCTCATTCAAAAAAATAATTGATGAAGGGTTCATACAGATTTATTTTTTGAATTGCGATATATTAGAAAATTAATTTACACTGAAGGTTGGTGAAGAAAATTATTTAGTGCCGAGTATTAAATTATATTTCAGAGAACACAATTCAGGAGGCAAAAATTAAATTGTTATTACACATGCAAATAAAGTCAAATTAATACAGAAATATTTAGAACAAAGAACTGTCCAAAAATTAAATTTTGTATCCTTCTTTTTAAATTTTAAAGGAATCAAAAATTGATCATGAAAACATTACATTAAAACGGATAAATCTATAATAGATGAAGGAAATAATAGATTTATTATAATTTTTTATACTGATTATAGTCATAGATTGTATAAATAAATGAAAAAGTTGAAAAATGTAAACTCCTCTAAAACTTTGTTCCACACTTGAAAATTTTTTTTTAATTTGTAAAATAAATAGACAAAATCAAACCTCCCTGATTAAAAACTCCGATTGAAACCGATAAATTCCGATTGAAAGTTTATCGGATTTCTATCGGATTCAATCGGAATTCAGCGGTTTCAATCGGAGTTTCTAATCAGGGCTGACTCAATTGTTTCCCTGATTAACCCTTTAGAGTCTGACCTTGAAACCCCACTCTTCGGTCTGGCGGAGCCCGATAGAATTAAAAAGAGCGCGACGCAAATGTGACAAGGCCGTATTATAAGAGAAAAAATTTCACCTAAGCCGGAAGTAAAAATTATTTTTTTTTTTATTTTTAATTTATTAAATAATAAATATCAAAGGTCTTAAATTCAAAGTAAGAACAACATTTGGTTTCATTATAAATATAGTTAAGCAATATTGCAATTACATAGTAATGTATAAAATTTTTTAAATTTTTCTAACCATACTTTCGGAGAATATTTTCTCACGTCAACAATACTAACTGCGGCACTGTCGGTGAACGCAGCGCGAGATTCAAATGAGTGGAAGGGTACTCACAGGCACACTACTACTCTCACATGTCACTCATACATGCTCACGGGACTCTACGATTTGCGCTCTCCCCATTAGTCTCACACGGAGACGTTTCGAGATCCTCTGACTCTAAAGGGTTAAAAACTCCGATTGAAATCAATAAATTCCGATTGAATCCGATTGGTTCCGATTGAAATCCGATAGACTTTCAATCGGAATTCATTGGTTTTAAACGGAGTTTTTAATCAGGGTTATGCTGATTTTATAGGTATATTTTCAGAATCCATTAAAATTATAATTGGTAATTGATTGTTGGCAGACAATAATATAATAAAAAGAAAAACAAACCCACCCAAACATATAGCTAATAACTTTTTAATGAAATCTACGAGATTCTATTTATAAAACTGGAGATTCCGATACAATCCTATCAATCACGACACTTGTTCAAACAAATTTATCATCTTAGTTATAAACTCTCTTATTATCTCTTTAATCAATAATTAAATTATTGGTTCAATCGTAAGTGAAACAAATAATTCAAAACATCTCTTAAATATTGATGCGCATTAAAAAAATCACTTGGTAATTTTTTACAATGTAAGCTGAAATTTAAAATTGCTTTGCAATATTTCAAGTAAACACTGCAGTGCCTAATGTTTGAAAAACACTGACAAAGTTAAACAATAATTATTAGAAAGTTAAAAATTGATTATTAAATTAAGAAGTTTTTAATTATCCAAGATTATTTTTATAAATTATCAATGCGATCATATTTAGTTTTTCGAAAAACTAAAATTAAGAACAAAATTAAAAATAGAAGTCTTTCGAAACTAATCAACTTTATCTTATTTCTTATAAAATCAATAAAATCAAAATTAAATAATCAGTACTTACATAGTCTGGTGTAGATGGATTATTGTGGGTTATATTTGGTAAACACAGAACGCACATACAATGGCACAAAGATTTTTGTCGATATAGCACGATTAACGGCCAAGAAACAACTGACAGACAACGTGACTACCGGCTTAACTTCGGCGGGCTCTAGATATATATTTACAATGTGTCTAACTAATTCTTTACCCCTACCACCAGCATCGTCCACTACACACAATTTCCAATACAATACATTAACATATTTCACACACTATTGAAGAATATTTTCCACGAATTTTTTTTCAGTATGCAAATACTCATTCTCCTGGTACTCGTCCTGTTTGTGAACGGATACTTTTAAAACATTGAACTAAAGTTTTATAATATTAAGAAACCACCACGATTATGTAATTTTGATGCTTAAAAATAGAGAAATGAAATGTAATTTTCTCATAATAAATTAAAATGTGGATTATTAATGTAAGTTATTCTCGTTTTTTCAAATTATAAAACAAAATACAATTTCTCTAAAATGTCTAGTAACTTAAAAACAAAAATTTTTTTTTTCAAACGATTTTGAAGTATATTTAATTATTTGTTACAGTCATAACACTTAGTTTGATTTCGTTATTATTTTCCGATTTGAACCGATTCATTCCGATCAAAAATTTTGAATGGGATTCAATTGGTTTCAATCAGAAAATAATATATTTTTCGGAAATTTCCGATTCATTTCAATGGGATTCAATCGAAAATTCTCGATCAAATCCTATTGAAGTGAATTGGATTTTTCAACCAGGCATGTAAATCCCTATACGATCTGTTTAATGATAAAGATTTGTAACTGTTTTAATTCAACCGTAATTAGAATTAGAAAATTTATTTCTATACTTCAGTTAGAAATTATTAGAAAAGTTTTAAACGAATTGTAGCAATTGGTCAAGTGAAGAAAGTTAGGTGAAAATTTTTTCTTAATGGAATTAAGTATATTCTATTAGTACAACTGGAAATACATACAGTATCCTTTTTAATCCGATATTTTTCAACTGATAAAAAGGTAGATGTGATTAAAATAAAAATATATTATAAACATTTCATGAAATACCTCAATGCAAACAAATGACATGTAATTCTTAATTTGTAAAAATAATTAATTTAAAAATCAAAATCTTCTAAAACGTTGATGCCGAATAAAACAATTTATTTTTATTATTAGTTGTTATAAATAGCTGACTCAATCGGTACGGAAAAATTCGCGATAATAAGTAGGTTCAATCAGATTTATAGTTTTAGTGAATCAAATCTTACGAAAAATATAGTCTTCTATAGAAGATTTATATATAAATATGACCATAATGAAGATTTATAACTGTGTATTACATATAGAAAATCAAAAAACTATTGCCGTGATATCCGATAGAGATTAATTCTTACTACACAGAAAATTCTTATACCAACTTATGAATATCGAAATAACGTGTTAATTGTAACTACTACAAAAAAAAAAAAAAAAAAACTGCAATTGCTTGTAGTTACAATTACAATGCATTTAATGGAATGTCAGATTCAGTTATTGGAATCTAATGTGTTTTTGAAACAGAATTTTCTTATAAAAGTTCACAAAATAATCACATTTTTGTATTGTAAATACATTATTCATAACGATAAAGATAAAAAAATTAGATGAAAAATTACTGTTAGCTTCTGATAGGAAAATTGAGTTGATCATCCAGTGTAATACGGACACATTTATTAGCAGGAAAACCTGATACATATATAGCTTGTACAGCCTAAATGTATGTGCAGATAAAAAAATATAGCTTCTAGTAACTGCGTATACTTATAAGTTCAGTATTTTGATCTGGCCGTATTTAATCCAATAAATACTCTACCCGGTTATCTGAGTAAAATCCAATCAATGTAAAAAATAAAACAATCCTATAGATTACCATATGGAAAACACGTATAGATTTCAATTTTCGGTATCAACGGATAAGTTATGATAGAATTTCTATCTGCACATTTTTCGATCCAGATAGGCCTATCTGGAATTTTATTGGAACTTAACATTTTCTATCAGACTTTTTCCACAGGGAAGCTACAATCTTTAGAGATTCATTCGACAAAAGAGATTCTTTTTTTCTTTCGAAATTCGATATTTAAAATAATCGTTACTAAAGTTTAAGATTAAAATTTATAAATTTTTTGTGCATGTTCTACAATTGTAGTTTACTTACAAGTAACTTTTTTATTAAAATTACCAGATTGTTTGATGTTGAATATTTTCAGTACCATGAATTTTTTTATTTTTACGAAATAAAATAGATACTTACCTTAGTGAGTCCTTTTGCACGGACACATAACACGCGGGCATCCATCCCGAAATAGTCAGAATTTGATGAAAACTTGATTTTCAAAACTCAGATTGAAACCAATAACTTACCTTTTTTTGAAAATTTTCAATTTTCATAGCGAGAAGTTAAAAATAAAATTTTACAAAATTTAAGTTGTAATATAAATTGTTTAATAAATTTTAAATATCATTTAGATTCACATTTATAAAAAGGATTTACAATAATATATTTTTAAAATTAGTAAATATATTGATTAATAATGAATAAATAAATTTTTTATTTTTATTAACTATTGTTATAATATAATATAGCGGGTAATTATATTTTTTTTTCTTAAACGTTTAAAAAAGTAGAAATTAAATAAATTCTCTAAAGTTAAATCACATTTTAATCTTTAAATCACTATAGTTTTATATATAAAACTATTATGTTCATTAGCATTTTGCTATATTACATTTAATACTGTATCATTTTATCATTTATCATTTATCATACTGTCAATGATGTTCAGTTCAGTTACAAAATTTATTTACTTGATATTATTGAGCAAATAAAAACTTAAGCGCCACTGCTGTCCGAGTACCCGGATCATTTTGAGACTCTACCAGGAGATCTGTTTGCGCCACCACGGAAAATCCGGACACCATTGGAGCGACTAATAGACTCTCTGACACCCCTGGCCGAAGTAAGGCCGAAAGTAGTGGCTAAACGAGTTGCATTCACCGCCTACGATGGGGCATTACGGCTATTTAAAAGGGTAACTGTTTATTTGGAATTACCAATGTGTTGATGTAAAATTGATAACAAATTACTTATTCATCTAAGTTCTGATTTTCTGGTATTTAAAATGATTTGTCTTAATTAATTCGGCTTATATTTAAATGTCTAATTAATAATTTAATTAAACCCGTTTATTTAACTCGTTACAAATTTTGGCGCTCGAACAGGGACCTGACCGCGAATCAATCCAGAGGTAACGGGTACCGCGAAAGCTCTTATTAACATTTTTTCTCGTTTGTAACATTTATTTTCGTTATAATCATGAAAAAGCAACCGGTAACCGGATCCCAAACGTGGGTATGGTCGCTTCGTAAAGATGCCCTTATAAAAGAACTCGAGAAATATCCAGTGAACATCGAACCGCAGGCAACGTTATCAGAATTAAGATTTCTTTTACGAACGGAACTGAATAAAGCGAAACCCGCGAACGCGGGTCGTGCGGGTCGGTACGATAAATTGTTAGTCGATCTCGATGGTTCCGAAGCCGAATTGGACAATCTCGACAACTCAGACGACGGCGCGACGATAGAAGACCCCGAGAACGACGACGAACACCCGTCAGACGAAGACCGGGGCAGCGTGGACCAATCACCGGAGACAAGAAATGCCCGACACCGACAAACCCGAGAAGAACAAATCCGGGTTGAGATTGAGCGAGAAGAACGTGAGAGGTTTGAAAGAGAAGAACGAGAAAGAATCGAGGCAGAAGAAAGGGAACGAATGGAGAACGAGAGAAGGCAACAAGAGGAACGAGATCGTCGAGCACGGGAAGCAAGGGAACAAGCCGAGAGAGAACAGGCTGAAAGAGAACAAGCCGAGAGAGCAGCGCGGGAAGCAGCAGAGCGAGACGACCAAGAAATACGTGAGCGTTTGCGACAAGAAATCCGGGCACAACTTTTACGTGAACGAGAAGAACAACGGGCGCGTGACGCGGGTCGGGAAGAGAGAGAAGCGAGAGTGAGACGCGAGAATGAACAGCGAGAGAGAGAAGAACAAGAATTGCGTGCCCGTTTGCGGGAAGAAATTCGTGCGCACGAGTCCATGGAAGTAACCGAACCCAGAGCTGGTTCCTCAAGACAAGGAACACCGCTACCAATTCCTGGAACGGCTGGAAGAACTGGCAGAAAGTTATGGATACGAGATGGACCACCTAGTGCCATGCATCCCGATTTTGCTCCGGGAAAAAGCTCTCCTCTGGTACAGAAATAACAAGAGGGATTGGGCTTCTTGGGAAGACTTTGTGTCGGATTTGAAAGCCTTCTATCTGCCTCCAGGCCTCAAACTAGAGCTGGAAGAACAAATCCGGAACCGCGTACAAAGATCAACCGAAACCGCGGCAGAATATGCAACCAGATTGCAAATGCTAATGAGAAAACACGGTCAAATGTCAAACACAGCCTGTCTTACTCGTTTGTATCATAATTTGAGACCCGAGTATCGCCGATACATTAAACGTACGGAATTTACCACTGTTCCGGAGCTTTTACGACTCGCGGGTGAATATGAACAACTCGTCGCGCAGGAAAGAGCCCCTCCGGCCAAAGAAACCAAACAACCACTCCGGAAACCGGTAAAGACCACGGAACCAGCATCACTCGAAATTTTTGAGTATAATTGGCGAGAGTGTTGTTGGAGATGTCGACAACGGGGACATACTAAGCCCGAATGTACGAATCAGTGGGTGAAATTTCGCATGCGGTGTGGTAAAATGGGAACGTTTTCCCGAGATTGTCCCTGTCCGAGACAGGGAAACGCCGAGAGGACCGGTACACGCTCCCAAACCCGGTCCGTGATTCCCCCGGGAGCACAAAATCAAATGAGCAACGCACCGAGAATCCCCGAGCCGAAGGCAGGCAATTCCAGCCAACAGCCGTAAAAACCAGCGATAAGCGTCCTTTTGCCGAGATCAGACTCGGAAACGCGAAAATCCATGCATTAATGGATACCGGGGCGACCGCGTCAATAATTTCTGAACACACGTGGCATTTCATCCAAGCAAACAAACTATACACGCGCTATGACTCCACGCCAGTACAAGGATCAACAATGGGCAACCATATTGTGCGATCAACTGGTACCGCGTGGGTTGCCATAAAACATGAGAACCAAGAATATAGCTTGCCGTTTCATGTCATCACTGCGTACACGAGTGACATGCTTCTGGGTATTGACAATTTGTCAGCAATGGGCTATCAATTGATACGCCAACCTGGGACATTTGACTGTCGTACCCTCGACATGCATGATCTAGACGCAGCCCGTCAGGAAATCAAGACCTGGCTCAAATTGGATGAATCAATAACTGGCCCAACCCGGTGTGCGACCCATAAAATTAGAATTAAACCTGGAACCGAACCGGTAAAAACGCGTTACTTTCCGAAGAACCCCAAAATGCAACAGATCATGAATGAGGAAGTTGACAAGATGCTGAAGGATGGAATCATCGAACCATCAAACAGCCCGTGGAATTCCCCGGTCGTGTTAGTGCGTGAAAAGGACCGGAAATACCGTTTTTGCGTTGACTTCCGCAAAGTAAACGATGTTTCCGAAAAAGACGCATTCCCAATACCCCACGTGAATGCATCTCTTGATAAATTAAGAAAAGCAAAATTTATCAGTACCATCGACTTGAAAAGCGGATCTTGGCAGATACCACTGGAAAACGAAAGCAAACCGATTACTGCTTTCACGATACCCGGACGTGGTCTGTTTCAATTCCGTGTAATGTCTTTTGGACTACATTCTGCTCCTGCAACGTTCCAGCGAGTAATGTACGAAGTCCTGGGCGCTGATCTCGAAGCTCACGTGGTAGTATATTTGGACGATATAATAATCGTCAGTGAAACCCTTGCCGAGCACATGCAAATCCTGAAGAAGGTCATGACACGACTTCGCACCGCGAACCTAAAATTGAACCCCGAGAAATCCCACTTTTTAAAACAAAGTACCGTGTATTTGGGTCATGTCATCGACGAACAAGGAATCCGAACGGATCCAGAAAAGGTTAAGGCAATTACTGAGATTGCTCCCCCGCGTACAACTAAAGAACTGCGCCAGTTCTTGGGAATGATATCCTGGTATCGACGGTTTATTCCCAACTGCGCAGACCTGACCAAACCATTGACTTGTCTCCTGCAGAAAAGAAAACGATGGAAATGGGAAACTGCTGAACAAACGGCGTTTGAAACCTTGAAAACCCATCTGAAATCGGACCCCCTGTTGGTTCCCCCGGATTTTTCTAAACGTTTCGTACTACAAACGGATGCGAGCGACGTTGGAATAGGCGCTGTTCTGACACAGGAACACGACGGTGCAGAAAAAGTCATCGCATACGCGAGTCGATCGTTAAACAAAGCCGAGCGGAATTACAGCGTAACCGAGAAAGAATGTCTTGCAGTGGTCTGGGCGATTCAGAAAATGAGACCATACCTCGAAGGGTATGAGTTCACGGTCATTACGGATCACCAGTCACTAAAATGGCTCCGATCGATCGAAAGTCCAAGTGGTCGGGTAGCCAGATGGAACCTTTACCTTCAACAGTACGAGTTTGACGTCGTTTATCGGAAAGGGAAATGGAATAAAGTCGCAGACGCGTTATCGCGAAGCACTATGGCCAATGCCGGTGAAAATGACCCTCACGAACCGGAAACCGATTTAATTCTTGAAGCAATTGATCTTGGCGATTCTTGGTATGAACGAACGGTCAAAGGGGTCAAGAATGACCCTCAAAGATACCCCGAGTATTGTCTGAAACAAGACTTATTATATCGGCATCGATATCATAGCCTAGACTATGCAGACCGAGGCAATGTCTGGAAACTGTGTATTCCAGCAGCGGGAGTGAGACAGATCATCCGCGAGAACCATGATGTGCCTTCGGCTGGTCATTGCGGAATCGCTAAAACGATTGCTCGGGTATCAAGTCAATATTACTGGCCGCGTATGAGAGCTGAAATCACTGAGTATGTGCGGCAATGTGTGAAATGTCAAGCGTACAAGGCCTCACAGCAACCACCATCGGCCCCAATGGGGACAATTCCGGCCCTGAGGCCATGGTCAGTGGTAGCTGCTGACGTAATTGGACCAAAACCGCGATTCTCACGGGGAATGGCTTATCTAGTAGTTTTCCAAGACAAATTCACAAAATGGATAGAAGTCCAACCATTACGGCAACAGACAGCCTCCGCGATCACCAACGCGTTTAAAGAACGGGTTCTGCTACGTTTTGGAAGGGTAGAGACAGTTATTACCGACAATGGTACCCCTTTTGTCAGCAAAGAGTTCACTTCTTTGCTCCAGCAATTCGGGATAAAACACGTCCGAACACCACCATATTCGCCGCAGTGCAATCCCGTCGAACGTACGAACCGGGTAATTGGAACAATGATCGCGCAATTTGTCGGGACAAACCAGAGAAACTGGGATAAACAAGTTCCGGAATTTGCATTCGCGTATAATACCGCGAAACACGATGCCACGGAATTTTCTCCGGCATACCTGAACTACGGCCGCGAAATACAGCCTCCTTCATCGGTACGATCTCGCGCCGAACAAGGGAAAAGCGAGGTGTACGACCCTCATCGGGCAGCGAGGACTCTGGAGGACACAATGGAGTTAGTCAAAGTAAACTTGGCACAGGCTTATGAGAAACAAGCCAAGTATTATAATCGAAAGCGAGGTTCTTGGCAACCAGCTTCTGGGGATCTGGTCAGCAAGAGAGAACATCACTTGTCATCCGCGATTGATAATTTTTCGGCTAAACTCGCTGAGAAGTTCGCTACGGGCTTCACCGTGACTAAAGTCGTAGGACCCTCGGTATACGAAGTAACCAAGGAAGGTAAAACCTTCACCGCGCACCTTAAAGACTTAAAACCCTTTCACGAGGGAAATCCCCTGAAACCTGACCGCGACCTACTTGACCGCGAACAACTTGACCGTGACCGCGACCAAATGGAACCAGAATTAGACGAACCAGTGCAACCGCGTCGTATAACTAGGGCTATGGCCAAAAAGGCTATTTCTCCCCCTATCACCGGAGACCCGGGTTGAAATTGGGCCACCCCGTAAAAGGGGGTAGCATCAGGATCATTGGTTTTGGATCTGACGAATTTTTTATATCATTCACTTCAAAATGTTTTTTTTTTTTTTTTTCTTTTCTTTTGTTCTACTACCTCAAAAACCGTGCAAACTTTCAGTTACGAACTAGGGATGAATGAATGAATGAAACAGTATGATAATAACTATTGTAAACCTTTCGAAAACTACTTTAATCTGTGTATAGATGCGATCTTCAACAAATCAGGAGCTCACGATGGAAGAGGAGATAGAGCTATTGGAGCAGATGGTCCAGCGTCCACCTCAGCTGGTCCTGACGCCAACCCCCACAGCAACCACACCCCCGCCTACCACCGCAGCAAAAACAGCAACCAACGCCAGGAAAACACCCGGCGTCCACGTGCGAGAAGTCCAGGAGGTCAGACTACGTCTAGTCAAAAAGGTCGAGCCATACGACCCGACCAAGCCCGGATTTAAAAGACCGACCAAACGGCCCATGATCCGACCGGCCAGCGCCAGTTTAGTGAGGCTCGCTAAGCCAGTGACAGCCACCAACCCGGGCCCACGCATACGCAGTCTCCAATTGGCAGCTGAAACACCCCAGGGGGCAGAAAAGCCGCTTGAAGTGCCACCAACCACGGCACCGACCGACACGAACGAAGGTTGGCCTGCTCGAGCAACCACCAGTTTCCCCAAGCGGAAGCGGAGGGCCGGGAAAAATAGCCAGCTCAGGAAGTGGCCCAACCTGGACCCATCTCCAACGAACGGCTCCCAGTTGGAACCAGCCACCACGGTTGCCAAGAAATCAAGCATAAGAAGATCCGGGATACCTAAAAAGAGGAAAAGAGTTGCCGCCGACCCGGGCCCACGCGCACGCAGTCCCCAGCTGGAAGAAACCACAGCAGCCTGGCTCGAGTACGACGACGCACCACTATTGTCCGAGTACCCGGGCCAGTTTGAGTCACTGCCGGGAGATCTTTTCGAACCACCGAGAAAGATACTGACACCTCTGGAAAGACTATTGTTGTCCTTGACACCACTGGCGGAGGTCCAACCGAAAGTCGTTAAGAAAAAGGCAGTTTTCACCGCTTACGACGAAGCATTAAGCCTGTACAAGGTGACAAGGTGCAAGTTTTCACGGACACCCAAGATCGAGTCGATGGGAAAGACGGCCTGGGACATGCTAGCCAGACTTCGGGAACGAGAAGAATAAAGGCAGGAAGAAAAGAGGACAGCAGGCTATCCCCTTTTCTTTGTTGAGGTAGGAGGGGTGTGATGGTGGGATGGAGATGACCAGTATTTGAGGGCACCTGTGATTTGTGATTGTGATAATTTGTGCTTAATCTAATGTTCTTATTACTATGACTACTTATCGTTTATATGTTACTATGCTTATTGTTACTATAATTACTTAAAAACTAGTATGATTACTATACTTAAATCTAGGACTAAAATTCTAATACTATATGTGTTTTTGCTTAAACAAACTAATTACTACTCTACTATTACTATTTGTATTATTACTATTTCTTATTACTATTCTGACTTAAATACTATTTCTTATTTATATGACTATTATTTTTCTTATACTATTAATATTAAGACTTATACTTTGTTCACGCCTAATTTCTTGTATACGCTATTGGGTTTATTTTCTTATTATTTTCCTTTAACAATGACGTATTATTATTTATTTATAGTTATATTGCTGCGTTTATTGTTTTTAAAGTTTAATTTGAATGAATTCAGCGAGATATAAAATTATATGAATGTACGGTATAAGTATGTGAATGCGCGCCCGAGCGAAAATTAGAATAATTGTCCTGAGCAGGCAAAGTCAAAGGAAATAAAATAAAAACGCTTATAGAGATTTTAAATGAATCGTTTAAAAGATTCAAGAGATTGAAAGAATTATAAAATAAACTGAAATACGTAAAATATTGGTTGAAATTAAAATAAACTCTAATATTTCAATCGTTCATTCTTTCATTTTCTATCCGTCCGCGCGGATTACCGTCGCTTGCACGGCTAAGTTCTCGGGACTTAGTATTTACTTAACAGCTTAAACGAATTCTTTTCTTTTAAATTCAGTTTTACATTTGATAAAATTATTTTTGCTCGATTTCTTTTGATTTTGTAACTCGGGACTTAGAAAATATTTCACAACAGTATACTCTCGATGTCAACCACAGAGGGCGATGGAATTTATTCCCGTTCACCTCTACAGCGGATAGATATAATGATAAAACCGCGCATTTAAGCCCGTAGAGGCAACCTAGTTCTCCAGAGACGTTGTCTGAGAAGACCATTCCCGGACAACTAACGGAAACTCTCGTACCAGGCGTCCGACCGGACCAGGTAAGTGCAGTTTTTCATTTCTCATGGAGGGTTGAGGGACTCCACCCTGAGGCCTTCTGCCAAGGGGTGGTGGGTATTTGTGAGCCGAGTACGTGAGGGTCTGTTGGAGACCATCCACTTACCCTCATGGGACGGGACTTTGTGTAGGGCCGACGGGGTAGTCGACCAGACTCCCCTGAAGCAACCGGGAAGGGGGTAGACCGCGATGTTAGACCGCGTAAAAGTTTGGTGTGTGTGTGGTATATTATTTTGACCGTGTGTGTATTTTTGTGTGTTACGGGACCGCGCGAAAATATTAATAACCAGCGACATTTTGTAATTAACCCGCGTTAAAATTATGGATATTAATTATTGTAAGGGTAGTAGAACTGAGCATCGGAGCTCATGTAAAAAGGTTCTTTTTTTTTTGTTTTGTTTCTTGTTTAAATAAAAGTCTTGATTATTGTTTATGTATAAAACTGTCTATAAATTAAAGACCCCTTTTGAACCCTGGACTCCGGCGAGCTAAACCGAGCAAAAAGGGGTAACTGTTTATTTGGAATTATCAATGTGCTGATGTATAATTGATAACAAATTACTTATTCATCTAAGTTCTGATTTTCTGGTATTTAAAATGATTTATCTTAATTAATTCGGCTTATATTTAAATGTCTAATTAATAATTTAATTAAACCCGTTTATTTAACTCGTTACAAAATAATAAAGCCAGATGTACACCCCGCTCACATTATCCAATAATTTATGTGCGCAACCTCTGAATTATTGAAGAAGTTGATAAATCTATAAAAATATTAAAAAATAATAAATAAATCGGTAAACATGAATTTCATTACTTTTATTAATCTCAATAGTTATCCAGTTAAATCCTTATTGCCGTTTCGACTGTATAAACAGAAAATTAGATCAAGCAGAAAGAAATTAAAAACCAAAACTTCATAGTAAATGAAACTTAAAGATGATACTAATTGCTTATAATTTATGAATCTAGTTTTACTAAATTTTTTAATTTAAAGAACTTTACATGTGCATAACTCACTCTATCAATTTTATTTTGTAGAAAAAAATGTATTGTAATTGGTCCTTAGAAATGTAAAAATAAATATTTTCAAACCATAAAATCAAAAGGACATATTAATTTTTATAAATTTATTATATTTATCAGAAGCTATGATAAAATTAATTAAAAATATTTTGAGTAAATTACACACAGTCATTAAGACCCATTTTTTTTTTTAATAGTTATCTGAAGGTTAATTCATTTTATGATAAAAAAATAAAATTAATGATTTATGCCCGTTTTATATATAGTAGCAAGATTGACTTTGTGACTAAAGAAAAAAAAACTACCCCCTTTCAATAAGTTTTACGAATTGAACGTAATGATTGAATTTTTTTAATCTTTATTCAAATTCAAAAAGATCCAGCAAATTTAGTAAAGAACAATTTTTTGCTTCCATAAAAATGTGTTCCAATGATAAGACATATTTTGAGCACTAAACTAATGAAATAGAGTGTACACGTATTCATTAGGTCATTATTTGGTTGAAATTACTATCTAAGAAGATAATAAAAACTAATAGAAATAATAAGTTTTATAGAGATAATAATGTATTTATCAGTTTTTTTTTCAATAAATCAGTAAGTACACTTGTATTTTGAAGTACTTTACGGTATTATACTTTGCTTCCTTAATTTAAAACAAAAAAGTTTTTAATTTAAGCATAATAAAAAAAATTTAATTTCGAGAATGCAAATTAGAGTCACGTCAGAAATTTTTCTAATCTTAGTTCTTATTTTGTTAAATACAAATACAATTTTTGGAAATGACAATAATTACCACTATCGATGTGCACAAGACAATGATCAAGTGAGTATATTCAGTAAAAAATATTAATTGTTATTATCATTCTAAGACTGATTTATCTAAATCGTATAAAATATAATTTGACTATAAATACATGTCGGCGGTATAATTAGAATATTTAGTATTAACTTAATGTTTTATTAATTTCATTTTAACTTAATATCATACAAGTGCAATCCTGTCCATTCGCAACCATGCTGTATGTCAAAGAGTACGTGTGAAAAAAATGAACTCAATAATTTATATACATGCAAAAAACAAGGTATTTTTACGGATGATTAAGTAAAACAATACATCTAAATAGATATACAGTACAACCTGGTTATAAGTGACTGTTAGATGCTATAGGAGAAAATTTTCATGGAAATGGCTTTTCCCTACTACTATTTATTACTCGGCGATCGCTCGGTTTTCTACATATGCGTACATCGTGTTTGTGCTTGTGCCTTCAGTCCTATTATGAGTTATAGTTGACGTTTGTCATTTATCTGCATTATCTCACCCCGAGCCCATTTTTACTATGATTTGGCTTGAATAATTAGAGCCTCGTTAGCTCGGGGAAAGTAGAAAATCTAGCAGGGGACGAACAAGCGTATAATTGTTTGTTGGCAACCCGAAAGAAACAAGTGGAGGAAGCCCTTTTAGTCCAGTCGGCAAGTGATTTAAATGGCGGTCCTAGTAGATTAAGCGAGGCGGAGACCGATTTTGACGATTTTTTTTTTGATTCCGCACTAAAAAAGGATTTCCAAAAAAGTTGAACAGGTTTCCCGTGTTGCTTTTGATTATTTAAATATTTAAAAATTAGTACTTAGTTAACTTTTAAATATCTCGGAAACTATAGGGAAATCGGGAAAAAAAATTAAGAATAAAATGTAGAGAAATAATCAAAGAAAAAAATGAAACCAATCCGAAGTCTATACGACTAATAGTTTACGAGATATGATTTTTTTAATGCAAATTAATTTTTCGCCGCGCGCGCGGGAGTAAACAATTACCTGGAACTTTTTGAAAAATGCATAAATTAATAAAAATTTTTTTCTAATTCGTAGTTCTTACAATTCAAGCCGATAAACGAAAAGTTTCAAATCGAAAAAATAATTTTTTCGATTTTTTACATTAAAAAAACCATTTTTTGGTTTTTTGGATTTAAAAAATCAAAATTACCAAAAAAATTTTTTTGATGCAAATACAATTATTCTATTAGTTAAAATATACTCCCTAAATAAAAAAATAATCTAAAAAAAAATTTTTTTCTACAAAAAACAATCGATTGAAAATTTTAAATTTTATGTCGCTGGCCCTATCCATTTAATGAGTAAGACAGAGATAGCAATATATGTCTGTCACTCTAATCGCTGGTCGAGCGCCGCTAGTGGGGGATTCACAATAATAATAAAGATATATACGGTGGTCATGATTCGAAATATCCAAATCGTTTTATTTTTTTTTTATACTCCAAACTTTTGTAATAGAAATTTTTTTTTTATTCAAATTTATTTTTTTTTTCTTTAATTTCTTCTGTGTGTAAACAAATTTTTTTTTTTACAAAACTTTTTTTGCAAAAAAAAAATTATTTATCTGAAAAATTAATTTTACAAAAACTTTTTTTTTATCTCAACTTTTTTTGCGTAAAAAAAATTATTTTTTTTTATCGATTGAAAATTATTCTTTGAAAATATATATTTCAAACAGTATATCTGCTGTAATTATAAAATTTGACATTTAAAAAATTTAAATATTAACTGTACTCCACGATGAAAGATTTAAAAATTTTACAGTAATCTAAGTTCAACCTTTTAGGAATCAATAAATATTTATTTTATTAATACTATTGTGAATAAGGAATGGTTTGGATATAAATTACAATCATTTTTAAAAATATTGAGATTTATTTAAGAACATTAAGTACAAGTTAAATTACTTTTATATCACGTTAAAAATTTGTTTACACACAGAAGAAATTAAAGAAAAAAAAAAAAAATTTGAATAAAAAAAAAAATTTCTATTACAAAAGTTTGGAGTATAAAAAAAAAATAAAACGATTTGGATATTTCGAATTATGACCACCGTATATATCTTTATTATTATTGTGAATCCCCCACTAGCGGCGCTCGACCAGCGATTAGAGTGACAGACATATATTGCTATCTCTGTCTTACTCATTAAATGGATAGGGCCAGCGACATAAAATTTAAAATTTTCAATCGATTGTTTTTTGTAGAAAAAAATTTTTTTTTAGATTATTTTTTTATTTAGGGAGTATATTTTAACTAATAGAATAATTGTATTTGCATCAAAAAAATTTTTTTGGTAATTTTGATTTTTTAAATCCAAAAAACCAAAAAATGGTTTTTTTCGATTTGAAACTTTTCGTTTATCGGCTTGAATTGTAAGAACTACGAATTAGAAAAAAATTTTTATTAATTTATGCATTTTTCAAAAAGTTCCAGGTAATTGTTTACTCCCGCGCGCGCGGCGAAAAATTAATTTGCATTAAAAAAATCATATCTCGTAAACTATTAGTCGTATAGACTTCGGATTGGTTTCATTTTTTTCTTTGATTATTTCTCTACATTTTATTCTTAATTTTTTTTCCCGATTTCCCTATAGTTTCCGAGATATTTAAAAGTTAACTAAGTACTAATTTTTAAATATTTAAATAATCAAAAGCAACACGGGAAACCTGTTCAACTTTTTTGGAAATCCTTTTTTAGTGCGGAATCAAAAAAAAAATCGTCAAAATCGGTCTCCGCCTCGCTTAATCTACTAGGACCGCCATTTAAATCACTTGCCGACTGGACTATTTACATAGGGTGTGGGAAGAACTTGCAACCCACCCCTAATCCTACGCAAGCAGGTTGACCAGAGCTGGGAGTCTGGTACCATGGGGGGTCCCATTCCAAGCCCCATTTCGACCAGAGTCTCTTTATTTCCTGAGATGGAAGGAGTGGGGGGCCCACAGAGGTATGGACTCGTTGTGGCTGTTGGTTTAACACCCACACGCGAAAGGATCTTTGATTCGATCATCGATCTTAGGGTAATGCCAATAATGAGCTTATGCTCAATACTTCGATTTCTTATGTTATGGTAGAAAAGACGAGATATTCACCGTGCATGTATGCCTGATATAGACGAGAAAACGGCCTCCCGTAAAACGGAGGTAACATTCGGTCAAGTTACATAAATTAATTAATTACTTACGTACATACTTGATTAAGGGGGGGGGGGGGGGGGGTAGGGGTTTTAAATTATTTTAAAAAAAATTTTTTTTTAATTTTTTTTCTGAATGAGCAATATGTCAAGAATATTGTGTACAAATTTTAAATCAATCCGAGTAAAACTAACGGAGTTACAGCGTTTCAAATGACCGGCCGGTATACCTGAATTTTATACCTGCCCGACCTGCCCCTACATACCCCTAGTAGAAATCAGCTGCAATTTTCTTTGTTCTTCCGAATCCCTTTCTCCGGCAGTGTGTCTTTCAAAGGATGTAAACTGATGACTCAATATAAGTATAAAAATTCATATTCTTTGATTGATAGTTTATTTCAAATTTTCACGAATAAAAAACTTTAAATGGATTTTCCCGAAAACGGTATTTTTAAAGTCCGTGAACATCATAACTCAAAATGTACTGAACCGATCCCTTTGAAAATTTGAACATTACTTCTTCACATAAATCAACAGGTAACTACGAAGAGTTTTTTTTTGTTTTTCATTTTTTTCTATTTTTTAATAACAAATTAACCGCGATTTTTTGAGCTAAAATCGCGTTTTTCACTTCCAAGTGCTGCAAAAAATTGAAAAAAAAAAAAAAAAAAAAAAAAACTCTTCGTGGTTACCTCGAGAAATACATCAACTTTAAAATGCATATCAATTTTTTTTTTTCCGATGATCCGGTAACGAGTTATGATGTTCACCGCAAAACGACTTTTTTTCGAGGCGCCTCCGGAGATTCAACGTCACCAGCTTATTAATCAATATTTTTCGTTACAAATTTTTTCTGATATTCTTCAAAAGTTGTACAATAATATGTGATTAAGTTTAATGAAATTATATTACTCATCTCGCCGGAAAAAAATCACAAAAATATGCTTCTTTTTCGCCTTTAAAACCCTACCCCCCCCCCCCCCCCCTTAACCTATAAAAGCACTGCAGAAACAATCTCCTTCGCGACAACCGAAAAACTTCGTTAATGGAACTTGGGTGGTGGTACCATATCGAGACGAGGGAAAAAAATAGAGGGGAAGTAACTTATAGCCGAGTGACTTATAACCAGATTGTACTGCAATATTATTATTGTTAGTTGCAATTTTTATTTTTATTACAGTGCATATAGGAATGTTTTGTACACGAGATGAGAATTGTGATGGAATATTGCATTCAAAGTGTTCAAAAGATAACATGTGTGTTTGCAGGTCTAACAATATGGAAATTAACTCTACCATATGTGCACCGCTATTGGGTGAATATTGTATGAAAAATGAAAAGTGTGCACCTGATCATTCTATTTGTATTGATAAAGAATGTCGGTGCGAGGCATATTATTCATCTGTGTCTAATGATCAATGCAAATTAAGTTAGCTCATTTATTAGATAATTGATCAAGTAATCCAATAAAACTAAGATTTATAGATTACCATCGACGTTTTTTCACGTTCTAGAGATACTAGGTGAACTTTGCTCTGACGACAGTGAATGCGAAATAGTTAAGTATGCAAAGTGTTCGGCGTATTTTACATGTAAATGTACAGGTAACACTATTGCATTGAATTCAACGTTTTGTGCACCACATTTAGAAGGGTTTTGTGAGAGCGACGATGAATGTATACGAATGAATGCTGTTTGTGTTGATAATAAATGTAAATGCAAACCTAACTTAGTTCCTGATTCTAATACTGGTTGTAGAAAAGGTAAATTTGCAGTTCGATAAACATTCGATATTATTCAATAAATTTTTTATTTTTTATTTTCAAATTATCAAGTTAATTCACCGTTGTCCTGCCTACGTGATACCGATTGTATTGAATTTATTAGTCATTCCGTGTGTCATCGGAATAAGTGTCGGTGCGATATGAAATATTTCCCACTGAATGAGACAGTATGTGCGCCAATGTACAATAAAAGTTGTCAGGAACCTGAACCATGTGCAACTACGAATTCTCTTTGCATTGATAACAAGTGTCAGTGTAAGCATAGCTATGTATACCACGAATACGAATGCTATCCAAGTAAATTGTTTTTATAGTGTATTAGTTATCAACATTAAAGAAAGGTTGTAAAATTATGTTCGTTAACATTTAATAGCATATTTGGGAGAGCCTTGTCGTGACCATAAAGATTGTCATAAAATAAAATTTGGAATTTGTTCAAACGATAAGAAATGCGTTTGTGATGATAAATATATGCAGTTTAATGAAACATCGTGTGTGTCAATTATAGGTGGATTTTGTTCACACGATAATGAATGTAAAATTTCAAACTCCGAATGTATTAATAATCGATGCGAATGTAAAGCTCATTATTTACCTTTATACAATACGCAATGCTTACCAAGTATGTATTTTAAGAATGGTGACTTCATAAGAGAAAAATTTATTCATTCCATCAAATTGCATTCAATATAAATTATTGTTTTCATTTAATGACAGCTCTATTAAAAATGAATTGTGAAAATGACGACGATTGTAGAAATTTATGCAATGCAATGTGTTCAGAAAGTAAAGAATGTACTTGTCGATCAAATCACGTTCTCTTGAATAATACTGCGTGTGCTCCATTACTGGGTGAATACTGTTGGTATGATGAACAATGTATAACAAATAATTCTGTTTGTATTAACCATACATGTCGATGCAATCATGGTTTCACAGAAGAATCAAACGATGAATGTATTGATGGTAATAGCGGCTTACAAATGACCATTACTCAACGACAAATCGAGATTTACGAAAACAGTGTCCAGTTTTGGAATTATTAAATGATTTTAATTACTTTTTAGGTTCGTTTGATGTATATTGTTACGACGACAAAGATTGCAAAATATTAATAAATGCCAGATGCTCAAGAGAATTAAAAAAATGTCGTTGTAAGCATAATTATTTGAAGATTGATAAAATATCTTGTGCCCCGTTATGGGGTGAATCTTGTCGTTACAATGAACTATGTGGCTCGAGTAATTCAATCTGTATTAATGACCAATGTGCATGTCAACCTAACTATGTTCCAGACTCTGATGGTCAATGCTTACCACGTAAGTATACATCGTGAAAAACATAAATGAAAAAAAAAATGTTGGAAAATCCAAAAGTGCACACCTCAATTGCTCATTTGATTTTTAATCATTACTTTTTTTTTTTTTTTTTTTTTTTATTCTGAATTTTTATTCAACTTTTAAATTATTAATTAAAATTTTTTGTTAAATTTGTTTTCATTCAATTTATTCGTGCTTGAGGTCTGCAATATTTTTATATTATTTAATTTTTCGTTTTTTTTTTTGTTTTTTAATAAGTCTTGTTAGGATTTACGTGCGAACGAGACTCTGACTGTAAGAAAATACACCATGCAAAATGTTCTAAAAAGAATAAATGCGTTTGCGAATCAAATTATTTTGAGTTCAACAGAACAACATGTGCATCACTTATAGGCGAGTCTTGTATGGAAAATAGAGATTGTTATCCCATCCACAGTGTTTGTGATAATAAAATTTGCAAATGCGCCGACGGCTTTGTACGTCAATCTAATAACGAATGTTTGTCAAGTAAGTATATCAATTACAAATTTTGCGTTCGGAATTCGTGATATAATCATTTATTTTTACCTATAACAAGGCTATCTAGGAATATTCTGTGAGAATAATGACGACTGTAGTGGTGTAATGCATTCTGTATGCTCGAAGAATCACGAATGTATTTGTAATGAAAATTACATTGCATTAAATGAGACAACGTGTGCACCTTTGTTAAATGAACCATGTTCGAACGACGGAGCATGCGCAACATTAAATGCTGTTTGCATTGACAATAAATGTCGATGTAAACATAATTATTTATCTCAGTCCGATAATAATTGCATACCAGGTTAATATAATTAGATCGATTAACATATTGGAAACAAGTTTATATCCGCGTTAATTTACGATTTTTTCAGAGCGTTTGAAAGGAGATTGTAATTGTGATTTAGATTGTAACGCCATAAAAAATGCAAAATGTTCAATAGGTAAAAAATGTGTTTGCATGGAAAATTATATCTCAGTTAATGAAACTACTTGTGAACCGATAAAAGACGGTGCCTGTCCTGCAATAGAACGGTGCGATGTAACAGGGGATTTATGCCGTAAAGATTGCGAATGTGGCGATTTAGTGCGTAAATATTGTTCAGAAAATCAAACATGTATCTGTAAACCAAATTACATTGAATTGAACGGTTCCTGTCAACCAATTATAAATGGTTATTGTACTGAAGATAAAGATTGCATTCCAGATAATTCTTTTTGTTATCTGCACACATGTCGATGTAAAAATAACTTTGTATCAGTATCTAATGATCGATGTAAGGCGTGTAAGTACAAATATTCGCCTTTTTTATATTTGAAAACATGCATTGTATATTTTTGATTCTATATAAGTAATTGATATGGGTCATTCCACCAAATAAAATTATTTTTACGGGGCGACCCTCGTCGATTTGGTTCAAACTTTGTGGAGTCGTTCTATATATTAAAAAAAAAATTCTCTGAAAATTTGAGCCTTTTATATGCAGCTGTTTCAAAGTTATGATTTTTTGAATTTTTAAAAAATTTTTGTTTTCAACTTTTTCATTAATTTTTTTGAAGGAAAAATTTTTTTTTTAAAAATGAGCACATAACAGTTTTTCGTAGGAAAAATTCTCAGCTTTCCAATAAAAATATCAATTTTTTATTTTATGTTACAGAAGACCATTTAAAATTCGATTAAAGACGAAAAAACGATTTTTATGACTGTGCGGCGCTTGATACATCTAATTTGATATTTTTTTCTAAAAGCTGAGATTTTTTCCCACAAAGTATGTAATTTTCACGATGTGCATATTTTTTGTTTGAACAAAATTAAATAAAATATAAACTCTCTATGATTAAAAAACGTTAATTCTTATTTGTTTTGAGGATGTTGATACATTTTTAACACATATATATTCTAAGCTATCAACAATAGGTGAGATAGGGTACACTGCTTGTGTTTCTTTCACCGTTTTTGACTCCCAGTATCGTACGTCTAAAACATTTTTTTTCTATAAAAAGTCATCATTCCCTGATTAAACGAAACGATTTGTAATGTTAAATGCCCATAAAAAGGGTGGTTCAAAAATATTCAAAGTATTCAAAAGCATTAAAAAGTATTTAAAATTTTTTTTCCAATCGTTTTAAGTCGTTTCTTTTAATAAGGGTTGGTTAGGAAAGGATATGTTTTCGGGTACGTATCTGCAGTAAAGCTCTAAAAACAAAAATTATAAAACGATTTTTCATGATACCAGCATCAATGGTTCAAGTCTAGGAATTAGTAATTTGAACTTTGATTCTTGTGTTTTGTTCAATAATGATTTCAGACTATTGATGTCATCTGCGTTAATGACAGTTCTGACTTTGTAATCAAGTTTTATGAAAACTTGTGTACATAATAAATAGTATTTGTGGTTTCTGTTTAGTTATAAATTGCAAATCATAAGTTAGGCGTACACTAATGGTTGATCACGCCATTGGTCTTAATATAACTTGATTCTAACTAGCTGCTGACACTGATAATAATTTTCAATGCAGGTAATCATGAAAAAAATAGTGTGTAACACTAGATGAAACACGACTTCAGATTGCATTAGATGTATCAAGCGCCGCACTGTCAGCTTTTGTCTACGGCTCGGGCAGCCTACTTTACTTTCGTCTGACATCGTTTTGTTTCATCTCTTGACACTTAATGAACTATTACAGTTTGTTAAAAACTATAAAATCAATGACTTGCATTTAAATAATTATTGATTCTGTTCAAACAAAAAATATGCACATCGTGAAAATTACATATTTTGTGGGAAAAAATCTCAGCTTTTAGAAAAAAATATCAAATTAGATGTATCAAGCGCCGCACAGTCATAAAAATCGTTTTTTCGTCCTTAATCGAATTTTAAATGGTCTTTTGTAACATAAAATAAAAAATTGATATTCTTATCGGAAAGCTGAGAATTTTTTCTACGAAAAACTGTTATGTGCTCATTTTTTAAAAAAAAATTTTTCCTTCAAAAAAATTAATGAAAAAGTTGAAAACAAAAATTTTTTAAAAATTCAAAAAATCATAACTTTGAAACAGCTGCATATAAAAGGCTCAAATTTTCAGAGAATGTTTTTTTTTAATATATAGAACGACTCCACAAAGTTTGAACCAAATCGACGAGGGTCGCCCCGTAAAAATAATTTTATTTGGTGGAATGACCCATATACTTATTGAATATACACATTATATGTTGTTCAAGTTTCATTGGGAATGTCATGTGAATCGGATGTAGACTGTAATTTTATAATAAACGCAAAATGTTCGAAGGGTAAAACGTGTGTTTGCAATGGAAATAGTATACCACTAAATAGATTTATGTGCACAGTAATCATTGGAGGATCTTGTTCAAACGATGATCATTGTTATATTGAAAATTCTAGTTGTGTAAATAATATATGTCAATGCAAACCCGCGTATTTACCAGCATCTGATTTACATTGTGCAGAAAGTAAGTAAAGTTATTAATAAAAAAAATTAAATGAATTTGTCTATAGTTTTTTTTGTTTATTCTGTGTTTACGTACAATTTTTTTAGCATCATCGCTAGCTGATTGCTCTGAACGTTCAGAATGTAGAGATGCGTTACATATGGATTGCTCAATTAATAAAAAATGTGTTTGCAAGCCATTTCATATCTTATTAGCAGACAAATCATGTGGGCCACCTTTAGGTGGATTCTGTTGGCTACAAGGGCAATGTGCCACAGATAATTCTGATTGTATAGATAATAGTTGTGTGTGTAAGTCTGGTTATGTAAAAGTATCCAATTTTTTATGTGTTCAATCGCCGGATTATTAAAAATTATGCTAAATTAATAAAATAATGAAAAAACAATCCATCTACATTAATTTTCTGCAGAAATGCAAGTCAAAATTGATATTAATTGATGGTAATTTATGCAAATTCAGTACTATATTTTATTATTCTTATAATTTATTAATATTAATTCACTAAACTATTTAACATATTGAATTAATCTATTATTACCTTACATTTACATATTAACTATTAATTACATTTTTACAGTTGTATGTAAAACATAAATCGTAATCGTGTTCTATACATAAGCAAATACCAAATACAGGAGCATTTACGAAAATCAAGTTATGTGAAGTATATATGGTAATATATGACGCATATATAAAGGTTACATGAAATCTGGCCATTTATAAAGCAAATTTAATTCATATCTTAATCATATATATTAGACTGATTAAAAAAAAACGACTAATTTTTTTTTTCTTCATTATATCGAAAATATTGTTGGAAATGACGAAAAAAAAATACTGTGAAAGTTTGAGCTCTTAATATTAATATTAACAACTGCCGCATCGCAATTTTCTATTTCCCGTTTAAATAACATGGGAACATTTATTTTTTAAGCTTTGGAATTTTGTAGCTCACGGTGGGACTTATACTTTTGAATGTTCAAGACATATTCTTATGGGAAATTTTATGCTCTACAAAAAAGGTCTCTTATAATTTTTCGATATTTTTATTTCTTCAAAAGTAATTCGAAGTTAAATTTAGATTGACGATAAATTTTCACATAAAATAAAATAAATTCATAAAATTGTCTTATTGAGAAGTTTGCATGTTTTAGGTTTCCACTATATAAAATGGTATATAACCTATGAGAAATATCAAAAATTTTCTCTGAGATAAGCTGTAGGAAATAAAATGCTCTACAAAAAATGTCCTCTAAAATTTTTAGATAAAGTTGATGGTTGCGTTAAAAAATTTAAAAAATGTGAAAATTTATCGTCAATCTAATTTTAACTTCGAATTACTTTTGAAGAAATAAAAATATCGAAAAATTATAAGAGACCTTTTTTGTAGAGTGTAAAATTTCCCATAAGAATATGTCTTGAATATTCAAAAGTATAAGTCCCACCGTGAGCTACAAAATTCCAAAGCTTAAAAAATAAATGTTCCCATGTTATTTAAACGGGAAATAGAAAATTGCGATGCGGCAGTTGTTAATATTAATATTAAGAGCTCAAACTTTCACAGTATTTTTTTTTCGTCATTTCCAACAATATTTTGGATATAATGAAGAAAAAAAAAATTAGTCGTTTTTTTTTAATCAGTCTAATATATATGTGCTCTATACATCAGCATATATGAATCATATATCGAGCATATTCAAAAATCGGCTTATGTGAAGTATATATGGATCATGTATGGTATATACATGGGAATGTATGACGCATATATAGAGGGTACATAAAAACTAGTGATTTAATAAAGCATATACTCTGCATATCCTAATCATATACATGTGTTCTATACATAAGGATATATGAATCATACATAGAGCATATAACTATAAAAATTGGATATACACTGGTCACAGAAATTAAGGGATAGAAAAAAATTCCGAAATTTTTAGGTAATTTTGAACATGCTGTAACTCGGTGAAAAATGGTCGTATAAGAAAATTAAAAAAAGCAAATTGTAGCCTCAAGTTTCTAGTTTTCAGATCTGGACCTCAAAATTTTTTATCATGTACGGTTCCGGAGTAATCATAAGAAAACCAACGAAAAAAAATTTTCAAAATTTTTGCTGGTCTTTCGATACCTCTATGGGCGACAATAAATTTTTTCGAATAATCCGACTGTCTGACTTTTCTAGGAAATTTTATGCCCTTTAATTTAGTGGCCTGAAAAAGTCTCTACGACGATTTGGCGCCGAGTTATCATTGATCAAAGCAAAAAAGTCCATTTTGGCTTTGATAATCAATAACTCCGGATGTATTGGTCGTACAGAGACTGGAAGCAGGGTTTTGAAAACTGGAAAACATTCTCTATAAGGCAAAATTAGTGGCATTTGATAGAAAAATTTTTTTTAAATCGATATTGTTTAGTAAAAAACAGGTCAAAATTCACAAATTTAAGGATATTCGGAAATCTTGCTATAACTTTGGATATAACGAATGAACAAAGGATATCTTCGTCTTTTTTTCAACCTCAAAGTGTCCTAAAAAAACCCTGAAAATTTCAAATCGCTGCGATTTTTCTTTCTTAGTGCCCCGAAGCTTTAAATTTATCGATTTTGTCAAAAATCACCGTAATTGGTAGTTTCTCGGTTTTTGTTCATTTTTTCGATTTGAAAACGTTTTTTTTTACCGATAATCTTAATTTCTTCGATCAAAAAGATCGATTATCGAAAAAAATAAAAAAAAAAAATTTTGAAAAATTTTTTTTTCTTTTTCAAAATTTCGATTTTATTTGGCACAGTCTAATATATATATATATATATATATATATATATATATATATATATATATATATATATATATATATATATATATATATAATACATATATAAATCATATATATGGAGCATATGCACTCTTTATATAGTTTAAATGCTTCATATATGAATCGCATATGCAACACGAATGGGTATGGCTAATTTTTATACATCTACGGAATTTGTACGACTGATAATTTTTGTGTTCACTATACACCTGAAAGTGTAAGTTATATCGAAATTCACAGTATTAAAGCATTATACAAATTACCAACATAACTTGAGCCAGTTTGTTCCAAATAAATCGAAACTATTTTTTATAAAGAAAAATTATTTATCAAAGAATGATCCCAAGGATCTTTCTGGTTCCTGCCGGATTGATTTGTGTCTTCAAAATTCTTAAATTACACTTTCTGAGAAAGTCTTATTGTGCACAGCGTGAAGCTCATAAGTATTGTATAGAAACAGATTGAGAATTCTAGTCAGTGTTGTTGGATGAAATCCACCTAGATCGAATTAACCAAAGCCACATTTAAGCTCCAGCATTCTTCGTTCTATCTTAGCTTCTTTTCCCTTCACTTTCTGCTTCTACTCACCCTTCTTTTTCTTTATTTTCTTATCATACACTTTTTCCTCAACTTCTTGTCATGCTTCAACTTTTCTAATGCAAAAAAAAAAAAAAAAAAGAAACGACAATCAATCTCCATTCCTAATCAATCAATCAGTGCTCATATTCTGATTAATTTGAAAATAAATTATGCATATTTATTTATTTCGTTTCATATATTTTTAAAATACACAAATATTACATATCATTATAATTCATTTTATACTATCACTAATTTTTTTTTTTTTAATCATTTCTTTATGAATTTCCACTAATAAAATTTATAATTATATTTATTAATAAAAATAATAATTTTTTATAATTATTTATGACTAATAAAAAATACTTCGATTCTACAATTTTATTTTAGCCAAAAATATTTATAATTTTTTAGTTTTATCACAAGTAAAAAAAACAATATCGTTAAATTATAAATATATATCGGGTGACAAATGCCAAAAGGGCGTACTACAGCAGTTAGATAGGGTTTTGTGCCAAAAGGGCGTATAAAAAAATTTTTTTTTGCCATTCAACTAAAAATTGTTCAAAACGTCAAGATCAATCAAAAAAATCTGAAAACCACCTGACTCTCCAGGCCAGCCCCAAAACTTCCCGCTGTTTTCGAGCTCAGGGAGCTCATAAACATTATTACTTATAAGTTTTTGAGCTCTTCGAGCTCAAAAATTTGTTGAGCCGGTAGAACATACCTTCGATGAAAAATTATAATTTTTGTCCGACGATATCTTTAGAACGAATGAACCGATTTTAACGCTCTTGGTGGCAATCGAAAGGGCTCAACAAGACTTAAAACTGATTACATTTTGAGACAAATCAGACAAGTGGTTTATACGCAAGTTATACGCAAAAAACCAAAAACAAAAAAAATTTTTAATTTCTGTTCTTCGTATAACTTGTAAACTACATGACCGATCTACCCCAAAATCGAATTAATTCTAAGTTTTGGTGAGCCCTTTCGATTGCTGCCAAGTACGTTCAAATCGGTTCATTCGTTCCAAAGTATCGTCAGACAAAAAAAAGTTCACACACACACACACGGACGTCCATCCGGGAATAGTCAGAATAGTTTCCTAGGCCCTCAAAACGTCGACAACTGATGAAAACTCGATTTCCGAAAATTGGGCCAAAACCAATAACTTCCCTTTTTTTGAAAATTTGCAATTTTCTTAGCGGGAAGTTAAAAATTTTTTTAATTACTAACGCCAAAAGGGCGTATCTCAAGACATACGTCCCTTTGACTTTAAAAAAATTCTTCTAAAAGCTAAAAAAGGCGTATGAAAAAAAATGTATGTTTTTATTACCAAACATGAAATCAATGCTATATCAACAAAGCAATATCAGAATGAATATGAATCATAAAAAATTAAATTGTACAAAGGTGCAAAATGGGTAAACGGAATTCAATACTGAAAAATTTGCCGAAAAATTTTGTATTCTCAGAATTTTTATAAAATAGTAAAAATTTTTTTTTCAGTTTTATTTGACTCCATGTGGGGTCAATTCCAAGAAAAATTTCCCCTACGTCCTCTACACCAGGCTTATAACGGGTAGTCGACTGTAATAGAATTTGAAAAAAAAAAAAAAATTACCAAAACTTTTTTTATTATCCTCAAAAATAGGTGGAGCCGTACTTGTGCACAATGACCAAAAATATTCAAATTTTCAATGACAGTACAATCAGCGGAGTGCTGAAGTTTTTTAAATCTTTGAATTAATCCAAAATAATTTAAAAAATGGAGGAATTTTCCAAATCTATGTTTTTATTTTACAAAATTTTCTATTAATATTAAATTTTTTCTATTTGTCTCATAATTTCACTATCATAAATTGTCAGATGCCTGCTAATTTTAGCATCATAATTAATTTGTACATATCTAAATTATATTTAAACGAAAATAAATAAATATATATGTATATAATCAATTTAATATTTTATTTGCAATGATTTTATTTTATTACAATACAATATATACAAGATTTTATAAGATCGTTCTATAAGCCGTTATACAAAACGATATTTATATGAAATTGGCAGCTTATTTCAAACGCAGGAGTATTGTAACATAAGAACTTATATCGGTGATGTATTCAATTAATTAATTAATTAATATTGTGGACTATACACTAATCGATACTCTCTATACAATTTCGTATTTTTATATAAAAAATGTGAGAACACGAAAATCGATATTATTTTACCGGTATGATTTTTAACGATTTGATTTATTTATAACAATATGTCATTTTTTAAACAAAAACAATACATATATGATGATTACATGAGCACAATGTGATAGCCATTTATAAAAATGTGTAAATTCTATTAATTATGATAATTATGATTATTTATTATTATCGATTTAATTTAGTTTTATAATTTACTTTTAAATGTTTATTAATTCGGTTGTAAAAAAATTTTTCACTTTAAAAATATGCATACTAAATTTTTTTCAGTTCGTTGCTGGATTTATAAATTTGTGCATGTGACAATACCACTGTATAAATAATTTTAAAAACAAATTATAAATAAATGCATCAATCGAACATAAATTTTAAATGGAATGATTAAAAATTAATGAATTTTATTTTTTCTTCAGGCGTTTTTTTGGTAGAAATTTGTTAGCTACCGAATTTGCGGGAAATTTAAAAATATTTTAATACAAATAAATAAAAAATAAAAAAAATAGCAATGGTGAATTTAAAATTTGTTTTAACAAAACTCTATTATTTAAATTATTTTTGCAATTCAATTTCTTAATATATTTTTGAAAATATAATCAAATTAATTAAAATAATTAAATAATAGAGTTAAAAATTTTACTGAATAACAATTCTCATTAATTTTAGTTAAACAAAAAGTTAATAATAATAAATAAAGAAAACAATACAATGAAATTAACAAATAAATATTCTGAAAATAATTCACAGAAATTCAGTTCATTTAAAAAAAAAAATCCTTTTTGACAACAAATTAAATTGGATTTTAAAATGCGATGAAAATAAAAAAAAATAAAAAAATTTTTGACGCACTGATTATTATAAATCGGTTGTTGCAATAGACAATAGAACATTAACAAAATAATATGTAAAAGTACGAGCCGTTCGTCGTCCAGCAGCGAAAGAGGCTCCATGGCATTACATAAACAACCCGTTGGGATCTTGTGTCTTATGAACGAGCGTCTCTCCTGCGTATCCGTACTCTTCCAAAGGCTGATACATTATTTTTTGTTTTAATTATATCAATATAATTATAATTATTATTATTCTTATTGTTTATAATAACTTAAAGTTATTTATAGAGTCAGACCAACCGTGCAACGCACAGTTGTCAGTAACTCTTTGCTACGTAGGTCCAGCAAACAGAGCAGTCAAACCTGTATCAGCTGCAGTTTTAGATATTTCATCAACACGCTGAGTTTGTGGCTTCCCCATGACTTCTACTTTTGGTAAGTTGTCTATTTTAACTTCTTTGCGAAACAATTGTCCGATGCTTCTTCCCATCAACTGGTCACACAATGAAAAAATTTTTAATTTATTAATTAATCAATCAAGTAATTATTGTAATTTAAAAAATAATATATTACCTGATGGGTAAGCTTCTTAAATAATTCTTTTTTGCCCTTATCAACTTTATTATTTCCTTTCGTACTAACGACCGCCATTTTTTCATCAAAACGTTGGAGATCTGCTGGACTGACACCTGGTATTTGTTGCAGAACTTCAATAATATTAGGAAACTTGGGTCTGAGACACTCGTAAATCTGCGCTCCGAGTGTTATCAGCGAGCCTTGATTCGCCTCGTGCTGACCGTGTAATTGAAGACCTTGGAGAACTGCTATCATAATATGAGATGCCATCGCTGGGGTCAAACTTCCATTAGCTGCCAGTGCTCGTACTATTGGTCCAGTCAGCATGGTCGCTTTCAAGCTAGCATTTGAATCATTCCAAGCCAATGCTCTGTAGAATCATTCCATCAATTAATTAATTAATTTATTTATTTCTTAGTCGATTTATTTAAATAATTTATTTGTCTTACCCAAGTACACATAAAACGACACTGTGACAAGTTGAAGGAATCCGTAAAACACAAGCTCCAAGTTCGCTGACAACTTCGGCGATAACGCTGTTACCTCTTACTGGAGTTTGATCAACGGCCATGCTCGATATGTCCTGATCCATTGAGTCTGGCGGTGCTGCATCGCTTGCCGTGCCACCGACGAGAGTTACTTTCAGTACGTCAACAAAGTCGCGGGTTAAATTTCTATTGAGCATGTCCTCGATAACTTCCTGCTCGTTTGTATTTTCTTCATCCAGGCCACCAGATTCGTACAATGCTGTCATGTATTGCCATTTAGCGCTTAATCTATGATACACTGTAATTATAATTAATAATTAACATTAATAATAATAAAACTAATAAATATAAAATTATATATATAAAAATATCTGCTCAGAATTTATTTATCAATAGTATAGTCGAGTAGTAGAAAGCAAAAAGTGAAGTGAGTAAATTTATCTGGAAATTTTGTTAGATATAAAGTTTAATATCCTGAATAAGAGTCTAAGGGAAGATAGACTTAGAAATACCATACTCCGATAAGTCATTTATACAAAATGGTCCCAGAAATAGAATTTTAAAATTAATTAATGACTACTTTAAAGAGGTAAATTTTTTTGGTAAGTCTTTAAATACATTCAAGAAGTCAATTCAAGTGGAAATGGAAAATAGAATGAAAACTGAGTCCAATAATTGAACTGTATGACTATTCGGGTGGTCGTTAAAAATTAAATTTTCTCAGACGTCTCATGAAAAGCTTTTTTGTTAGTGAAAAAATACCTGGGGAATTTGGTTTTTTCTTTTTAAGTAAAAAGAACGTGCCTCAGGACGATCAAAGTTCATTTTTCGATACAATCGCGGTTTTTTTTAAATATCTCATGAAATATGCAGATTAAAGGAAAAAATCACAGGAGCAATTTTGTAGGGAATTAGATTCTTGACAAAAAAGGTCATGTTCATTTTTTTTTATAAAATGTGTATTTATGAAGATATTTTAAAAAAACTTTTTTTAGATCTGGATTGAGCGTTTTAAGGATTACAAATTTTAAAAATAACATTTTTCTAAGTATATAGAAAATATAACAAGTATTAATGATTGATATGTTACGAGTTACGAAGTTGTCTATATTTAAGAAAAAACTTTATTTTTAACATTCGTAATCTTGAAATGCTCAATTGATAAGATGTAAAAAAGTTTTTTTAAAATATCTTCGTAAATACACATTCTATAAAAAAAATGAACATCACCTATTTTGTCAAGAATTTAATTCCCTATAAAAATGTTCCTATGATTTTTCCTTTAATCTACATATTTCATGGGATATTTAAAAAAAAAACGCGACTGTATCGAGAAATGAACTTTGATCGTCCTGAGGCACGAGTTCTTTTTATTTAAAAAGAAGAAACCAAATTCCCCACGTATTTTTTCACTAAAAAGAAGCTTTGTAGAAGGCTCCTGAGAAAATTTAATTTTTAACGACCACCCTACTATTTATATTTATGTTAAAACGAATGAAAATTGTAAATTTTGTAAATTGCGGAAAACGTTAAATAAATAAACAGTGTTAACTTACTGTGAGTTGACATATGAGTTAATATCGGTACCAAAACACTTTCATAAAATGCCGGAGGACAGGAATAAATAAACGGTTTTAAAAATACACGTATTATTGGTCGTAGACGATAATCCGGAATTACCTAAAATACAAAAATTAATAATTCAATGACAAATAAAAAATTACATTAAAAAAAACAATTAATTAATAAATTAAATTACCTCCATATTAGAAAAAACAGAATTAAGTAAAGCAATAGATAAACCAGGTAGTGAATAAAAATCTCTACCGAGAGTATGACAACCGCTGCCGAGCATATGATAACAATTGTCATGAATGGTAGATAAAAATTGCTGCATTCTCGGTAACGGGCTACTAGAAGATTGGTCAGCTTCTGCAGCATGTTCAAGATTACTACTGCTGACGTGCAGTCCCAACAGATGGGCTCTTTCAGTCTCAACTAGATCGTACGCTTTTTTGTAATCGTCCGCGAGCAATGACAGCGCTGCCGGTGTGAACAGAGCATTCATGGCGCGTACAAGAGCAAACAGAGTAGGCAGGACGGGAATGATGTTGGATGCGGCTGGATTTCTGTACACCGGGTTGCCATTTTCGCTGTGTCCGACGACGAAGCCGCCTCTGGTAGCGCGGTCAGGATCCTCAGGAATCGCGCAGCGTTTTACAACACTGAGAATCGTGTTGATGCAGTACATGAGATTAGAACGATTGTGACCGTACCGGTCGTCCACTACTGGAGTATTCAGTCCTACGAAACTGATGAACTCTTCAGGTCCTTTAAATGCTTGCGCGCCAAGTAAAATAAAGTCCCTGGATGCATCGTGAATAGTCTCGGCAATGAATCGCGACTGTCTATCGTAGTCACAAAAATGATTTGAAATCAAGACCAAGGCTTCGTATAAAGTAACGCTTTCCATTCGTGTCAGTTTTTCAGACTGTATCAGTCTACGTACCGTTGTATGAATTATTTCAAAGACTGGGAGCAGTATAAGCGGGTATTTGATTCCTATTTTAACCATAAGACTAGCAGCATGACGGCGTACGCACTTGGTACCTTTCGATCGCTCGCCTTTAGATTCACCGGGAGGCTCAAAAACTAGAGCTGCGAATATTTTATTCAGTACTTCTGGAAGTATCGCTACCCCTGGCATTGCCATTGACCCTGTAGACATCGAGAGGAAGACAAAAAGCGCTGATATGCAAGACAAGAGAGCTGAAAGTAGCCATGGATCTTCTGGCGAGTATCCAAGACAGAGTTCTAGAAGAGTTAAACCATTTTGTACACTTGGTCGTTCGTTGACCAGTAAAATTCTTGATATCACCGAGTCCAGTGCTTGGGCCAGAGCTTCCCATTGATAATATACCTCGTCATTAGGATTACTTGCGTAGCGGACATTGGCCATCCCCTGGTTTATTTTAGTCTTCAGCCACTCTTGGACGTACGCGAATGTGACCAACGGCGCTACCATCGTGGCATGTCTCAAGCCTTCGAGTAAATCCATACGGAAGCGATGATTGAAGACAATGAATTCTTCCTCAGAGTCATAATCACTTAGACAGTACGCGGTCATGCCGTTAGTGTGCCCACTTGGGTACGACACTTTAATCAATTTAGGCCCAATACTTTCTACATACTTTGGCACATACGTCAGCAGCAGGGTGTCTGTTTTCGCTTGGTCATGTCGGAACAACATTATCCATATAGCGTTCGCCAGATGGTTTAATGTCAAGCTTGCGTGGACTGTAAATGACATAACCGTGTCCAGAAAAAGACTGAAGTGGGCTGGGCGACTCATTGACAGATCTTCTTTGCCCCAGAGTGTGCACAGTTGAGTAGCCATCCCCGTCAACACTTGGGTGAGTTTTTTTAGAAACAGATAATGATTTTCATGGGACTCGTGAGATGAATGTGACACTGGAGTTACTGCTGCTGTGTAGATGCAACGCAGTGCTTCTTCGGTGAACAAAAGCATTAGAGGCTTACGGTCACCTTTTCCCTTGCGGTTTACTACTTGAAGAAGACATTCCGCTGCGGCGTACTGGAATGTCCGGTGGCCTAGCAGTAGACAGAGGATCTGAAGTAGACGGCCATCGTCAGCCATTATATGGTTTATTGATACCCATTCTACGAAACCGGTCAATGTCAATAGAACCACCTGGAATTTTATTTAGTTATTAGTTTATTTGTGAAATTAATAAATAATTTACAAAAACATCTCAGTCAAAATTTATCAGACGAAATATCTCAGTCACTGTTGTCTTAGTGTTAATTCTATCAAAAAAAAATCCACGTGGGAGTGCATGGGAACCCATAGGAATCCATATAGAAAAGTATAGATTTATGTTAGGATCCATGGGTATCTGGATTCCCATGTAGGAAACCCACATAGGAAACTGTGAGTACCTGGATTTCCATATAAGAACTCTTTGACTGTGGCAACATGTAGATTACTGTGAATTGTTTTGTTAGATACCCTATCAAAAAAATCCATATGGGATTGCATGGGAATCCATATAAAAAAGTATGGATTTATGTAAGAATTCATAGGAATAAATATAAAAGCGTATGGATTTATATAAGAATGCACATAGGAAACATGGAAACCTGGATTCCTATATAGAAACTTGTATACATGGATTTCTTTGTGGAAAATTCACATAGGAATCTGAGTTTCTGTAGAATCTAGGATATCTGGATTTCTATGTCTATCGTCTATTGATACGCATATATGAATAAAAGAACAGATTAATATTCCTATAGGAAACCATATGGGAGTCTATCAAAGAAGGCCATGTGGGAACTCATCTAGGAATTTAGGCTGGATTTCCATATGGATTTTTTTGATGAGAAAAATATCAACGTATGCCACTATCAAATGTAAAATTGAGATATTTCACCTGATATATTTTGACTGAGATAAAATGAGGGAGAACCATAATATACCTGAACAACTTTACTGTGCGCAGCAGCTTCAGTGACATTACCAACGTCACTTTTCTTTTGAAATTCACTGTAATGCTGCTCCATGAGTCTCAAAAAGAAGGCGAATATCTCTGCCATGTTAGTCGTCAGCGCTTGATAAATATCTTTGCGTCTCTGATTAGATTCCAAAGTCTGCAGCAGAGCAACATCTTCAACCAGGCGGAGAAAAACCAGCAAAACAACTTCTGTCTGGCTCTCGCCACGTGTGCAAGCCTGGCTGAGCTCGGCCAGCAGAGTCGGCCACTGCTGTGGCCACTCGCGTTTTATCATCTCGACAATAACTCGTGACAGAGCGTCCTTGATATGTGTCTCCTCTTGCATCATCGTCTCAACGCCTTCCTGCAGTAACTTCATAGCACTTTCTTTGATTATAACCTTTTCCGCCTGAGATATCTGGGGCCAGCGGTATTTGATGCAGTGCTCCATCAACTGCAAACCAAAATGACGCACAACACTGCTCCTGTTTGGTGATTTCTGTGCTAAATACATTCCGCATTGCGCGCAGTACGGTGATGTTTCTTTGAAACGTTCGCATGCATTATAAACATCAAGTCGTTGTTGATGTGGTACATTTGGTGACATCATGATCTCAACCACTCGTGCGAGCTCTGTTGATATCTGGGGTACATCACCCACATTGAACTCCATCTCTGCGTTTATTACGCTGCAATTTAAATTATTTATTACTTATTAAATTTAAATATTTAAATTTTCAAATCACAAACATCAGAAAGCCAAAGGAATTTTTTTTTCTGACGTAACATTTAAATTTGTTAGATAAATATTTTATTTACTTACGGATTTTTTCAATAATTAAATTTTTGGAATTAAATTAAATAAGATCTGGACATAATTTTAGTTCTGATAATTACTCGGGTCTGATTTAAATGAGCGATTACTGAAAATAAATTAATGAATATTTGAAGGTTATAAATAAATATTTAAATAGATAATTGAAAGTGCAGTAATTAGCAAATTGTTACACGATTATAATGAGCACGCCGACCATGCCTTGACAGCATTCCACACTAATAATTATTTTTTATTTAACTAAAGTGTAAATTTGGTTAGTTTTTGATGAGATAAAGAATTAATTGATATTGTGATTAGTATGTGATGGTAATGAGATATTTATTAAGAGAAATTATTATATATTGGGTGATAAAGTGGAAGAAAATAAAAAATAAAAGTTTTTTTACCCGAGCTCGCGAGTTTTTTCAGCAAAGATGCGGCACGTTGACGATCGTGTAGGCAACAACCATCGGCCACTTGATTATCGCGCCATCTTTGAGTTGATAATTTTCGAGACTCGATTCGAGTCGACATTTCATAATCTCGATTTAAAAAAAAAAGTTAATTGAGAGCCAATTAAAAAATAGGATTCGCTGTTTGAATTTTAGAACATCGATCTATTGGCTGGTTTACTTTTCCCGCGCTTTTGATCTGCGTCTGCGCAATTTGAATTTAAATTAATTGTTTGTGACGGCGGCTATTGTTAAAATCTGACGACACGAGTGTATTTATGAGACAGATTCCGATGGTGCGGATTAAAATAATATGGATTTTATTTACCCAGGTACAAAATTATAGAGATGAATCTCAATGATGATCGGATTTTTATTTTATCGTCGAGGGTAAAAACTGACAGAGGAAGTGTCTTTCATATTTTCTTGACGTCACTGTATTTGATGCCAACAAGAAATTTTGTGTTTTTTTTTTGTTCAAATAGGGTAGAAGTACCATTTGTGGCCACTGCTCCATTTTTGGACATTTAATACTTTATTTTAATTAATGAAAAAGTATTAAATGAAATTTTCATTTTAATAGTGGGATAAAAGTATCATTGAACACATTTAAAAAAAAATTATGTCATTGTGTATTTTACAAATTATTTTATCAAAATTTTTCAAGTGTCCAAAACTGGCACTAAGGTGACCAAAAACGGTACCTCTACCCTGGTTGGCAGAAATAATTGATCAAATTTTATTTTATTCATTGGAATGTTGATTAGAAATTAGAAATTTTTTTAAATATTTACTCAAACACATTAATAATTATAATCCTGAAGTTAGCAGATATTTAGTAATTTTCAGATTTTTTTTTTTTTTTCATAACATCAATTACAAAAAAACGAAAACTAAAAATATGCACATGTAGAAAATTTTAAAAACTACAGGTGCAATTTTTTTTATGGTTTATCGTCTAAAAAACAATCCGAAGAACATAAGACGTCTGCTAACTCCAGTATCATTAATAAATTTATCAGCTGATTATACTTTTAATTTTCTATAAGTAATTACTGGAAATCAATTAATACTGAAAACATGAAATTCATACAAGTTAATTTGTTACTTCAAATTTAAAGAAGATAGTAAATAGTGTAATATCACTTATGGAAATCTATATTCCGATAAAAATTATTTATATATTAATATCAGTCAGTCTTCCATAAAATCGGAGTAAAATTAAATTTAAAAAAAAACAAAAAGTGGATCGTCGTAGTAGATTCATTTAAAACTGAAGATTTTGTAATCGCAATAACTGTTACTTGTCCTTAATATAGCATTATCATTTGGAATCTATCTAAAGCGGTTACAACAAGTGTTCGCTAAAAGCCCAAAATGAGTTAAATTCGCCAGTTAAAAAAATCAAGTGACCAAATATTATTAAATATAATTATATAGCACTATATATGATTAATTTCTTTCACAATGTATTACATAAATCGTATATGTTTCTTCATATGATAGACTAAATACTTTCTGTTATAATTTTGTTTTTGTAAGTCCAATTTTGAAGAAATATTATTAAGGAAACATTGATATTAAATATGAATACTATATTGTAATATAGGATATAATACATCACATCTGATGACAGACACTTAGGATTTTGTAGAATGACTGAAGACTAGTATGACCTATCGATTTCGTTTTATAATTCTCTTTATTTCTTCGACTACAACGGTTGGTTACATTTATTTTTAATATTATATATTTGTTACTATCAATTAAGATTTTAACAAACGTTTATAAAGTAATTACATGTCATGAAATCACAGACAGTCATTTATATATTCATGTGGAGAAAATTTGAAAAAAACCACTTTGACGTATTATCACGGTACTGAGCTGAGAATATAACAATTCTGGAATAAGTTTCTTACCAGGGACACTACAACCGGTTGGCGCGATCTCGTGGCGAGCATCGAACTACTTTTGCTGCTGTTGTCTATAGTACCAGTAACTTCCTTATCCTACATAAATCTTTACTCCCAAGAAATTTTTCTCTTGGTTTAAGCAATTTTGCACGACTTATAATGCGACGCATTAGGGAGTGCTTTACGATCGAAATTTTTTTTTTTTTTGATTGAAGCATACAAAAATTTTATAACCATGAATAGTAGGGTGACCCAAAAAAACCGACTATTTTAATTTTTCGAGTCTCTTATGAAAATTTGTTGATGTAAGATGTTTTAAGAAGCCTCTCCGAAAATCAGCTCGATAAAAAATTTAGAAGAGGTCGCTCACGAATTTTGAAAATATAAAAAATGATTGAAATTCGGATTTTTTCGTTCTAAATTTCTTTTTTCCTGTAGCAGCATGAACGACCTCTTAAAAATTTTTTATCGAGCTGATTTTTGGAGAGGCTTTTTAAAACATCTTGAACCAAGCGATTTTTATGAGAGATTCGAAAAAAGAAAATGCAGTCGACTACTCATTATAAGTCTGATCTAGGGGATGTAGGGAAAATTTTTTTTGGAATTTCAGTCTTCCCACTACCGTGCGTTTAGTTTTGTTCTCGACTATCCGTTATAAGCCTGTTTTGTTTTATATCATTTTGAACGTCATATTTACGTTTTGTTACATACGTCACTGTCCCAATTTTTCTAGTGCTTATAGCGCTAAAATAAATACTTATCTTTTTACACTAATAATAATTTGAATGTAAAAAATTATAATGACAACGGTATTAATTACAGTAATGATAATAATAATTCTATTGATCAACATAATGATCAATAAAACTTTTAAATTATAATGGAAGCTTTAATTGTAATTCATGATCACAACTATGAACAATAAATTATATTTTATTTAATAATGATTAAATTATTTTCCGCGAAACATCGATAGTAAATTTTCATCATTTATTTTTATTTTTTGTTCCCATTGTTAGTTTATAATTTAGACAATTGTAACGGAGGCTTATAACGAGATGTCTGGTACGAAACTCAAAATAGTGGTCAAGTGGAGGAAGCTGTATGGACTCAGCAACTCCCGATTGAGGGGAAGAGGCTTATAAAGGGCAGGCTTATGACGGGTAGTCGACTGTAGTCGTTTTTTTGGGGTCACTCTAATATATATAATTTTAAAAAATAATTTTTTTTTATTGTAAATGTGCGATTTTAAGTACAATGTATTTATTTTTGAAAGAGTTCATTTTTTCTTTAATTTAAAATTTATAAAAATTTTTATAGAATATTTCTCCAAGTCAAATTCTTCATTAAATTAATAATCATAAGTCAAAACCATCAGATATTTGAAATATCACCCATATTTTTTTAAATTTATCTTTTATATGTTTGATCAATAAAATCAAATACCCGCGAATACATAAGAAAATCTACTAGTATGCTTTTGCTTTAGTTATGAAAGTATACATATAGATTTATATATTTATGATTCAATTAAAGTCATTTTCTTTATCATAATTTATAAAATAAATATAATTTCAAAACTGTATAGAAAATCGTCAAGTTCTTTTGAGAAGATTAAAATAAAACTTACAATTTATTTTGTAAATAAAAAGTGTTTAAATTTTCGAGTGATAAAATAAATTGTGTCAGTTGAATATGTCTATTTAAATCAGTTAAGTCAACATTAACTCACAATATACTATTAAATAATAATTAAATACTTAGTTTATTTGTAAATAAAAAATAAAAAAAATAAAACAATGAACCGGATGGGAAATAATTTAGAGCAAGAAGAGAAAATCACCGATAAGCAGGATTCAATTAAATTAAATCAGACAAAAAGTAATAAATTATTATTTTTACGATTGTTTGTAATCAGAAGGTTAATTATTCTGTCATAAAAAATAAATGTCATTTTTTTTAGCAACAGAAAACGCATGCGATGAAATTTTACTCAAGCCACTGGACACTGGTATTAAAAAACAGTCTGATGAAAATTATCCCCAGCTGACCATTGAAATGTTCTTCGAGTTTATGCGGACAGCTTATCAAGTCAATGATAGCTTTGATGGTCTCTCAAGTGTATTAGCAGCACACAGTGAAATAGACTGGTCGGAATTAGCGAAAATTGATTTAAATTTAAACTCGGGAAATAGTAAAAGTATTGGTACAGATCAAGTTGGGACGAGTATTGAAGTAAGCGGTTAATTATTTTATTTAATTAATCATTTATTTACAGTCGACTACCCGTTATAAGCCTGTTTTATTTTATCTCATTTTAAACGTCATATTTACGTTTTGTTACATACGTCACTATCCCAATTTTTCTAATGCTTATAGCGCTAAAATAAATACTTATCTTTTTATACTAATAATAATTTGAATGCAAAAAATTCTAATGACAACGGTATTAATTACAGTAATGATAATAATAATTTTATTGATCAACATAATGATCAATAAAACTTTTAAATTGTAACGGAAGCTTTAATTGTAATTAATGATTACAACTATGAACAATAAATAATATTTTACTTAATATTGATTAAATTATTCTCCGCGAAACATCGATAGTAAATTTTCATAATTTATTTAGATATTTTGTTCCTATTGTTAGTTTATAATTTAGACAATTTTAACGGAGGTTTATAACGGAATGTCTGGTACAAAACTCAAAAAAGTGGTTAAGTGGGGAAGCTGTTTGGACTCAGTAACTCCTGATTGAGGGGAAGAGGCTTATGACGGGTAGTCAACTGTATTTATTAATCCTTTTTTTTAATGAATTCAGGATAAATCAACAAGACAGTCATCGGGTTCACAAGAAGAATATGATGATAAAAAAAATGACTGCGCGAATTCAAATAAAAATTCAGATCTGCAGTCACCAAGTAAAAAATCAAAAGTACCAAAAAGTGCGGGGGAGTCTGTGGAAGTTAGAGAACATCTTCTACCGAAAATGATGAAAAAAAATCTTAGCGATGTCTTACATGAAGGATTGCTCGACTCTGTTTTGCCGTACATGCTGCCTAAGCCGACGCTGTCACAGCCGATCATTAAAAAACATTCAGTGGATATAAAAAAATCTTCTTCTTTGAATAACAATGTTGATAAATCTAGTGGATTATCGTCAGCTAATCGAGATAAAGACAAAGATAGAAGCAAAATTCACAGAAAATCTCTTGAGTAATTTATATTTATTTAATATTTCATGGCTTCATTGTAATTGTTGGAGTACTAACTTGTAATTTATATTTAAATTGAAATAGAACAGAAGTAGAAATTCACGTTTGCGATGAATCGAAAAATATAAAAAAAGATTTCCGGTGCCCGCAAAAATTGTTGATACAAAAAATGTGTTACTTTGCTGACGTTACTGCTGGGCAAAAGCTGGAAGAAATGGACATATCTGTGCACTGCGACATTGTCATCTTTGACTGGCTGATGAGGTGGGTCAAGAAGGACATAATTAAGAAATCAGAGTGGCCTGTTTTAGAAGCAAATAATGTCATTCCGATAACAGTCTCAGCTTCGTTTTTACAAATGGACCCTCTACTTGAGCAATGTCTTGTTTTTTGTCATGAAAATATGTCTGAAGTATTGAAGACTTCAACTATTTTAACTTGTCTAAATGATAATATTTTTACTAGGTACGTTTCTTAATAAATAAATTGTTAATATTTAATAATAATGATAATTTGTTTCAGATTAGCTGATTTATTCACAAATGTTGATGTTGAAACTTTGAAAGATAAAAAAGATAAAGTACAGAGTCGTTTATTTTGTAAACTAATTATGTCATTAGCAGATCCAACTCCAGATAATAGACGAGGACATTACAGTTCATTAGCGACATTATTTAAATGTAATAAGTGTGGAAAAAATGTGATACGATCTGTGTCTGATACCGTCCCATGTGTCCCGAGTGCGATGAAAATAGATACTAGAGGAAATATTTTCAGTAAACATTCTAGGTACACTTGATACTTTTTTTTTTTAGACTGAAGTTAAAACAAGTGGTCCAGTTTTTGACTGTAGAAAATCACAGATGATTTATAGATATAGTGAGCTACCCATGTAACAATTTCCATAACAAGTTGCAGGTTGACGCACTGATTAAAAGAATCTTTTGATAGCTACTACATAGACTTGGCTAAGATGACGTACACAAAATAATCTTGTAGTAGTCTTGTACTATTTTTATGAGAGTATCTTAGAGAAGACCCCTAGGTGTCTACGTCTTTATATACCTATCAATCTGTCACAAGAAATTAATACAAGATTCTAAGACAAGATTGTTGTAGGACTTGCACATGATATTGTACAAAAGAACATTGAAGATGTCTTGCTCAAGATGTGTTATTAAAGTTACTTACTCGTATCTTGAGCGAGTCTTGCAACAGAAATTACTTGCAGACACTAACGCATATCTTGCGGCAAATCTGCTCCAGAAGTGTCATATCACACTATCTATGTACCCAACTTCTATCTCTGTCACTGTATCCCAGGATCCTGTATCGTATGCCAATGGAAGGGATGAAGTGACAGAGGCAGATACTGCAATATGACACTTCTGGAGCAGATCTGCCGCAAGATATGCGTTAGTAAATGCAAGTAATCTCTGGTGCAAGATTAGCTCAAGTCACTGTACCAATGTACCTTGAGCAAGATATCTTAAATATTCTTGCACTATTCTTTATGTAAAACATAACTCAAAGTTTTTTCTTAAGTCTTATACAAGACTTGCAATTTAAAACTTTGTACCAGTGACTGCAGCAGGATCCATAGTTATATAAAGACCTAGACAGCTAGTGTACTGGTGACCAGACTTGGGCAAGATTTCTATAAGATAGTTATATGGGTAGATAAATTGTAAAAGCCGTCTCTTTATACTTTAGTTAACACTGATTTAGTTATTTCAATTTTTAAAATTAGAAAAATGTTGATAAGATCAGAAACCGGATCATGGTCAATTATTAGGGCATTTATTTTATGTGATAAATTTTTTTTTATCCACCAGAGATCTCACGTGGTCATTAAATGACTATATAGTAAATTTACGATCAGAATTACGTTCATGGCGAAAAGTTTATTGGCGTCTTTGGGGAGATTGTCATTTCCTCTACTGTCGTCAGTGCAATACCCACTTTCCAATAAATCAAATGGACTGGTGCTCACATCACCCCGAGATACCGCAATTTTTTGCTAATGAACAGCAGAAATCAGCGCCGTATCCTCTGGGACGTTATCCATGTTGCAGCCAGCGGGCGTATCGATTCGAAGCACTTCCTAATAGGGAAGGATGCCGGTTTAAAGTAAAATCTCAAATAATACCTGGTCCCTTGATAATTATCCAGCTAAAAAATATAACAAGCATTGTAATTATTTTAAAGATTTATATTTTAGGAACACATACCGACGATTTCCGTAGACAACGACGGGCATGTTTTGAATATTTTTACTCTGTACCGGGATATTCTGACGCTGAATCCACCGCAATTGTTTTTTCCGGAAAACATTACGCGTCTGGTTCCACGTGACAAGGTATCGCAGTCGGGGAAATTGATGTGCAAGGAACCGATGCCGTGGGATGGAATCGAACTGGCGCCGTCACGGCCCAAGCTCGGGTTGCTCGCTAAAGTTTGGGGTGGATCTGGTGTTCGCAAACCTTGTCAAACTAATAATGCTACTGCTGCTGCTGCTGCTAATCCAGTTGCAGATGGACAAAATAAATCACGAAAATTAATACCACAGAACTCGCAAGTTGTTGATACTCCGTCTCCTAATACTTCAACAAGTGACAGCGATGATGATGACGGCATTACTGCCTGTGGTGACACTAGTATTGATGATGATTCAGACAATAATAGTGAAGAGTCTCATGGCTGGCCGTTATATGAACCCACTAGTAAAATAAAACGACGTCATCCTTCCAAACGGTAATTGTTATTTTTTATTTTAAATTTTTATTTTTTAAAAAATATATATTTACTTTTAACTTTTTAAATTCAAAAAATTGCTGTGTGTTTGTAAAACTTTTTTTAGAAGAAAATTTAAGTTATTATAAAATTTGACGGCTTAATTTTAATTGATGTTTTTAAATAATAATTAGTAAAAATTTATAATTAAAGTAAAAAAGAAAAATTTTTAATTGAAATTTGGTTGATTTCAGGCAAGAAGGCGGCAGATGTTGGAACATGAATTTACTGGTAAAATACAACCAAGACAACCAACGCGATTTCGAGGAACGAGCGGCTTGTCAAATGATCGCTTTCTTGACCAAAAGAACTTCCGCTGAATGTTTGATCACTAAATTGCATAAAAATTCTTACACTTCCAACAGTCAGTCCATCGGTACTTATTTTTTAGTTAATGACAAATTTTAATTATTAACTTATTTATTTAATAAATTATACGTTTTTGTCCAGGAGGAAGTTACGTGAAATTAGAAGCCGAGTTCAGAGAGCAGACCGCGCATTCAGCGAAAGTTAAAAATAACAGTCATGGTAAAGGACTCAGCCGTTCTCGGACTTTAAAGCCTTAGTGAATTTTTTTATTTAACCAACAAGCGATTGGGCTCAATAGTCATTTTTTTAAATTAAACAAAAAATTATGTGACTAAAAATAAAAATACTCTTGTTGGTTTTATTTAATTTTATTAGAGCACCAAAATTTAATTAAAAATAAGATAATTCTTAGGGATTTTATCACCCGATTTTGTTGTAACTTAAGACAAAATAGTGATATGTATGTATATAGAAAATACATTAATATTATATGAATTTTATCAAAATGGACCTTAAATATTTAATATCATTGAACATAACATAAAGAATGAGATCTTTGTTAACTTTTAAAGAATAAATAATTATAATAATAAAATAAATAATCATGCTAATGACAATAGAATAAATAGACGAGCAATAAATAATCTTTAACATTAAAATTAATACTGGTTAAATCAGTCGCTTATTATTATTGCTATTGTGCTTTTCCTTGATATAAATCACTGCGATCTAAGATCGCCTCCAACTCAGCGTCAGTATAAACTGTAAAAATAAAAATTATTTTATTTATAATTTTAATATCACTAGAACCAATACAGTCGACTACTCGTTATGAACCTGTTTTATTTTATATCATTTTAAAAGTCATTTACGTTTCGTTAAATACGAGAAACCATAAAAAATGGAAATAAAATAAATGAATATTGCCTACTTTTGATTATTCGATGTTTAAAATGTATAAGTTAAAATATTTAATAAGAAATTTTATAATTAAAATAAATTCAATATACACTGGTTACAAAAATTAAGGGATATTAAAAAAATTTCAAATTTTTTAGTAATTTTCAACAGTTTGTAACTCGAAGGGAAACGGACGTACAATAAAAACAAAAAGTCAAACTGTAGCTTCAAGTGTCTAGTTTTCTGATCTGGTTCTTTAAATTTTTTTATTACGCACGGTTCCGGAGCAATAAAAAATCAATTATAAATATCGAAAAAAATTTATTGAAGCTCGAAGACCGTTTTTACGACGAGCGAAAATTTGGTAAATTTCTTTTTCGATAGTTTTCTTAGGATTACCCCGGAACCGCACATAATAAAAAAATTAAAAGACGAGATCAGAAAACTAAACACTTGAAGCTACAATTTGCCTTTTTTGTTTTTCTTGTATGACCTTTTTCCTTCGAGTTACAACCTGTTGAAAATCACTTTAAAATTTGAAATTTTTTTTATATCCCTTAATTTTAATAACTAGTGTATTATTGAAAATTTTTTTAATTTAGAACTGTTACAATTCAATTCCCGAATATTTTTCGAAATTCCCTGACATTTCCATGATATTTTCCGGTTGCATTAAATTCCCTGATAATTCCCGGTTCGTGGCCACCCTGACTTTTTACACTGATAATTGTAATGCAAAAAATTATAATGACAACGGTATTAATTACAGTAATGATAATAATAATTTTATTGATCAACATAACGATCAATAAAATTTTTAAATTGTAACGAGAGCTTTAATTGTAATTAATGATTACAATTATGAACAATAAATAATTTTTTACTTAATATTGATTAAATTATTCTCCGCGAAACATCGGTAGTAAATTTTCATCATTTATTTAGATATTTTGTTCCTATTGTTAGTTTATAATTTAGACAATTTTAACGGAGGCTTATAACGGGACGTTTGGTACGAAACTCAAAAAAGTGGATAAGTGGGAAAGCTGTTTGGACTCAGTAACTTCCGATTGAGGGGAAGAGGCTTATGAAGGACAGGCTTATAACGGGTAGTCGACTGTAATTTAAATAAAAAAAAAGTAAACGTACCATCATTTTCGGAAGTCACGACTATACTATCAGTAGTCTTCAAAAGTTGCTGCATCTGTTCAATAAAATCGCCAGTCATAGTATTTGCTGACTCTAGCTGCTTAGAGATGACCATTTTTTCCAAATTTCTCTTAGCCTGCGCGCGAGTCATAATTATTTCATCAATCGTCCCTTTGGTACAGAGCTTGTAGACCACCACTGGACGAGTCTGCCCGATACGATGGCAGCGCGCCATTGCCTGGATGTCGACCTGCGGGTTCCAGTCACTGTCATAAAGAATAACAGTATCAGCGCCTGCTAAATTGAGTCCCACGCCACCAGCGCGCGTGGAAACCAAGAATATAAATACATCCGGATCATTATTGAAGCTGTCAATGTTGACTTCTCGTTCTTCAATTGGTGTCCTGCCGGATAAAGTTACGTAATTCCATGGTCTCAGTGTCAGATACTCTTCCAGCAGATCCAACAGCATGACCAGCGTTGAAAATATGAGCACTTTGTGCCCCTCTGCGTGTAATTTCTTAAGCATCGCGTCCAATACCAACAGTTTTCCGGAAGTTTTTAGTAAATTTTCACTTATTTCCAAGTAACCATCGGGAGCTTTTGGCCAGTGCACCAAGTACGGGTGGTTAACTATTTTACGGTACAGTGGGTAACGATTACGTCCGAAATTTGTACGAATAAAATAATCTCTATTTCTGTCGTTAATGTCCGCGTATTTTTTCCATGTACTTAAACAATTTTCTTGTACAGTAGTTAATTTTTTTTCATCACTTGGTTCTTCTTTTACTTTGTAATAATTATTACTTGAAGTTGCGTTACTTGGACCAGCATTATCATCATCATCAGTTTTTTTTAATTCGAATGGATCAAAATAATTAAGGCTGAACTTATTTCTCATAGTGCAGGCGCGTTTGGGTCTCGTGCCATTCGGAAGATCGATAGTTTCGGGCTCTGGTACTTTCATAGACAAAACATCTGAATCGTAATTAAGAACAGCCGTGTAAAGGTCACGTTGCAGTTCAGTAATAGGGGCGTAGACAATAAGTTCTTTTTTTCCAGGTAAATCTAAAGCGACTTCTTCTTTTATACGTCTCAGCATGAAGGGTTTCAAAATTTCACGCAGCATACTCACGACATTTTTCTCACTCTCCTGTTTTATTATTTTTTGAGCACCAGCCTCGTCATGCATCTCTTTGACGTCGAACCAGGACTGGAAGACATCGAGGTCGTTGAAGATGTCGGGCTGGAGGAAGTTCAGCAAAGCCCAGAGCTCATTCAAATCATTCTGCAAGGGAGTGCCAGTTAGCAACAAACGATGGACTGAATTGAAAGTCCTTAACATGCGGGCCAACTGGGAGTTGGCATTTTTAATTCTCTGGCCTTCGTCGACGACGATATAACGCCAGTTGAAACCTCGCAGCAGGGAAGCATCGCGGACTGTTACCTCGTATGTCGTTAAAATAATAGGGTAAGTTTTGAAACCGTGCACTGACTTCTTGGTGTTCAGTTGCTTGGCGACGCGTTTGCGTTCTTCTAATGGGCCATGCAAAACGTACACGGGTAATGTGGGAGCGAAGCGCGCAAACTCTGCAGTCCAGTTGGGTATCGTTGACAACGGGGCGATTATCAAATAAGGACCGGCTACTTTTGTCTCCATCAACCAACACAACAAAGCGATAACTTGAATGGTCTTTCCTAGACCCATTTCATCAGCAAGAATCCCGTTCAAGCCGTTTTTATTCAAAGCCTGGAGCCACTCAAAACCTTTCTCTTGATAGGGATACAGTGACCCGTTGAAGTACTTGGGTAAAACAAATTTTTTTTCGTCTGCTGGTTCATCGTCGGACGTAGAGTTCAACTCATCTTCAATATCTTCTACGCTAAGATTTATCTTGGGAGACTGTATGTGTTTCCCGCCTTTTTTGGCCGCCTTCGATCTTGTAGTTGGAGTGTAGTCCGAATCTTCATCGCTGCTTAACAAATTTTTTTTTTTCACTTCCGTGAGTCGCTTCCGAGTCAACTTTGGTCTCTTAGGAGGCGAATTTTCTTCGTTCTCTTCATCACTTGATGGCAACTTGGGAACTTGATGTCGTTTATCTCCGGGTTTTGATGATGACTTCGAAGCCGGGTTGTTGATGTTGGCTTTGATGAATGTTGAGTAAAATTTGCTCTTCTTCAGCAAATGTTTTAAGCTGTTGTAGGCTTGTTCCTGTCGCTGTCGATGATACTCTTCGTTTTCAAGTCTTCTTTGTTCTGCATCATGTTGGTGACGAATTTTTTTTTGCACCGAGTCAATTTGGATGCTGACGAATTTGACATCTTGACAAATCAAGTTGTTGTTTACATCCTCACCTGAATCAATAAATAATTTAAATAAATAATTTTGTATTAATTAAATGAAAATAAAATAATTACTGGTAATGTACATTAAAAAATTCTGTATAAATTTGAAATAGTCAACGAATAATTTAATCATGACTTGAATTTAATTTTCAAAAAAATTATTTTTCATTTGTTTGATAATTTATTGGTTAGATTGATGAATAAAATTAATAAAATTATCGAGAACTTACTGGTTTTAGTAGAGCTTGGAAGGCTTGAAAAACCCGAGTCCTCATCAGTCCCAACCTCAACTTTCGGGATATTTGAATTCTGGGTCAAGTCTTTGAGGACGTCCGTGTCAGTTGCGTCCATTGCTCTGATGATTAATTACTAATTTTTCTTTTATTTAAAAAATGAATACCAATATGACGTTACATCAAACAATTAAAATTTTTAATAAATTTCAAACAGTTAAAAAGTACGTTAACACATTCAATGTCTAAAAGGCGCCAAAGTAATGCTGGATACATTTAGTTTTTCAACTACTAGAGTTCGCTGTAGTCACAAGTTTTTTTTTTGTCATAAAATAAAAACTGTAAATTTAATTTGAGTGTAAATGTAGCAGACATTAGAATCAGACAAATTTAAAATTATAAATAAATAGAGTAAATAATTAAAAAAATAATATTTATAAAAAATACACTTATTAGTTTTCAATTTTTTCAAATGCGCATTTTTTAAAAATTTAATTTTATTAATTATTTACTCTACTTATTAATAATTTTAAATTTGTCTGATGTCTGCTACATTTACACTCATAAATTTAATTATTAAAATTTAATAAAATTAATGATGATACTGAAGTTAGCCGATGTCTAATAATTTTTGAATTTTATTTTAGACGGTAAATTATAAAAAAAAAAAATTTGAAAAAATTGCACCTGTAGTTTTTTAAATTTTCTACATGTGAATATTTTTATTTTTTATTTTTTTGTAATTGATTTGTTGAAAAAAAAATCCGAAAATTGTCTGCTAACTTCAGGATCATAATTAATGAATTGTTTGCTTATAAATAATTTAACTAATTAATTAAATTAATTATTTGATTATTATTACTAATAAACAAAAAAAATTAATGAGTGTGAATGTAGCAGACATCAGAAAAATTTAAAATTATAAATGAATAGAGTAAATAATTAATGAAATAAAATTTCAAAAAATACGCGTTTAAGAAATTTAAAAATCAATAGGTGCATTTTTTATAAATTTTATTTTATTAATTACTTAGTCTATTTATTTATAATTTTAAAATTGTCTGATGTCTGCTACATTCACTCATAGAAAATTAAAATTTGAATGTGGCTCTATCTCCCGCGCAATTTTGTAGTTCAAACTGTTCCCGCTTGCCGCGTTTAGTTCAGTTTAAAACAGGCGGGATAGGTAACGACGACGATCAATCCAAAATTCTCAGAAACGACCGTAACACATTTAGCACTCGCTCTTAAATAATTTACAATAATTACCAGTTTTTAAATATGTCGCGAAATAATTAATATAAATAAATAAACTTTAGCTTCCGGGGAAGCATTGTAGATAAAAATTATCATTAATAAAGTCCTGTATAACCTTTTAAATAATTATTTAAAATAGTCATCGCGTCTCGCTTGCATCAGTCCGCGTCGCCATTGTTTTTTAGTTCATTCGTTATTTTTAAATAAATAAATAATTCGGTTTAATTAAAAAATTCAATCGTTTTTTTTTAATCAAGAATACCAAATAATTAATCATTTCAATCAAGAATACAAGAAATTTATAATTTAAATCAAGTTTTCAAAATAATTATCAGTAATTATTTTTCCGGTCCGGCTTCGTAAGTTTTTATTTTTTTTCCCCAATTATTTTCTTTGTCTAAATTTTATCGATTAATTTTATTATTTTTATTTAATCATCTGAATTATTAATTGACTATTTAATAATGACTTTAAATTAATTTTTATGATTTTGATGATCATCAAGAATGATCCTAAAGTGTGATCCTGAAAATAGCAGACAATTAAAAATTTTGGAGATTTTTTTTCAATCAATAAACTACAAAAAAAAAAAAAAAAAAAAAAAAGAATCTGAAAATATGCACATATAGAAAATTCAAAAAACTATAGGTGCAATTTTTTGAAATTTTTTTTTATAATTTATTGTTTTTAAAAAAATCCAAAAATTTTTTTACCTCTGTTAAATTCAGTATCATTCCTAAAGTTAGGATCCGCGTGAATTTAGCTGACAATCGGCAATTTTAAAAATTTTTTAATGAATAAATAGAATGTAAGAAGGATGAAAATTAAAAAATACGTACTTAGATCATTGAAGAAGAAGAACCAGTATGCGCATTTTTTTAACTTTTATTATTTTAATTAATTAATTAATTTACTTATTTATTTTAAATTTTTAAATTCTCATATCTGCTACATTACACGCATAAGTTAGTCAACAATTAACAATTTTTTTATTTTTTTTCCCAAATCAATTACAAAAAAAATAAAAATAAAAAAAAGCACATGTAGAAAATTTAAAAATCTGTAGATGCACTTTTTTTAATATTTTTTTTTTATAATTTATCATTTAAAAAAAATCCAAAAATTATCAGACGTTAGGTAACAGTATCATTGATTTTGAAGTTACTAGACACTTAAAAATTTTCGGATTTTTTTTCCTCAAATCAATTACAAAAAAAAAATGAAACTAAAAATATGCACATGTAGAAAATTTAAAAAACTATTAGTGCAATTTTTTTAAATATTTTTTTTTTATAATTTATCATTTAAAAAAAAATCAAAAAATTATTAGACGTCGGCTAACTTCACTATCATTATCAAAATGACTATAATTACGATTAGATTAATTGCAAGCTGGTGGTTAATTATAATTATTTAAATAATTAAAAAATTATTTAAATAATTATTTAAATGATGACATAGGTAGGGATTGAAAAAATTAGTAATTATAGGCAAGATTTAAGTTGTTTATTACAATAAATCAATCTTGTACAAATAAATTTATAATTTTCAGACAAGTTTCGCTGTTTTTGTCCACGATATTTATTATTTCATTTTATTTTATTATTTTTCTCGATATGTATCCTATTTTATCAGGTCTATTCGGAATGATTTACGGAAAGTTATCGTAGTTGTACCCATTTAATGTTTTTTTTGCCATTTTATTGTACAATCTAATGACTTTATGATAATACGTTATTTCATTTTAAAAAATTTTTCTTTATTTACAATATTCAATTATAAATTATTTATTATTGCAAATTAATAAAAAAAAAAAAAAATTTTTTTTTATATAAAAAAAGAAATTGCCTACTAAATAATTGGCAGTTTATGCGTTCATTCGATACTTGATATTCGATATAATTAATATCTTTTATTATTTTTTTATTTTTATAAATAAATTAATACATTCGTGTAAAAATTATTCTAATATAGAATAAATTAACTAGGGATTGTATCGATATTATTAAACTTAAAAGTGATTAGTTTGTGTAAAGTAGTTTTATTCACGTAAAAAATAATTCAATAAGAAAAATGGCCACAACTATTTTTAAATGCATTATTGCTCTACGGTTTATGTAAAAAAAAAAAAAATCACCCTGCTGATACACAATTTTTTTTTTTTTTTTTTTTTATAAATATTAATAATTAACTAAAAAAGTAATTAAAGTATAAAATTGCAATCGTTACTTAAATCTAAAGTATTAAATTAGGAATAATTCCCTTAAAGCTGCCACTAAACTAAACGCAATTTTTATTTTTCGTTGAAAATTTTTTTTTTATTAAATTGATTAATTAAGGAGATATTCAAAATAGTCAACTATTATTATAAAATTAAATTATTCGATAATCAATTTGTTATCTAAAAAATTTTTAATTATTCAATCGTGTCGAAAATTTTTGGTGATAAAAAATTATTAAAAATTTTTTTTATTGCAAATAGAAATCTACAAATTGAAAAAAAAATTTTATGTTAGTAAATTTTGTAATTGAAAATAAAAATAAAAAATTACTTGAACTTTTTAAAAATAATATTCAAAATAAAACTCTATTGGAATCCAGAAAAAAAAATTTTTTGGTATGCAATTTAATCTGATGAGTGTGAATATAGCAGACATTAGACAAAATTAAAATTATAAATAAATAGAGTAAATAATTTAAAAAATGCACTTATAAATTTTTTAATTTTTTAAATGCGCATTTTTTTTAAATTTAATTTTATTGATTACTTACTCTATTTATTTATAATTTTAAATTTGTCTGATGTCTACTACATTCATACTTGTAAATTTAAAAATATAAGTAAATAGAGTAAATAATTAAAAAAATAATATTTGAAAAAAATACACTTATTAATTTCAAAATTTTTTAAATGCGCATTTTTTAAAAATTTTATTTTATTAATTATTTACTCTATTTATAAACAGTTTTGAATTTTTCTGATGTTTGCTAGATTTACACTCATTTAATCTGAATAATTTTTTAAACAATTATAGACTTTTGTATATTATTGATACTAATTATTTATGCAAAAAACTTAGACTTGAATGCTCTAGTAATTTTTCATCACCAAGTTCAACTATTCTCTGTAGTTAAAAGTACATCGACACAATCATGATACTCAAGCTAGCCGACGTCTAATAATTTTTGTTTGTTTTTCTAAAAACAATAAAATTAAAGAAAAAAAAATATTTTTAAAAAATTGCACTTGTAGTTTTTTAAATTTTCTACATGTACATATTTTTATTTCTTTTTTTTTAATTAAATTGTAGAAAAAAAAATCCAAAAATTGTTAATTATCTTCTAACATTAAAATCATGACAAAATCACTCATTTTTCGAAATAAAATTCCCGTAAAAAAAATTATATTTCAAATAAATTGTTCAGTTCCAATTAAACTCATAATCATAATTGACTATTATGATATAATCATTTCATAAAAAAATGATGATAATCTCTTTAATTAATTGAATGAAATAAATTAAGGCTACAAAATGTCATGGCCTTAAATAAATTGGCAGTCATCAGCTAAATTTTTACAAAGAAAATTACATAGAAAATATTAATTATTTATAAGAATAATGATAATAATAAATGATTATTAAAATGGGTACAATGAATTAATCGATTAAAAAAACGACGTACACGATAAATGTCTAGATAATTCGCATTACAAAGCAGTCTTATAGGAAAGTACGTCGTTAATACAATAATTTCAGTTTAATAATTATAATTACTCGGTTAAAATTAAATACTTAATATAAATACTCATTACTCAATACTCAATACTCATCATTATGATTTATCATTAAAATAAAAAAGTCATAATGGAAAAAATTAATTAGATTATTTACAGGAAGAGTAGTTTTGTTTATCGATTTACTCTTTTTTACCCTCATTAAACGTCTTCTTACGTTTTATTACCACTAGTTTATGATACATGTTTTTATTATTTTATTTTCATTCATCTTTTACTTTTAATTATCGTATAAACATTATTATCATCACAGTAAAAATATTTTATATCTTTCAACTATTAACTTGTTTTTGTTTATTTATTTTAAATGGACAAGTCCACTTGTTATTTTTTTTTATATTTATATTTATATATATTTCATACATTTGTTTCAATAACTTTGTTACTGGTGGTAGTTAAATTCATCTCTCATACATTTTGTTTAGTTTTTTTTAAATAGTTGATTGTTATTTCAATTAAAATCCACAAACGTTCAAAATAATAGTCGATTAATATTTAGCAAAAATATTTTTTAAATTCAAAAATAATCGATAGTAAAAAACTAAATAATCATTGGTCTAGAAAATTTGATCGCTATAAAATAATTTATTCATTCATTATTACATCAAAGAAATCTCACCGCGTTTTCAATTAATTATTTATTTTATTTATTTACTCAATTTTTTTATCAACTGACTCACATAAAATGAAGGAAAAAGTTTTTGATAAAAAAAAAAAATAAAGTTGACAGAGTAATTAAGTACGCAGAATTAAAAAAAATAATTGAGATTTCTTGATACATAATTTATAAAAAATGAAATAATTTTCTAGTGACATCAGTCTCGTATTTTAATTAGCTGCCAGCTTATTTTATACATAATAAATTTTCTTATAAACACATTGTTTTAATTAATATTTATATACAAAATTATCTGTCTCAATGACGGGTGTGAATGTAGCAGACATCAGACAAATTTAAAATTATATATTAACCCGGGAAAAAATGTTCAGACATGATCATGCCTGTTCATGTATGATCAGGCTTAAAATTCGACATGGTCATGTTTGTTCATGTATGATCAGGCCTGAAATTAGACATGATCATGTCTGTTCATGTCTGACGTCAGATATGATCATGCCTGTTCATGTCTGAAGTGTGAAATGAGTTCAGGTCTGAACATTTTTTCCCAGGAATAGAGTAAATACAGTCGACTACCCGTTATAAGCCTGGTCTAAGGGATGTAGGGGAAATTATTCTTGGAATTTCAGTCTTCCCATTACCGTGCGTTTAGTTTTGTTCTCGACTATCCGTTATAAGCCTGTTTTATTTTATATCATTTTAAACGTCATATTTACGTTTTGTTACATACGTTACTATCCCAATTTTTCTAGTCCTTATAGCGCTAAAATAAATACTAATAATAACTACTAATAATATTTTGAATGCAAAAAATTCTAATGACAACGGTATTAATTACAGTAATGATAATAATAATAATTTTATTGACCAACATAATAATCAATAAAACTTTTTAATTGTAATGGAAGCTTTAATTGTAATTAATGATTACAACTATGAACAATAAATAATATTTTACTTAATAATGATTAAATTATTCTCCGCGAAACATCGATAGTAAATTTTCATTATTTATTCAGATATTTTGTTCCTATTGTTAGTTTATAATTTAGACAATTTTAACGGAGGCTTATAACGGGATGTCTGGTACGAAACTCAAAAAACTGGGGAAGCTGTTTGGACTCAGTAACTCCCGATTGAGGGGAAGAGGCTTATGAAGGGCAGGCTTATGACGGGTAGTCGATTGTAATTAAAAAAATAATATCTATAAAAAATGCAATGATTAATTTCTAACTTTTTTGAATGCGCATTTTTAAAAAATTTTATTTTATTAATTGTTGACTCTATTCATTTATAATTTTAAATTCGTCTGATGTCTGCTATATTCCCACTCATGTCTCAATGGACTATTTTAATTAAAATTAAAATTTTATCGGTATTAAAAACACAAAACATTCACGCATATTTGCTTATAATAGTAATTAATGTTATAATAGATATTATTATTGTTATTATCATAATAATAATAATAAATATTTACTTTGTAAATGATAGTTAGTGTTGAATGTCACACAGAAGTCTGAGTGACACCATTACCGGAAAGCCACATGCGGGCGTTATTTTTCTTATCATTTATTTCACACTCAGAATCATCGATTTCACATAAATTTGTCGATAAGTCGCTATTACTAGTACCACCACCTAGCAATGAGTTACGTTCTTCTAAAGTTGTAATAACAGAACCAATATCATCATTATCGTCGCCTTTACATCTGTTACGGCGCACACTTGGGAATCCGTAAGGCACTACGTCGTCTTCCTCCTCCTCGTCGGATTCCAAAGTACTAAGACGACCATTGAGCGGATTCATCTCATTCTCAGTGTCGGTGTGAATGTTGTAATGAGGCAAATATGAGTTTGGATGCCTCAAATAACTATCAGAATCTTTATATTTGTATTCACCCTCGCCTCCACTGTCTAGCGGATTCAATCGCTGTGTCTCCGGACAATTGTAGTGCTCTGAGAACTCGGTTCCGCACTCAGAGTCCCCAATATATTCGGATTCTTGATCTTCATTTAGGGTTGAGATGTCTCTTGTTGGGTCTATTGAACCGTGCACTGAAAAATTTTTTTATTAAATAACTTTATAGGATTTCTTTTTTTCAATATTTAAATAAATAAATACCCGATGGTAGCTGATGAGTGTTTGATTCATTGCTCTCGTTGCTGTGGAAGCTCGAGGAGTCTGGTACTTCGCTACCAGGTACTTCCGTAATGTTAGGCAGAGGGTTCTGACTCGGCCTGACCCAGTCTGAGCAGTCCCAGTGATACCCTAGAAAATATTGTAGACAAAAAATGAACTAAAACTATCGACATCATGCGACAATAACTAATTTTTTTACTGCGTTTTTAAAAATAACTATCAAGCGTGACTGAGATTTGAAAGACAAGCGGTCTATTGTGCAAGCAAAGATACCCACGCAGGATCTAAGGCTTTTTTGTTTGTTTAATTTGGATCTTTAGCTTCTATTCTAAACTTACCACCGACTATGCGAGGATCATCTTCGCAAGATGAGAAAGAGGCGATGGAACTTGCACCTCTGTGAGGTGGCCTTCGTGTTGAACTTAGAAGAAGTCCTCCAGTGGTCAGCTCTGGTACCACTGGACTCGCTCGTTTCAGGTCTGTTAGTACAACATACACGACACACCATTTGTTAATTTACTTGCCACACCCAGCCATTATTTATATTTTTATTTATCGCCTTAGAGAAAAATACTTTTTTTTTACGCTCATTTTTATTATCAGAGACACTGATAAAGATGATGGATTTTTTTTAGTTGATGTTTTTGTAGAAATTAATTAATTAATCGGGTGAGTTTATCAATTTAGTATTTTGTAGGGAAATTAAAATTTCTCTAGGACGATTATTATGAAATCCAGTCGACTACCCGTCATAAGCCTCTTCCCCTCAATCGGGAGTTACTGAGTCCAAACAGCTTCCCCACTTAACCACTTTTTTGAGTTTCGTACCAGAGATCCCGTTATAAGCCTCCGTTAAAATTGTCCAAATCATAAACTAACAATAGGAACAAAATATCTAAATAAATGATGAAAATTTACTAACGATGTTTCGCGGAGGATAATTTAATCATTATTAAGTAAAATATTATTTATTGTTCATAGTTGTAATCATTAACTACAATTAAAGCTTCCGTTACAATTTAAAAGTTTTATTGATCATTATGTTGATCAATAAAATTATTATTATCATTACTGTAATTAATACCGTTGTCATTAGAATTTTTTGCATTCAAATTATTATTAGTAGTTATTATTAGTATTTATTTTAGCGCTATAAGCACTAGAAAAATTGGGATAGCGACGTATGTAACAAAACGTAAATATGACGTTTAAAATGATATAAAATAAAACAGGCTTATAACGGGTAGTCGAGAACAAAACTAAATACACGGTAGTGGGAAAACTGAAATTCCAAGAACAATTTCCCCTACATCCCTTAGACCAGGCTTATAACGGGTAGTCGACTGTATGGGAAAAAATCTTACTTGCTGGTAAATAATAAAATGATAAATAAAAAGCTCAAAACTAAATTCAAAATAAAAAACTAAAAACTGTAGATAAGAGCCACTGCATGCGTTAAGCAAAATGAAAGTATGTAATAAATAAGAAGCAATTATTAATAAAAAATATATATAGAATATGAATATATATTTCGGAGAGGTGGCCTTTTAATGTCTGTTTGATTGTTGATAAATTTCAAGTTGTTGATTAGAGTAAGTACTACTCACCGTTCTTGATTTTGGCAGTGTCACTGATGAACGAAGCAAGGTACATTTGCTCTTGCCAAGTTGGTTTATGCAGACTGTCTGCGTCACTTCCAGCAGTATTTCCGCCCACCGGATTTGCTAGAGCTAGTGTAGGATTGGGTACTGGGGTGCTGCGATTCAAATTTCTCAAGTAATCAGGAGGAAAGTTTTCAAGTTCATCACCGGCGCTCCCATAACTCCTCAGGGTATCTAAATTGTTGAGCGCGACTGCCGCCGTGGTACCGTATGACGGCTCATTGTTAGAACTGGGAGTATAGGAGGCAGGTCTGGGAGGACATTGGGGAGGTTCTCTCTGCAAAAACAAAAATCACACCAACTCCATATAGAAAACGATAACAAAAAAACTCAAAGCAACTCAATAGTAAAAAATTAATTATTTTTTAACTAAATTGCTTTACCATAGAGCGAAAATTCGATAGCTCATGCAAACGTCATAATCAGAAAATAATTTTTTTTTTTTTACTAAAACGTTTTTTTTTAAACAAAAAAAAATAAAAAAATACAAATATAAATAATTATGAAAAATGAGGAATTACCTGTATGACTTCCAGATTACTGAGTTTCGAGCTGCGTTTGAACTCGTGATCATTAGGCCTCGCAGAATTTAATACAATTTGTTTGCGTGTCTCATTGTTAATATTATTAGCACAAGCACGCGTGCGTTTATTACGAATTTTTTTGTACGTTACAAAAATAATAATAATAAGTAAAATGGCAACTAAAGAAACACCGATCCACATTAATTGTTCCCACGTGATATTAAAGTGTTCAGAAATAATAGAGGGTGAATAAATGGCATTAACGCAGTTAATACCTGTCATGTTCGGTGGACAAATACAACGATATGTACCGATTTCATTTACACAAGTGCCCCCATTAATACACGGATTAGCGTCACATTCATTGACATCTATTTCACAATGATCACCCGTAAAACCGTGACATTTACAGATAGGGCCATTATTGCCCTCTTCGCAGATACCGCCATGAATGCACGGATTAGGGCTGCAGTATTTACCGAATTCGCAACGTTTGCCCGTTAAACTTGCCCCAGTGCACTCACAGACGTAATCGCCGCCCTCTATTACTTTGCAACGTCCGCCGTAAAGGCAAGGCGATGATGCGCATGGATCAGTATCTATTTCACAGGCAATTCCTTTAAATCTACCGTGACAATGGCACTCATATCTATCACCCCCATCGATCTCTTTACACGTACCACCATTCTGACAGGGCTGCGATCCACATATTCCCGGCGGCACTAAAATCGTCGACGTATCACAGCTAAATTCGACATTGGCGAACCGTTTAAGTACAACAGCACTGCTGCTGCCACCGCTCATGTGCAACGGGACTGATAGTTTAGCAATTCTAACATCGTCCATGCAGCCAATAAAACCACGCTGCACGTCCTCGAATCCCAATATCGACGGATGCTGTCGTACTTCAGCTCCCAGATAAAGATCATCTGACTGTAGATTAAGTATGTCATTAATACCTGGGGCGGAGCCATGCGCAATATGTTTGCCATCTACTGTAAGCCGCGCACTATTACTCTCACGTTCTAATTGAATTTCGTGCCACTGACCATCACTTATGTACACGCTGCTTACACGTACAAGACCCTCACCGCTTCCTAAATCAAATTTATATTGCGCTGCACCATTTACTATTTCCAGTATATTATAATCTATTTTACCGGCTGCATACATAAGATTTCCAGTCGGCTGTACTGTTCGGATGCGCAGAGATAAACTTAAACGGTCTTCGATCGTTTGCCGTATTTGAGCGTGGTCGATTTTATACCTCGCGTAACTCTTGCCGCCGAATGAAATGGGATTCCGTGGCACGTAGCAGGACTCGTCGTGGCATTTCGAGATGTCAATGTCACATGTGGGTCCAGCGAAGCCTTCGGGGCATTGGCAAGAGAACCCTTGGACTGATGAATCGGGTATGCAGACTTTGAATGTCTGGCAGGGGTCAGTAGCGCACTCGTTGATGACAACTTCGCAGTGATTTCCGGCGTAACCCTCTTTGCAGGAACACTCTATTTTGTGTTTGTACTTGGGGGATACGAATGACATTACATCTGTAGCGACGGGTGTGATTTGCGTTTGATCGAGAATTATTTTGTCAACGCAATCGCCGTATACGCAGTGGCCTTTGTTGCACTTAAATCTGACTATTTCTTCGACTACTAGTTTCGTTGACTCTTCCAATTCTTCAATATGTTGATTTAATGCCTCGCGAATACTTTCTGATGAATAGAAACCCGGCGCACCCAGAAGTGGATTTGATTTACGTACAGCGAAAAGCAAATCCAAGTCATTGTGAATAGCTTGACGGCGTGTCAACCGCGATTTGATAATGTTAACATCGTCTGATGAAGCCTGTACACTTATAATAACAATATCCTTCAGCCGACAATTCATAGCATTGCGTATTGTCCTCATGAATCCTTTGCGATGGCTCAGTACAAAATCTTCCGGACTCACCTCGCGGAATCTTACAATTACCGTATTCTCGAGCATCTTTTCTGATACCAATTCAACCGTGATTTTAATCACTGCGTATGAATTAAATTTCCCATCACTCACACTTATGTTTAGTCGATATTCGCCTACATCTAATCGCGGTAGCGCTTCAAGTGTTCCATCGTCTTTGTCAATTTTGAACAAATCCCCAGCGATAGGCGGCATCGATGGAACAAGACTGTAGTGAAGTGTATCGTATTGATCACGATCACTAGCGTGAACTTTGCCAACTTTACCACCAGGATATTCATCCAAATATGAATTTATCGTTATTTCCAAAGGTGTAATAATAGGCGGGTACTGTGACTCCTCGATTATTTTAATGGAAATCCATGCATCGGAATACAAAGGCTGAGTGCCGTTATCAAAGACCCGTATGTGTAGTAAATAGTAGTCTTTAACGCGGCTATTAAATTTAATAGCAGTACGCAGCGAGCCGTCTTGTTCAAGACGAAAAGCATCGCCGTCATTACCCGAACGGAAATCAAATGTATATGGATCGGCATTTGGCGCAATATCAGCATCAGTAACGACGAATTTTATTACAACGTGTCCTATTTTCTTGTCTTCCTGTACTACTGCTGAATAATTTGATTGTGAAAACATTGGCGGGTTGTCATTGGCATCCATTATTTCGATATTCACAATAACAAAGCTTTCAAGTACTGGCTGTCCATTATCACGTGCATGAATTTCAAGAGCGTAATGAGGCGTTGTTTCACGATCTAATTGCCCAGCAACGCTGATTATTCCCGTGTTATGATCGATTTTGAAGTGCTTCAAACGATCTCCGCGCTCTATGTAATAAGACACTTCTCCGCTTTCACTGCTGTCTAAATCACTAGCAAATACCTGAGTAACTTGTTCATCTACAGGTGCGTCTTCACGGACTGACGCACGGTACGACAGCTGATTGAATATTGGGGCATTGTCATTACAATCTGACACAGTAATATTTACCGTTGCGTAATTACTCAATGGCGGTATTCCCGCGTCGATTGCTTGGATTGTCAAGAAGTAATCACGCGCTCGTTCATAATCCAGCTGTTCCGCAATAGTAATTACTCCGGTCTGATTATTAATATTGAATTTTTTGTGCTCATTCCCGCCAATTATTGAGTAATAGACAATAGCATTTATCCCCGTGTCTTTGGACTCTGCTAGCACCCGCGCAATCTCTGTTCCTACTTGATCAATTTCTGGTACTGAGGCAAAGTACGACTTTGATGTAAATTCCGGTGGATTGTCATTGATATCCTGTACGTTTACAATCAACTTTGCTGTGCTAAATAATTGAGGAGTTCCTTGATCTAGGGCTTTTACTGTCAAATTGTAAATTTCTTTAGTCTCCCGATCGAGCGGCTTAGCTAGAGTGACTATGCCACTATCAGATGTTATTACGAAATGCTCGTTTGCTGAGTCAACAAATTCGTAACGCACTTTACGATTAATGCCGATATCATCATCTGTTGCGTGCACTTTTGTGACAAGAGTACCCACTTTAACGTCTTCCGGTAACGCAGTATTGTAAGTCATCATCGTAAATTTAGGTGCATTGTCATTGAGATCGGATACTATTATTTCTAATTGGGATGAACATTCCCAGAAGGATTTGTCGCGATCTTGAACATGCGCAGTCAATGAGTACCTCGACTGGGTTTCACGATCTAACTGCCCGATTGTTTTCAGAACTCCTGTGTCTTGATCCAAAGAAAATTTGTCATTATTGTTGCCATTGGTGTCGTCTGTCAGATAGAATCTTAACTTAGCATTGACGTCATCATCGTAATCGGTTGCTAAAACTGTCAGAACATAAGTTCCAGGATGAGAGCCTTCGGAAAGAACCTCACGGTATCGATATCGCAAACAGTACGGCGGATTGTCATTGACATCTAGGACTTGTACGGTTACAATAGTGTCAAAAACAAATTTACCATCTGTACCAACGACGTTCAATTCGTAACGATCAACAAGTTCACGATCTAATGACTTAGCGACGTAAACTTCGCCAGTAGATCTAACTTGGAATTGTGATCTGGGATCGCCTGAGGTAATATAGAATTCAACAGGTGTATTCAAATCGATGTCTTTGTCAACAGTTGTTAATTTAACGACAACAGTGCCCGGTAGCGCGTCTTCCTTCACTGTTGCTTCATAACGATCATTAGCAAATGACGGAGAATTGTCATTGTAATCTTTTAGTTTGACATGAACAGAAGTACGCGCAAAGTGCTTCGGATTTCCATTGTCTGTTGCAATAACTTGGAATTTAAATTCCGGTTGTTTTTCTTTATCAAGCGGCACTAGAGTCGATATCCATCCCGTGTAAGCGTCAACGGTAAATACGTTCGCCAATTCCCCAATATCTGAACCAAATGAATAACGAACTTCGCCATTACTGCCCAAGTCTGCGTCATGAGCTATTACTTTTAGTATCGACGTGCCCTCTTCGATGTTTTCCGCCAGATTTATCGAGTAAGGAGTGCTTTCAAATTTAGGCGCGTGATCATTTTCATCAAGGACCTGGAGCGATATTTCTGCCAAGGCTGTCAATGGTGGGCTTGAATCAGTCTCTGCCAAAACTGCTATCACATGATGATCTTTTAGCTCACGATCTAATGTTCTTGCCAAGGTTATCTGTCCTTGCTGATTGATGGCAAATAATTGCGTGTCGTCATCACCGCCAGATACTATACGATATTTAACGCTACTATTCGTAATTGTCCTTAATGTTGTAATGGGAGTGCCGACAGTCGAGCCTTCGGATATGAAAAATTTGTCCTCTTTTCGTTCGAAAATCGGCGGCACGTCTTGTGGGCTCATTATGTAGACACTGATAGGAACATCTGCGTGATGAACTGTTGACCCTTTGTCAGTAGCACGAATAAAGAACTCAAACAATTGATTTTCTAAGAGCCCAGCGTTTTTTATAAGAAAGACAGCACCGGTGTCTGGATTTACGCCAAAAAGATTTTTCATTTCGGAATTCTGTGGCTCGAATATTGAATACTCGAGTTTAGCAGCTTCCTCGTCGTCTAGATCGTAAGCTCTCACTTTGACAAACGGTACATTAATAGATATATTGCTGTGTATAGTTGTTTTATATTCCCGTAAATAAAATACTGGTGAATTGTCATTTTCATCGCCAACACGTATCCGAACAGTTACGAAACCAGAACGGCCTCCCTCATCAGTCGCCATTACCAGCAATTCATACAATTTTACTGATTCACGGTCCAATTTTTTCTTTGTTGTTATTTCACCCGTCAAACGATTTATATCAAACACATCGCGCATCATTGTTGAAGGTATTGAATAATAAATAGAACCGAAATCACCAAAATCTTGATCTGTTGCCAAGACTGTTGCTACTAAACGCCCGGGTAATTGATTTTCCATGACGGTAACTTCAATCAAGGGGTTTATGAATTTAGGGTCGTGATTATTTGCCGGCAATATTTCAACTTTAACACGTGTAAAACTTGTGTAGACACCATCTGTTACTGATACATTTAACATTGTAAGTTTTTGTTCGCCAAAATTTTGCATGTTAATTAACGTTATAATCCCAGTTGATTGGTCAATGGAGTAAGTCTGTTGGTCATTACCACCGACTATTGTGTAGGTGAGTTTATCGTCGATGTAGTCGGGGTCACTTGCTGTCACGACTGTTACAAATTGACCACGTTCTGCGTCCTCAGAGAGAGAACATGTGTAGGACGGTTGCTCGAATTTTGGCGGATTATCATTCATGTCGATAACTGTTACCCACACGTGAGCAGTACTTGACAGTGGGGGGTTCCCTCTGTCTGTTGCGATTACTGTGAAGTGATGCGAATCATGGGTTTCATGATCTAACGAGCGTTTTAAAAATATAACGCCTTCTTCGGGATCGATATGGAAAAGGTCGTTGCTGTTTTGAGTGTCATTTTGGATTGCGTATACCACTTGTTGATTTATTTCTGTAATTTAAAATATTACTTGTTGTAATAAAAAGTCATTTTTAGCAGTAAGCGAATCGGGTTTGAATCGAATCGAATAATTCAAATCTTTTCGAATTACAGTCGACTACCCGTCATAAACCTCTTCCCCTCAATCGGGAGTTACTGAGTCCAAACAGCTTCCCCAGTTTTTTGAGTTTCGTACCAGACATCCCGTTATAAGCCTCCGTTAAAATTGTCTAAATTATAAACTAACAATAGGAACAAAATATCTGAATAAATGATGAAAATTTACTGTCGATGTTTCGCGGAGAATAATTTAATCATTATTAAGTAAAATATTATTTATTGTTCATAGTTGTAATCATTAATTACAATTAAAGCTTCCATTACAATTAAAAAGTTTTATTGATTATTATGTTGGTCAATAAAATTATTATTATCATTACTGTAATTAATACCGTTGTCATTATAATTTTTTGCATTCAAATTATTATTAGTGTAAAAAGATAAGTATTTATTTAAGCGCTATAAGCACTAGAAAAATTGGGACAGTGCCGTATGTAACAAAACGTAAATATGACGTTTAAAATGATATAAAATAAAACAGGGTTATAACGGGTAGTCGAGAATAAAACTAAACGCACGGTAGTGGGGAGACTGAAATTCTAAGAAAAATTTTCCGAGTCAAAAAACAAATTTGGATTTAGGTCTCAAAGTTCTGAATGAGGTTTTTGAGGATCGATTTAGAATTTTAAGATTGACAACAGTATCGAAAGTTATTCTAGTTTAGTCCTCAAAGTAGTTAGACCCATTTTACCACTTTGAGGACTAAACTGGAATAACATAATTTGGATTAGAGCCTCAAAATACTCAAAATATTTGAACCTCAAAAGTCTCATTCGTCGTATTCTCTCCCCTCCCTTTTCTATCTAAAATTTTTCAAAGTCCGAAATATAACTTTTCATTTCTCGAGGATTTTGAGGTCTTAGTTATAATTTAAAATCGATAAATTATTTGCATGTAGACCTCGTAGTTCTCATTGAGAATTATGAGTCCTAAAGTAAAGTCACTTTTTGGGCGGCAAATAAAACATTAAAGGAATCAAGGCTTTTGAGAATTAAACTAGAATTTGATTTTTGATTCGAGTTCTCTTACGTCCCCTAGACCACGCTTATAACGGGTAGTCGACTGTATTCGAAATTTCGAATGATTCGATTCGAAGTTAAAATTAAATAATTCGATTCGATACAAATAATTCGTAAGTCTGAATTATTCTTACACCCCTAGTAATTTTTAATTAAATTCCAGTGAGCTGAGTTGCAATTTAATTTGTTTTTATTTTATTACCGGGATCTTGAAAGTGTATTTTAATTTTTTAATAAAAGTTTACGTACCAGTATCGTTATCACGAGTGCTGACTTTCAATATCGAAGTACCAAATGGCGCAGCCTCTGATACCGAGATGTTGTAAGAGTCTTGAGTGAACTCTGGAGGGCAATCGTTCACGTCTTGGACAAGAATGCTGACCAATACTTCAGCATACACACCTGACACACTGTCAGTTGCTCGTACTGTCAGCTCGTACTGTTTTTTCTGCTCGTAATCCAGCTCGTCCACCACGTAGATCGTACCTAAGTTTATCGAAAAAGCGGATTGTAGAACCCAAAGCAAACAACGTGATGCTAATTAGCATGTCATTATTTTTTAAATCGACTTTTTAAATGAAAAAAACGCAATGCGATGTCCAATGATAAAAAAAAAATAAATAAATAAACAATTCTTTTGGCACACTAAAATTAAATAGCCTAGTGCTTTTTATTCCAAATAAATTTTTTTTGTTAATGAAAAAAAAACTAATAAATGAAAATGCAAAAATAAAATAAAAATCATGCGACAATTACACAGGACACGATAATTTAAACAAAAAACGATTCATGCTTGAAATAAATACTTTTGTTTGTTAATTTAAAATAAAATTAAAAATAAAAATGGTTGTTAGTAAAACGTTGCATGATAAAACAAAATGAGACAAAAATGAATTTGAATAATTTAATTCATGTTTAAAATGTAAATTAAAAAAAAATAAAGTAAAGCAAATGTGCATAATTTTGTTGCTTAAATTATTATTATGTGCTAAAGGCAGTAGCGTTTAAATATTTATACAGCTAAAATTCACAGTGATTCGATAAAACGAGATTTGTATTTAATACTCACAAGGACCATTGTTATTGTCGGGGGCTGCGAAAAATAGGGAGATACAACAATACTTTAATTTTCTAATTTCCAATTTAAGCAGTAGGAATTTTTAGGAGGACATTATTATATTATACGTTTAAGTGAATGCCAAAATATATTTTTTTTTTATTTTGTCCGAAGAGTAATAGGGTTTTTAATATTAATATTTAAAAAGAATTGAGACAAATTTCCTTAACTTTAATTTAAATAAATTCGTTTTATTTGTATTTGACCCCGATGACCTCATTTGAATTTTTGTTTTTTATTGTCTCAGTTCTCTTTAATATTCTGATAAAAAAATAAAAAGAGTTTGGTTGGTTTTAAAAAGTTTGACTCACCGGTATTAAAGTTGAGAGCAAATTCCTCAAAGTCATTGCCTTTGGTGATGCTGTAGATAAGTTTCCGATCGAGATCAGACTTGGCTTGAATGGAAAGTGAAAGCGGTGAGTCGACTTGGATATTTTCAAAGACATCTGCGGTGTAAAACTGTTTGTCGAATGTAGGCATAGAACGGTCGATAACTTTAACATTGACTGGCACCTCAATAGAGCAGGGCGTAAGACCTGAATTATTATAATTCATATGATTAATAACTTTTTATTAAACATATTAGGGTGGTCGTTAAAAATTAAATTTTCTCAGGCGCCCCATAAAAAACTTCTTTTTAGTGAAAAAACACGTGGGGAATTTGGTTTTTTCGTTTTAATTAAAAAGAACATGTGCCTCAGGACGATCAAAGTTCATTTTTCGATACAATCGCGGTTTTTTTTTAAATATCTCATGAAATACGCAAATTAAAGGAAAAAATTGTAAAGACAATTTTGTAGGAAATTAAATTTTTGACAAAGAAGGTCATGTTCATTTTTTTTTATAAAATGTGTATTTACGAAGATATTTTAGAAAAACTTTTTTTGATCTTATCAATTGAGCATTTAAAGATTACGAATGTTAAAAATAAAGTTTTTTCTTAAATATAGACAACTTCGTAGCTCGTAACATATCAATCATTAATGCTTGCTATATTTTCTATATACTTAGAAAAATGTTATTTTAAAAATTTGTAATCCTTAAAACGCTCAATTCAGATCTAAAAAAAGTTTTTTTTAAATATCTTCATAAATACACATTCTATAAAAAAAATGAACATGTCCTTTTTTGTCAAGAATTTAATTTCCTACAAAATTGTTTCTGTGATTTTTTCCTTTAATCTGCATATTTCATGAGATATTTAAAAAAAACCGCGATTGTATCGAAAAATGAACTTTGATCGTCCTAAGGCACGTGTTCTTTTTACTTAAAAAGAAAAAACCAAATTCCCCAGGTATTTTTTCACTAAAAAGAAGCTTTTTATGGGGCGTCTGAGAAAATTTAATTTTTAACGACCACCCTAAAACATATATATAGTATAATTGAAATTATTAGTTTTTACCGCCGTCATAGGCCGCGATCGTGAGTTGGTATTCTCGATTGTGACCCTCTAGGTTTTGTTTAAGTGAAATTTCTCCTGTTTTTCGGGATACGCGAAAGAGTTCTCCGTGACCTTTCTTTAGCTCATATCTCACTTCTCCGTTGTCATCGCTATCCATATCGATTGCGTGAACCTGGCTCAGCAAAGTTTTATTAGTTAAGTTTTCAAATTTAACAATGTAGACATAAATAAATACTATGAAATTTTTTCTTTCTAGTTTCCTTTTTTTATCAGTAGATCAATATTGTTATTAACTTCAATAATTTAAAAATAATTTTTTCGTCATCACCAACAAAATATTCTTTGTCAGCAATAAAGTTTAAATTTAAAAAAAAGTCAACATTCCATTGAAATTTATTTCAACTATAAAAATTTATTGATCATTTCCTTCTATCTCTTTTACGATTTTATCGTCAAATAATAGGAATAACGATAATAATAATAATAATGATAATAAAAATAATACAATACCTTAGTGATAACGCTGCCTTTCTGTGCGTCAACCGAAACAACCGCATAATACGGTAGATTCACGAACATCGGGCAATTGTCGTTAATATCAAGAATCGTGACATTGACGATAACATGAGCAACTCTGGGTTTTTCACGATCAACCGTTTGGCTTTTAGCTTCAACAATAAGTTCATAATGATCAATAGTTTCTCTGTCAAAACGTTTTCCCGTTGTTCTTATGGCCCCTGACGTACGTCCTATTTCAAACATGTCTGTCGGATTTAGTATACTGAATATTATGTACTCATTCAATGCAGTACCCAGCACATTGACCACCGCAACAGTCATTATTTTCGTCGAGTTCTCCATTATCGTGCCTTCGTAAATGCTCTTTTGAAATACCAATCCTGAGTTCTCAGATTCCTCAACTTTGACATTTACTTGCGTTACACTCGAATATTTACCGTCCGAAACACGTACATGAAGTAAATAGATTTTTTTTATTAGTTCTGTATTGCGGACTGTTATTATTCCCGTTTGCGAGTCGATATCGAATGTATGATTTTTGTTACCATCAATAATATCGTATCTGAGCGGTACGCCTTTGCTGTCAGGGTCGATAGCTTCGACGCGAACAACCGCGACATTTTTATATGTAGGCAGTAATAGCGTTGCATTGTAATGATTTTTAGTAAATTTTGGCGGGCAGTCATTGACATCCGTTACAGTGATCATAACTTTTGCTGTTGTTTCCGATGACAATTTCGGTTTTCCTAAATCTGAAACTTTAACATGGAATTCAAATTTGGCTATTGTTTCATGATCTAAAACCATAACTGTCCTGATTGCGCCGGTGCTTGAATCAATGTGGAAAAATTTTCGCGGCAAATCTTCAACGATATCATAACTCAGTAGTGCATTCAACTCCGAATCGGCATCTTCGGCTTTAATAACCAATGGAGAACTTGAATTAGTCAGGACCAATGATCCAATACTGGCTCCTTCGCTGATCTGACCCTCATAAATTGCTTGTAAAAATTTCGGTGCATTGTCATTACGATCCAATACATGAACAATAACATAACAAACTGCACTAGCACCTGCCATATTTGTCGCAGATATTGTCAAGTTGTAAAATTTAAGTTTCTCATAATCAAGACGATTTTTAGTAGTTATGACTCCGGTACTGGGATTTATGAAAAACATGTCACCTTTATTACCTTGCACTAGTTCAAATTGAAGCGACGAAGTGCTTCTTGCTTCGACATGTTTAACATAAGTTCCTGTCGGCTGATTTTCATAAATTTCGGCTGCTAATTCGCGTTGTAAAAATCGCGGGGGTGCATTATCAGCCATCGTTACAATAACATCCACCGGGACGGTATTGGTCAATGCCGGGGAGCCATGATCGGTTGCTTTTACTAATAATATGTACTCAGATATGACATTCAGATCTAATTCACGTGCGACATGTATTACCCCTAAATTAGGCTCAACTGTGAATACATTTCCGACATTACCGGATGTTATTGAGTAGGTAATTCGTGCATTGTCACCACGATCACGGTCAATAGCATTCACCTGGACAACACCAGCTCCGATTGGTGAAGTTTCGTAAATTTTACCATGGATCATTTCATTTGTAAATTCTGGTATGTGATCATTATGATCGTGTACTGTTACAATAACACGGGCATAATTACGTTTTGCTGGAGTACCTTGATCACGTACCATAACAGTCAAGATGTGTTCTTCAATTGTTTCACGATCTAAGTAATCATTGAGGATAATTGTACCGGTTATTGAGTCAACGTGAAATATTTCAAGGGACTGCTGATTTTGTGCGGCATACAAACTGTAAAAAACTTTTTTATCTTCATCTTTGTCGGTTGCGTGAAGCTGTAAAACAGTTTCTCCTTTGTCAACATTCTCGGATATTTCAACGCGATAAGTGGATTCGGAAAATTCTGGACGGTGGTCATTAATATCAATTACATTTACGAGTAATTGAGTCGTTGCTGTAAATATGCCGTCAGTGGCGCTTATTGTTATATTGTAAAAATTTTCCGTTTCCCAGTCGAGTTTCTTCGCTAGCAATACGTTTCCGTTATCGCGACCGATGAAGAATTCGTCGCGTTTATCACCGTCGACTATGTCGTACCAAAGTGTATCACCGTCTTGGTCAGTGGCTTGAACTAAAGCCACAAGAAAACCTACTTGGTCACTTTCTGTTACTGTGGCAGTTTGATTGGCGCTTTTGAACTCCGGGGGGTATTTCGATTCTTTAGGTAATTCGACTACTTGAACTGAGACGCGGGTTTGGTGACTTCGTTGGGGGTCACCGTTATCGGCTGCTCGAATCTAGAAATAATTTATTAAATTTAAAAAATCATTATTGAGATAACTTTGATATTTCATTACACGAAAAAAAAGAAACTTTAAAAATTACTGTTTGAAATTATAACCCGGAACCGGGATGTCAATATAGAGAATTTTAACATTTCAAACAATAAATTCTATAATGTGTCATAAACTTTTAACGATCAAGTTACGATTTTTAAAGTTCAAATATCAATTTTTCTAGCATAGACAATACATTTTTATATTTATCCTATAATTATTGACGTTTTAATTATAAATTGAAGAATTACTATTTAGACTGATAACATTTACTGATCACTTTACTATTATATTACTTGTCGTTTCTCAATTTATATAGTTTATTTTTTTCTGTGTATTAATTTAGTATTTTTCTTATTTATTTTTTTAGATGATTACCCAAATGGATTGCAAGAGTTACTAATTAATAAACTGAGTAGGAAAAAAGAAGTGAAAGAACAATTTAAAAAATCGTGTCGCAAGTTATTTTTTAAAGTGTAGTGAGTTTTTGAACTTTTCTGTGTATTTTTTTTTAAGTCTTGTAAGTAGGGGCTGCGAATCAGGTTCAAATCTTTTCGAATTACTCGTAACTTTTCAAATTATTCGTTAATTTTAGAATTATCCGCAAGTTCTTAAATTTTTTTTTAACTTTTTAAATTACTCGATTCGAATCGAGAAAATTCTGATCAGCTTTCAAATATTCAATTTTTATTTAATGGAGAGTTCAATTTTTAAAGTAACCAAAATTAATTTTTTCGTAGATTTGTGTCTCTCTATTTACCTCAGACGAAAATTTGAATTATTGAAAAAACTGTATGATAGTAAAGCTATCGGTCATCTGACCATTTTAAAAATTTTGAAACAATAAATTTAAATGTTTATAAAATAAAAGTAAAAAAATGCATATTGAGACAATTCCAAATTTAGTGCATTTTTTTTAATTTTATTATTAAAATTTTTTTTTATATGGAATTAAAAACTTTTGGTATGTTTGCCACATTTACATTCATAAAAACTATTAAAATTTTAAGTCATTGAAAAGAAAATTTTGAAACAATTCGAAAATTTACGAATAATTTGAATTATCCGATTCGATTCGATACGAATAATTCGTAAGCTCGAACTATTCGTCCATCCCTACTTGTAAGTGCTGTAATATAGTGAAAGTGTTGTTTTTTATCGTGTAAATAATTCAATCCCTTTTTGGATTACGAGACTCACTAATTAATTGATAATTAGCTGAGTTGAGAAGAAAGAAGAAAATTCAGTCTTTTGGATTACGAGGCTCACTGATTATTGAATAATCAGCTGAGTCGAGAAAAAAACCACAAGAAATAGTGTTGTGAAATAGTAATTAATTTCTGCTAGTGTTTTAATTAAGTGAAGCTTTTTTTTTTTCTAACTTTCCAAGTCTAGGTAATTCGACTCCTTGTGGATTACGAGACACATTATCAATGGAAATGATTGAAAATAAACTTATAATAGTAATTATACTTTTATTTATTCCATTTTCACTGAAAATGCTTGTCGAGAAGAAAGTGTTTGATTTCTTCATTAAAGTGTGCGTGTAAAATTATTTCCTAGTGTTTTTATCAAGTGTTTTTTTATTTGTAAATTAATAAGTGCAAATAATTTATTCCTTTTTGGATTACGAGGCTCACTAATTAATTGATGATGATACTGAAGTTAGCTGACGTTTAATAATTTTTTGATTTTTAAAAAAATAATAAATTACAAAAAAAAAAATATTTGAAAAAATTGCACTTATAGTTTATTTTATTTTCTACAAGTGCATATTTGTAGTTTTTTATTTTCGTAATTAATTTGTCCAAACACGAAATTCGAAAATTTTTAATTGTCTGGTAACTTCAGGATCATTGATACTGAAGTCAGCTGACGTCTAATAATTTTTGGATTTTTTTTTGAATAATAAATTATGAAAAAAAAAAAATATTAAAAAAAATTGCATTTGTAGTTTTTCAAATTTTTTACATGTACATATTTTTATTTTATTTTTTTGCAATTGATTTGTTGAAAAACAAAAATTCAAAAATTTTTAAATGTCTGCTAACTTCAGGATCATATTGATGATTAGCTGAGTCGAGAAGATAAAAAACAAATACCATAAGTGAGTGTAGTGAGTTTTTTTAAAAAAGTGATGTGAGTTTCATATATTTAAAATTACTTCTTTATGTCTATTAATGAAGTGAAAAGTATTTTTTTAGCCGTTAATGTAAAAGTGATTTAATAAATTTTTCGGACAGACTTACTAAACAATAAATAGTGAAGTGACAAAAAATGCAGAGAAGAATGCAGTTTTCGGTGAGTAAATTATATCTTTTATTACAAAAGCTAGAGGATAATTAAACAGCAAAGCTCTTTATGTACTAAAGATTTAGCAGAAAAAAAGTACATGAATTATAATATATAATTAATAAACTCACCATCATCTCATATTCTTGTCCAACCTCAAAGCCTTTTTGTGAATAAACCATCCCGGTAGTAGGATGAATTCGAAATTTTCCTTTACCTCGGCCGCCTTTGATACTGTATGTAATATTTCCATTTTCTCCCACGTCTTTGTCATTAGCCAGTACCTATATCACACAATAATCCAAGTTAGAAAAAAATTTGGTTTAATATTATAAAATATCCGATGACTGATGGATAAAGTTAGTAGCCTTTACTCCCGAGTTCTCTGTCTCTCAACTCCTTAACTTCTTGATCAGTCTTTTATTTCCTATTGTAAATATTATCAGTTAAAGTAATTTATATAAATAAAAAGCCTTGCATCATGCGTTTAAATGGCAGTCATATTCATTTATGCGACATTGACATAATAGTGCATTCAAAGTTATGGTAAATATAATAAATAATGTAGTTTAATGTTTTGCCATGCGACACACATCTGATCTTATCGATTTTACTTTGAACAACGGTAGTATTCTGGTTATATATACAATATACCCTATAGGATATTAAATATGTGTGTAGATATTAGACCGGTTCAAAAAAATCGACCATTTTTTTTTTTCAAAACTTGCAGTGAAATATCTTCCTAGTCATGAAAAAAGAAGCCTGTGAAAACGGAAGCTCTTAATATCAATATCGAAAGGTCGCTCATCGTAAATTTCTATTTTACGTTTAAATAACATGGAAAAAAAAATTTTTTAACTTTGGAATTTTACAACTCATTTTGGAATTAATATGTCGGGGTAAGAGATACTTATTTTTGAAGAAAATTTAACGCTCTAAATAAATTGTCTCCTATGTTTTTTCTCTAAGTCTACCCCTTTAAAAGTTATTCGAGTTTAAAGTTTAACATGTAATTAATTTAACCTTTTTTTCTTAATTTTTCTTGAATATTTTATAATTATTATTGAAAAAAAAAGTTTGTCTTAAAATATTAAATTATCAAGTTTAACGTCGTTGATAAAGTAGATCTTTATTGTTCTACTATGAGGAATAAATGACTTTTCAATTTAAAAAATCTGAAATTAATTCTCTCTTCGAAGTTTAAAAAAAATTTGAATTGTATGTACTGAAGGGAAAATTGTAAATTTTATAAACTGAAAATGATCGTGTTAAACTTAAAGCTATTATCTATACCATTTAAAAATTGTGATATAATTTTTTTCGAAGATGATTTCTGTTATTATACCACAATTTAAGAAAAAAAGGTTAAATTGATTACATGTTGAACTTTAAACTCGAATAACTTTTAAAGGAGTAGACTTAGAGAAAAAACATAAGAGACAATTTATTTAGAGCGTTTAATTTCCTTCAAAAATATGTATCTCTCACCCTGACATGTTAATTCCAAAATGAGTTGTAAAATTCCAAAGTTAAAAAATTTTTTTTTCCATGTTATTTAAACGTAAAATAGAAATTTACGATGAGCGACCTTTCAAAATTGATATTAAGAGCTCCTGTTTTCACAGACTTTTTTTTTCATGACTAGGAAGATATTTCACTGCGGGTTTTGAAAAAAAAAAAAATAATCGATTTTTTTGAACCGGTCTAGTAGATATATATATATATATAAGATGTCGAGCACAATGCACGTATAATGCACATATTCAGGCAGTGGGTGGATATGCAGGGATAACTTGCCCGTCGCGTCAACTGGATCTTCGATTTACGACGATAAGACATTGCATGGTAAGGTGGACATGATTAATGCAGTTCACGAGCCATTCTCATTCCAAGTTCACATATATACATATATATTGCATATATTACATATTTTAAATAAATATTGATATGTGCACACAAAATTGCATAGTTTAATACGAGACTGAGGCATAATGGACACCCGGTTTTTTTAATAACAAATTATTTTTATTTATAATTTTTGAATTTTTTTATGAACTAGAGTAGGCCGAAAATGAGATCTATACAGAATTAAAAGATTTCTTGGAGCAAGAAATTTTTTCTTTGCTCAAGAAAATATTTTGTGGCTCCAGGAAAATTTTCGTTTTCAATTCATACTCTCTTAAAATGAATCAGCAAAACGTTCTGCAAATCAGTGATATTCACTGCGAATCAGTCCCAAGTATATCACTGATTGATGTAGTGATATACTTGGGACTATTTGTGCAGTGAATATTCACTGATTGAACTACTTTTCACTGATTCATTTTAAGAGAGTAGGGAAAAAAAAATTTTTCGGACGAGCAAAATTTTTCTTGGGGCGAGTAAAAATTTTTTGTGCCAAGAAATCCATTTTTTCTGTGTGACAAAAAAAACAGGAGTTTGACAGCAAAAATTTATGACCGAAAAAATTTAAGACAGATGTTTTATCAAGTGACAATTTTTTTATGAAAATTTTAGACTGGTCATTTTACCCTGTGACTGACGTCTCATATTTTTTAATTTTTTTATAAACGATGTCTCATTTTGACCCAGTCTGCCCTTCAATAAAAAGTTTTGTCATACTTTTATAGAAAACTAAAAGTCAATTACGTTAATGGGCTCATAAATAATTACATTTTTATGATATTTACCAGTTATTTAATACTTTGATCAACTATGCATTATTTGTGTACATAATTAATTTTATGACAAAAATTCAAATTAAATATTGATTGAACCCTATAGGAGTAAAAAGTATCCATAATTAACTAGATCACTAATTACTACAGTAATGATTTTTCTTTTAAAACATTGACATTAATAACAGTTATGTAATTAATAATGAATAATTAATGACGATGAGAGTGAAGCGGTTGTAAAATGTTGCCGGTGACATGAATTATTTGTATTTGAATAATAGATTAGACAATCGTAGTTGTATATTATTAATATTGTTTGTTGTTTATATAATGTTATTATTATTTATTTATTATCGTATGCATTTGTTTAATTGACGTGGCAAGTATACTGTATTTGACGTGCCGATATATTAAATCCTTACCCTGAAGACACCATCTCCGGATATGTTTTCGGGGGTATATGTTTCCCAAGTTCCATTCTCAAGCAACGAATCACTATCACTTGAAAGGTCGTATGCCCGCGAGCGGTTCCTCGATTTCTGTCGAGAAGGAGCATGGGATTTTAACCTTGTATCCAAATTTTTTTTCAATTGTTATATTTTTAACTGTTCGAAACCCTTTTCATTTTTCTAGTCGTTATTAATTCAGGGTGACCACGAACCGGGAATATCGGGAATTATCAGGGAATTTAATGCAACCGGGAAATATGGAAATGTCAGGGAATTTCGAGAAGTATCCGGGAATTAAATTGGAACGGTTTTAAATTAAAAAAATTGTAAATTATACACTAGTTATAAAAATTAAAGGATATGAAAAAAATTTCAAATTTTTAAGTGATTTTGAACAGGTTGTAACTCGAAGGGAAAAGGTCATACGAAAAAAACAAAAAAGGCAAATTGTAGCTTCAGGTGTCTAGTTTTCTGATCTGGTCTTTAAATTTTTTTATTATGTGCGGTTCCGAAGTAATCCTAAGAAAACTATCGAAAAAGAAATTTACCAAATTTTTGCTCGTCTTAAAAACGGTCTTCGAGCTTCAATAAATTTTTTTTGATAATTATGATTGATTTTTGATTGCTCCGGAACTGTGCATAATAAAAAAATTTAAAGATCCAGATCAGAAAACTAGACACTTGAAGCTACAGTTTGACTTTTTGTTTTTATTGTATGACCATTTTCCTTCGAGTTACAAACTGTTGAAAATTACTAAAAAATTTGAAATTTTTTTAATATCCCTTAATTTTTGTAACCAGTGTATTTTGATTTTATTTAAATCATAAAATTTCTTATTAAATATTTTAACTTAAACATTTTTAACATCAAATAATCAAAAGTAGGCAATATTAATTTATTTTATTTCCATTTTTATGGTTTCTCTTATGATTTAATTATCAAATTTAATTATTAAAAATGGAAATATAATAAAAACTTTGAATATCTAAATGATACGAATAAAATTTCTAAATCAGGGAAAAAAGAGAAAAACTTTACTGGAAAACCGGGAAATATCAAGGAATTTTGAAATCATTTCTTTGTGGCCACCCTGTTAATATTCAAAAAAAAAAAATAGCGGTTACTATTAAATCTGCGCTGACTATTTATAAATAGCCAGGATTAAATAAATGATTAATTGATATATTAAAAATAATAATAATTTTAATTAGGCTATTTAAGTTTTTTAATTAAAAGTTTTAATTAACGTGAGCATTTAAAGTCTAAAACATTTTTCCAATGTCATTTGGATGAAAATAATGCGTTTATTTTTTTTTCTTAATTGGGAGGATAATTTACAGAAGGAAAAAAGCGTTTTCTTCTTTAAAAGCAATAACTACTTGAATAATTTGTATGATACATTATTATTATTATTAAATATTAGTATAAAAAACTGTTAATCCAAAAAATTCTTTGTCGTCTACGGGGAAAACCAAAAAAAATAACAAAAGTAAAGCAATTTCCGAAAATAATAAAACTAAAAAAGTTAAAAGTTATAAATATTTTACCTGAAAAAGTGACTTGTCGATGTTGGGGGATGCTGGAATGCGAACAGTGTAGAATTTCTGCTCAAACTCGGGGCCATGATCGTTGATATCCTCAACTTGGACGATTACGCGAGTCGTCGAGGACAAAGGTGGCGTTCCATTATCTCTAACAGTGACCTGGAAAAGCAATAACATTTCATGAAAGGAACAAGCTTGATAATGTTTCATGCAAAATGGACAAGATCTAAATTGTCTTACTAATGTTACAATGGTTACATTATTAAAGATGTTTCATTTTAAAGTTTATTGCAATTTATAATTCATTTTTCACTTATTTTTATTGCAGTTATTTTTAAAGTGCTAATTAACTTATCGTATTTATAATTCGGTTTGCACGGAGAAATTTTTTTTGTTTAAAATTATATATAATAACAGTGGACTATTTTATGATCCTGAAGTTAACAATTAAGGGATTTTTTTTTTCAACAAATAAATAACAAAAAAAAAAAAAAAAAAAATGCACGTGTAGAAAATTTAAAAAACTATTGGTGCAATTTTCCAAAATACTCTTTTTTCTTCACAATTTATCGTTTTAAAAAAACCAAAAATTATTAGACGTCGGTTAACAGGTATGATTTATTTCAATATGGCTATAGTACTTTTTTAAAGAAGTTTTATTTTATTTCGCGATACTTATGTAGCCAACAAATTATGATCCTGCAGGATTTTATTAACTTCATGAAGTTAACAGACAATTAACAATTTTTGAATTTTTTTTCAACAATTTAATTAAAAAAAAAAAACTAAAAATATGCACATGTAGAAAATTAAAAAAACTATAGGTGAAATTTTTTGAAATATTTTTTTTTTTTTAATTTATCATTTTTTAAAAAATCCAAAAATTATTAGACATCGGCTAATTTCAGTATCATGACAAAGTTCGGTGTTACAGTGATACCATAGAATTTTAAACAATAATAATATCACCATGAACTGATTGTCAAATAGCGGAATTTTTATCATTATTAGGAAAAGGGTCGGGACAATGATACTCATAAATTTTTTTTTTTATAATCTTAGAACGTTATTTATTATTTTTGTTCAGAACTTAATTTTGAATACATTTTTTTTCTCAAAAAATAGATTTTTTGTGATTTGAAAATCTCCCTATTTTCAAGAAAATTAAAAAACTTTACGGTAATAAGTAAAAAAAACGCACGTAAAAAATTTTGATCTTCCAAATTTATTTTATTTTATTCACAAAAAAAAAAAAAAAAAAAAAATTTTTTATTTTTGCATGGTAATTTATTAAACTTAATGAGTAACGATGCTAGTAAAAAGATATTCCAGTATTGTTCCGACGGATAAATCAGTTTTTTGATTTGGTGCACTTGGTACAGTTTCATTTACAAGATTACTGTAATTAACAGTATCTATTAATTCTTGTCCTGGAAAATCAGCCAGTATAATAACTAAAGTATTGTGTGGATTACGAAAATAATTTCTCATCATGAAATTAACCCCTGTGTAAAAACAAAAAGAAAAACTCATTTTATGACTGCTTAAGTAAAATTAAAGAAATCAAAAAAATTACCGGTTGCTACATGCGCTGGGGTAATTAATTCCCAGGGATTATTACCGCTCAAATAATTTATATAGCACGGACTATAAACATTTTTCCTAAACATTTTATCTTGATTTTCTCTTATCAATTGTCGTTTCTGCAATAAACTATCAATTTTCCAAGTGTTCTGTACTTCGCACGGTGATAAAGGTGTCAGACAGCTTTGAAATCCGGTTCCAGTTGTAGTTAACAAAATTTGCCCGCGATGATAGTCAATATTATCCCAAATAGACCAATCCATGACTGCCAGTAAACCCAAATCATCGATATAATTTCTAAGAACTTGACATGGATTCAAACTGGAATTACGTCTTCTATATTCTTCTTGTAATAATACTATTACAAATTCATCGGGGTTATTGTAGAGAAAATTATTCACTTGTAGTATTGCATCACCGAACATGAGATTTAAAAATATAGGACCATGGTGCAAAGCAAATCTATTGTCTGTAATACGCACTCGTAGATCTAGGACCCGAATACCAGATTCTAGCTGTCGTTTTATCGATAACACTTGCGTCTGTGCAAATGGAAAATTTTTTGACGATGCTGAGTCATGTGTACCGATTAACGCTAATTTATTAATAGCCAATGAGCCTGGTAGTTCTGATAAAAATCGCTGTCTATTTTGAAACGGATCGTCGGGTGATAAAAATGTCGCTGGGTCCCCTGATTTAATTATTGAAATATTTAAAACCATAAGTAATAATTTCAACCAAAACATATTTATTTTTTTCAACGTTTATATTTATAATATTAATTGGAATTTTATTAAAATTTTAAATTTGAGGCGAAAATATTTATCCTTCCAAGACTTTAAATAAAATAAATTGAGCACTCACTGATTTGAAAGCCAACGAATTAATGACTGTATGATAATAATCTGCTTATATATATTTATACCTACTTGATCACACCTATTGCTCGTGATCACTAGAAAGCGAAATTATAAATCTATTTGAACTCATTATTACATTTCATTCTACCAAAAATAATTTTTAATCACCCTGATAAAAAAATAATCAAATTTATTTTAAATTCTTAATGATTTGAGTTATTAACTTTTAATTTCAAAAATAAAATCAATTAATTTAATAATTAAAAATGATAAGAAAAAAAATTAAATTTATTTTTAAATTTTTTTGAAAAATTCATTTTAAAGAAATTTTTTTATCTCACGTATGAAATTATAACGTAATAAATTACAATTTCAGAATATTAAATTTAATCCTCTTACTTTTGTCATTCTCAACGCGAAAGTAAAAAAAAAATTTCCTGTGCAAGTTTTGTTATAATTTAAATAAGTTTACAAAACTCTGTCCTATTTACATTCATTAAAATTTTAAAAATGAAATCCCGGTCTAGAATTTCACACTGCAAATAAAAAAAAAACCGGAATCGATAACGCGATTTAGGAATTTAAATTTTTCATTTGAAAAATTGTGACTACGACTGAATTAATGACATTAAATGAAATCAAATTAAATATATATTAGTGAAAATATAATGAGAATGACGATATTAAAATCAATGGGTGTAAGTCCGTGTTGTCTGCGTGGAACAATTTCCATATAAATTCATGGTTTCTCTCCAAGAGTTAAGACCACGACGTAAATCCCGTGTCTCCTAGGAGTTGAATCTTCTTCACGGATTCTGGCGTGACATTCTACCAGTAACATCTGCACTAAATTAGGGCTACCAAACTCCGTTTTATCTATCCTAACCATGAGCGAGAGCACTTTGCGGTATGGCTGTCGTGATGGCTTACATTGCTGCCGGGAGCTTCACTTAGAAAGCATATTAGTTCTTATATATATATACATATGTATGTATGTATATACAATTTAAACCAATACTTGATCCAGGTCTTAAACTTTTACCTCGTCTCCATAGGGATTAAACTCTATAAAATCTTGAGTGACGTTATAAATTTATTTCTACCACTTCTTGTCCGCGGGTCATTTAAAATAATGTCTGACTGATTACTCTGGATTAACTTTTGTGACGTTAATTATTTTTTTTTCCCCGACATATTCAAAGAAATAGTTTTTTTTAACCAGGAAGCCAAAAGGGATCGGAAAACGCTTACGAGAAGTAAGCACGCCAGTTAAGAGCTTACAGATAAACGTTATCCGTGCACGAAGGAACTACTTTCGTATTGTAGCTACTTCGATCGACTACTCAAACCTTCAGTTCACTTTTGTATGTGTATGTATGTGTACATAGAGGCCCTTTTTTGTGCAATGAAAAACGTAAAAAAGAACGTTGTAAATTAGAGGCGTAACGCGATCGCGATCTCTAAGATACCGAGAGCTCGCGTTTTATTCAACGACACGCGATGGCTAATGTATATAAGTGCGGTGCAGAATGTAAGAAAAAGGAAAAAGTCTCGTTTGGTTTCTGAATCTTGTAAAGAAAATTTTTTAAAACATACGGGTATGATGGCAAGGTCTGGATATGGAAGAAAAAGTGAGAGAAAGAGAAAGAAAGAAAGAGAGGAGTGGTATTAATATGCAAAGAGAAACGCCCGAAGAATCCCCTTCATTTATAATGTGAAAAATGCCCCCGATTAATAAGACGGGTGGTGCGGTCATGCTGGTGTTCTGAAGACGGTGCATAAGGTTTTGCGTCGATATATTTCTGCGCTGGTCTTATAATAAGTCGAGCCCAAAGGTAATGGGAGATAGTATAGGCACCAGACAAGATAAATAGTTAACCTGCATCACGGTTATACTCATTCATTTAAAACCCCGGATTATGGATAAAGCTATCTCGGTTTTACGGATTTACTTTAGTTAACTTAATATCAAGTGCGAGAAACAAAATTAATGTTTAGTAGATTATTTAAATATTGAATTAACTAAATATTTTAATTATCTAACAAACTTGCCTGACTTAAGATTCTTAAATTTTAATCAAAATTTATATTTTTTAACGCCTTAGATGCTGGGCGTGGATTTAACATATTTTTATAGTCTATAAAATTTGATGTATTACTGCAGGAAATTTCTACCCATAAGATTCATTGACTTTTAGGCTGATTAACTTTGATATTTATGTTGGAAAAAATTAAATCGTTGCCTATAGAGAGAGTGGGCAAAATGGCACATCAAAAAATTTTTTCAAAAATGGTCATTAATCATCAGTAATTACTTTTAAAATTTGTTGTAAGCAATTTCAGATGTCCGGAATTTATTTTTGAAAAAAATTTATTTTAACACGCTCCTGAAACCACCAATTTTATTAAAAATGTTTAAGAAGAAATTTTGCAGGCTAACCCATTTTTACCGTAAATTAAAAAAAAAATTGTTTTGATGGTAGTTGAAATATTTGTTTATTTTAATTAATTAAAAGAAAAAAGTATAAGATTTATTGACTTAATTTATTTAATTAAATTCGTTATCAATTTTAATAATTAAAAAATATTAATTAATTTCTAAGTATTAAACTTACATTTATAACTGTCATACAGTCTCAATTACTCTATTTTAAAGGTGTGTGGTCTGCTTGTATGTTTGTACAAGTAGTACTTGTGAACAAGAATCTAATGCTCGTTACTGGAGTATGTTCATGCATGAACAAGAAACATAATTACTCATTTTCTTCGGCACGATATACTTATTATTATTACTGTTATTATTATTATTATTATAATAATAATAATTATAATTATTGTTATTTTCATTACCATCGTTATTTTAATATTTTATATTTATTTTATTGTTGTGATTATTATTTAAAAACATCAAAAGTACATTCGACTACTCGTCATAAGCCTCTTCCCCTCAATCGGGAGTTTCTGAGTCTAAACAGCATCCCCTACTTAACCACTTTTTTTGAGTTTCGTACCAGACATCCCTTCATAAGCCTCCGTTAAAATTGTCTACATTATAAACTAACATTAGGAGCAAATATCAGAATAAATGATGAAAATTGCTACAATCGACTACCCGTTATAAGTCTGGTCTAGGGGACGTAGGGGAAATGTTTCTTGAAATTTCAGTCTTCACACTACCGTGCGTAGTTTTGTTCTCGACTACTCGTTATAAGCCTGTTTTATTTTATATCATTTTAAACGTCATATTTACGTTTTATTACATACGTCACTATCCCAATTTTTCTAGTGCTTATAGCGCTAAAATAAATACTTATCTTTTTATACTAATAATAATTTGAATGCAAAAAATTATAATGACAACGGTATTAATTACAGTAATGATAATAATAATTTTATTGATCAACATAATGATCAATAAAACTTTTAAATTGTAACGGAAGCTTTAATTGTAATTAATGATTACAACTATGAACAATAAATAATATTTTACTTAATACTGATTAAATTATTCTCCGCGAAACATCGATAGTAAATTTTCATCATTTATTTAGATATTTTATTCCTATTGTTAGTTTATAATTTAGACAATTTTAACGGAGGCTTATAACGGGATTTCTGGTACGTAACTCAAAAAAGTGGTTAAGTGGGGGAAGCTGTTTGGACTCAGTATCTCCCGGTTGAGGGGAAGAGGCTTATGAAGGCAGGCTTATGACGGGTAGTCGACTGTATCGATGTTTCGCAGAGAATAGTTTAATCATTACTAAGTAAAATATAATTTATTGTTCATAGTTGTAATCATTAATTACAATTAAAGCTTCTGTTACAATTTAAAAGTTTTATTGATCATTATGTCCATCAATGAAATTAATATTATCATTACTGTAATTCATACCGTTATTATTATAATTTTTTGCATTCAAATTATTATTAGTGTAAAAAGATAAGTATTTATTTTAGCGCTATAAGTACTAGAAAAATTGGGATAGTGACGTATGTAACAAAACGTAAATATGATGTTTGAAATGATATAAAATAAAACAGGCTTATAGCGGGTAGTTGAGAACAAAACTAAACGCACGGTAGTGAGAAGACCGAAATTCCAAGAAAAATTTTCCCTACATCCCCTAGACCAACTTATAACGAGTGGTCGACTGTAACTAAAAATTTATTGAATTTCATTTTGAGCGGGTCAAGTATTTGGCTGTTTTGTAAATCCAATTTCTATGACCGAGTACGAAAAGTCTAGTCGGAAAAGTAGAGTGAAGTAAAAGCTCGAGGCGTTTTCCTGAAACGACCGTGTAATAGAGACGCGCCGTTTCCTGTTTATGGCCGAAGAGAGACAAGGCGAGGTGTCTCCTTTGCTCTGGAGTGAGCATCCATTCAACCAAAGAAGAATCGTTGCTGGGAAATTCACTTGGAAACTAAACTCTATTCTACTCAATTCTATACTTTTCTCTATCTCTATCTCTCGTCGACGTGTTTTGTATCGAGTAACTAAGAAATGCTATCGTGTTTAAACTTTTGTGATCGAATCTGCGATTGTAAACTTGGCAACTTTTGTGTTTATGTATTTTGTTTCAAGAATGCTTTTGTTATGATTAATTATTTAACGCCATTAAAACTACATTCGCCTGTTTATAATATTCAAGTATTTATCAGAATAATTATTTAAGATCTTAAATTCTTAATGAAATATTTAAGAAGACTGTCGCTTATCAAGAGCATAGTAACGATTCATTAAATAATTGCACTTGAAAATTGATAATTTTAAATTCTATTGCAAATTCCATGAATTCATTATGCAAAAATGTTAATCACAAAGTAAACTCTTCTCAGCATTTAAGTGAAAAAAAAAAAAAATAAAACACTCAAGTAAATTCTTAAATAAATAAGAGCTTGATTTAAAATTTTCGTTCCTTTTCGTCAGTGAAAAATTGACAATGTGACCAAATTAATTTGCTAAGTGAATTAAACGTAACGTCAAACATGAGTCTTTGAATGCTGAATCGGCATTTCGGATAAAACGAGACTTGTGGGAATTCTTTTAAGTCTTGGTTGAATTCCATCTTGATTCTAAATTTTTTTCCTTTCTTTTTAACTTTTCCATCCAAAAGACTTAGCTTACTCTCTCTGTCTCTCCTTCTCTGTCTTTCTCTCCCTTTCTTCAGCACCTTATTTACTGAGCTTCTCTTCGGCCTTTATCCGACAGAGCATCAACCAAGAACGTTTTTTTTTGCCTCTTTTCATCGTCGTCATTTTACTTTTCAATCTACGCCCTAGACGATGTCATTTTCTTTCTCATTTCCAGTTTTACAATATTGGCAAGATCAACCTGGTTGCTCCTGCCTCCTGGCATCGGAGCTTAAAAGCTCACTAGTCGGTATAAGAGTACGCGAATTCAAAGTAATGGGTAACCTCTACCTGTTAAGAACCAGTTAGTTTACACAGAAGAGCAGAGCACAGCAAACTGTAGGAGAGTAGAGAGTAGAGTTAAATTCAATTTATCTTAACAAACTATCACGCAAAATGCCTCGGGACCTAATCTTGAGAATAATCAACTCCTTCCATTGAATTTCCGTTTTATGACGATACTATTATGAGATACACACAATTACATAGTTAGATAGTTTGTGTCACCGACGTATTAAGTTGTGACACTACATTACTGCTGCACATCTAGGTAAAACGAAGCCTTAGTGATGATAGATGTAATACGGGCATTGACATTTAATTCACCATCTAAATGTATGCTACGGAAGGTTTCCTTGATGCAATTATTACTAGAAAGTGGAAAATTATTATTATTTTCTTTTTTTCTGCTCTTCGCTCTCGTATTTTCTTCCGCTTTTCTGAGCTCACGACTAGCTTGATGTTGCCACTCATCACAGCACTTAAAACATTTTACGAGTTGCACCTTTGTACAATATGTTGTTAAAGCTTCTCAGCAATATCCATATAAATATGATTTTTTTTTTTTTATGCGCATATTTTATGCAACTAAAGTGTTAACGATATCTAGTGCAGGAAACTTGAGCTTCAAATTTTGTCTCATGTTTTTACTTTCAGGCATTAAACTTTTGAAACTTTAAATTAACTAACGTTGTTGTAAAAAATTTTCTTTCATATTTTTTCACTTTTTTTTCGAAATTATATTTTAGTAGTTGAGTTAATTTTTTAAGCAATTGAATTGGAAAAAATTTAGTGTAAAGTAAATGTTAGAATGAAATAGCAAAGTTTTAATTATATTTAAGTTTTAGTTAAAAATATCAAAATTTTAATTATTTAATTTACGTGGCGTAATTATAACTTTAGTTTGAGTTTAAATATTTAAAAGTTCCAACGCTCGGTATATCATTAAAATGTACAGTAGTAAATAATAAATGATTTTCAAGTTTAGCACTCTGTAGACGGTTGTAGAACAAATATAGTCCAGGTAAAATAGTTTCCGGGATTTTTTTTTTTATTTATTCATAAATTTAGTCATCATAATAATGCACGAGTATTCGGGACAATGAAAATAAAGTAACAAATTTAAACTAAATGATAACTTTTATTTCATTTTTAATGGAATTAAAAAAAATTAATTAACAAAAAATTAATGAAAATTTGAAAGGTAAAATAAAAAAAAAATTACCCGGGTCAAAAATAAAACTTGATTCAGGCTCGCTTCACCTTATTTTCTTTTGAAGTTATCGATTTGCCGACGATTTTTCGATAAGATGTCGACTTTTTCGACTCAAATTAAATTTTTTTCAACTTTTTGAACATTTTTCATCTTAATTTCAACTTATTCGTCTTTACTTCGAGCACGATAGTCATTCACCTTACGTTTGACTTGCTGAACCAAGTCGAAAAAAAGTTATTTATTCGCCTTACTTTCGCCTTAATATATAAAAATTATTTCATCTTAGTTTTGACTTTTTTGCCTTATAATTTAAGTCGAATAAGTCGAAATCAAATCAATTTCGACTTGATTTCGAATTTTTCGCCTTATGTTTCAAGTCGAAGAAGTCTAAACCGAGTTAATTTCGACTTGATTTCAACTTTTTCGTCTTAAATCGTGACTAAGTGAGCCAGTTAAGTCTAAACCAAGGCGAAAGCTCAATGTATTTCATATCTCTGTAAAAAAAAGTCAAGTTTGTCTTATGAAAAACGGCTCCAAATTTCGACTTGATAAACAAAGTCTAAATCAAGTCTTATTTTTGACCCGGGTATCAAAAGACAGCTATTTAATTTCGTCGTGTTTTTAAAGGCGATGCAGGATTACCTGCATGAAAATATCATATATGGTAAACATATATTAAAAAATACATGTTACAAATATAAATACATATGACAATACATGAAATCTTATATAGAACTATACATAAATTTTGGCCGATTTCATTATATTTCTATATATGTATTCTCTTATATGATTTCATATAATTTCGTATAACTTCAATGTATTATGTATATATATGAAAACTTAAAAGTTTTAATATATTAAAAATTAAATGTTATTTATATGTGGAAACAAATAAGAATACATGTATAATTAATTAATATATGGTACGATAAATGTACCATGTATTTAACTATATATATTTTTTGATATTTAGAACCATATAAGTCTCCTATATATGTAAGAATAAATAAAGCCTTTTCTCTCTCCTTCTCTCTGTTATAAGATTCAAACATTCTGTTCAAAATATATATATCAGTGTGCTAGCTTACAAATTAACATATATAATTATCATTATCTGCAATACATATATATGCTACCTCATAAGTTTACATATATAATTAATTATATTAAAACTTACTATATTATATATATAATGAGTTGTATATGTAGTCTACGGTTTCCATATAGGTACAGATATATGAAAATATATATAGTTTTTGGCCACTTATATGGTCTCATATTTATTATATATTTATTATAAATGGTATTTTCATGCAGGTAAATAAATAATTTAAAAAAATATCTGTATAGTACAGATTACTTTTAATGTAATATTAAAAAAAAAAAAGCAAAATCACTAATGTTATGCTGGATAACTTATGAACGGTAAATTTAATTCTATCGATAAGTCTATCCTCTTTAAAAAAGCCTATCTGTTCTATAATAACCTCCATCTAGAATTTCTTAAATAAATTATCGACAGAATAGAAAGTCAAAGGCTTATTTAACACTAAATAATATCAATAATAATTTAAAATAATAAATAATAATACTTAAAAATTCAATAATATGTAATGTATGTAAATATAAATTATGCAATGCTAGCATCAATACACTTACCTCGAGAATATGTTCAACTTGGTTTTCACGATCGAGTTTTCTGCCGCTGGTTGTAATCAGACCTGAAACACGCGATTTACACCAACATAAGTTACATTCAAATTAATAAATGGACTTTCTGTCAACTTTTTTAAGTCTCAGATATTTTAAAACTGATATTAAATTTATATACACAAACATTATATACACGCCATTTTGCAATTTAACATTATCGACTTGTAGAAATAAATGCATATTCAAATTTTATTTTTAGAAATTTTTCTTAAAAATTTTTGCTAAAATAGGGGAAGGGCGGAATAGGATAGGGTGGGCAAAACCGGGTACCCCCAAAATTTTATAAACAAGAAAATTGACTTTTTAAATATTTTTAAAACATTTCAAAATCACTTTTGTTACAAGCAAAAAAATAAATAATAAATTTTATTCGGATTTTCATTCATTTTTATTGTTTTAACAATAAAGCCGCATCAAAGAAGGTAATTAATAAAGAAAATAATATTGAAAGCGAAAAAGTATAAAAGTGATTCTCTAAAGAATATTGATATAAAAAAAAAATAGTCACTCTTGGTCTTTAAATTTAATTGTTTGAAATGATAAAATACGTCATCTTGCCATGTAGATATAGGTGCATGAGTAATACTTTAGGTTAATTCTTTCACATACATTGGAAGCCCACAAACACAAGCACAATTTTATTGTTTCAAACTATAAATACTGATGCGCTTATGATATACTTTCTACCATTTTAAGAAATTAATAATTACATAAAGTTATATATAAAATCAATTGCTCGACATTGAAAATTTTCTTTATCATACTGAACGTCTTTTTACTTTTTTACTATAAACTTTAATGTTCCAAACAGCGAATGTTGAAGCTGAAACGTTAAATTATTATTATTTTATTTTGTTATCTACCAAACAGTAATTTCGATCACTTGTAACATGATTTATTTACATATAAACTTTAAATTTCAATATTTAAATTAAGCTTATTATAATTTATTCTATAAAACTACGGAATATTACTGCTTGAAATGATATTAAATTATGACTACATTCTAAATTTTTAGTTATCAATTATTAATTTTTATAATTCATTTTTTTGAGTGTAATAAAATTGAGCATTATTTGCAACTTATTTTTTGTTAAACTTATTCAAAAATAGAGTGTTAGTCCAAAAATGTTAATGACTTTTATTTTATGATAAAAACTATTAAAAATTTATTTTTTTTCCTTTGTATCCAATATTCATGTAAAATTTAATTTTTCTTTATGTAAATTACTTTCAAAAAAATTTAATTTAGTCTAATTGATTTCAAATCCAGAAAATTTTTTTTTTAACTTTTTTAGAGGGCATCCCATTTTTCCCGCAAAAATGAAATTTTTTTTTTATTTACTTTGAGGATCATTAAAAAAAATAATTGCGTATTCGAGTCCTTGAAAACTTGGTATTTCTTTAAGTACCCCGTCTTGCCCCTCCCTCCCCTAATTTTTCGAAGCATTTAATTAAAAGGATTTCTAAATGCTCTTAATTTTTTTCCTCCTCTTACAATTTATGTACTTAAATTTTTATCGCTTGGTATTATTAAAATACAATCTATGAATACAATTATTTATGAAAATATAATAAGAAAGAAAGAATATGTAACAGGAAGTCATTTTATTCAGTGCAGCAAGTATCATTTATGAATAACAGCACGTGGCATCCAACATCTGTATATACAAATTCAATATATACAAAGAGAACATTTACCTTTCTACTCTCTTTATTCACATATCTTTATTTCTTATTGTTCTTTTTCATTTTATTTTCATTCTTTAATACGATATCAAACAGGAATTTAAAACAAATATGTCATGTACAATATTTTGTAATTTAAAAATTTATAAGAGTTAAAAGTAAGACCAGAGATTCAGACAGCTATCATACTTTTTAAGATTGTGAGGAAAGAAGATAGAAAAGTACTCGGCAAAATGGGAAAAATATATTTTTGTCTTCTGTTTTTCATTTAAAATATTTATAGAAAATTATTTTTTTGTCATGATAAAATTTTTTTTTTAAACTCTTTAAACAATTTTAGAAAGATAGTGATTTAAGTTTTAATTTAAAGAAATTTTACATAATAAAATTCAAGATTTAATTGTGAAAAAACAAAATTCTAAAATTTTTAAGAAAAAAAAAAGTGTGGAAATAAGTCCTGGTAATTTTTAACCTCTGTAAAATAATGATCCTAATATTGACAGACAATCAACAATTTTCTGATTTTTTTTTCAAGAAATTAATTACAAAAAACAAAAAAAACTAAAAATATGCACATTTAGAAAATCTGAAAAACTGTAGGTGCAATTTTTCCAAATATTTTTTTTTTACAATTTAACGTTTTGAAAAATAATCCAAAAATTATTAGATGTCGGCTAACTATGATACTGAAGTTAGCCGACGTCGAAAAATTTTTGGATTTTTTAAAAGACGGTAAATTATAAAAAAAAAATATTTGAAAAAATTGCACTTATAATCGTTTTAATATTCTACATGTGCATTTTTTCAGTTTATTTTTTTCTTCAAATTTAATTGTTCAAAATAAAATCCTAAAATTTTCAATTGTCTGCTAACTTCAGTATAATGCAAAATAAATGTAAAGAAATTTCAATTTAAAAACATTTAAAAATAAAATTTTTTTTTTTTCGTAGTCCTTTTTGCCTAGTCCTCTTCTATTTATTTTTCAACACTGCCAACTCTTATAAAAGTAATAAAAATTTAAAACAGTATGACTAGACATTGATTTCAACAAACAGATAAATCGATAAACAGTTACACGAGCTTTATATAAAAGTACTCTAACATAAAATTTGTTCGGCAATGTTGGACATAATGACGGGATTTTGTTTTATATAATAGTTTATCTATAGAAAACGGATTTTCTCGCGTTGTCGATCGTGATGTTGTGTTTGTAACAGCTGTTTGTACTCTCTCTTGGATGAACGACGTGGCAAATCGTTTTCCATGACACTATTGTCATAAAAATAAAAAAAGCTATCTGGTATTTTCATCATCTCGGTGATTGGTAAAAAACAAAAAAATTTATTGTCGAAAATGACAATACAGCGATAGTAATAAAAATTTAAAAACTAAAATAAAGCCGAGCGTCTGGATGGATTTTTTTTTTTACTGCAAGTAGATTTTCATTAACCGATTACCTGAGCTAGGATTTTTTTAGCGAGATTAAAAAATAGTTTAAAATAAAAAATAGCAAACTCGACTTTATTGAAAATTGATTCAGAGTTGTAGTAATCGTGATATTACGCTGTAGATAACGGTATTATAGTGTCTCGCGGCTTGCCAATAGTAAATTTATTGCTTTAGTTTTTACAGCAGCTGGAACTGCCATATTTTCTCCTGGATGGTCTCCATGATTTGACGCACCCCCGAGCAATGTATCTGCTTTTCCGAGAGACATTGTCGTCGACGGATTGTTTGAAATACCGTCGCAGATGCACGTCTGCTCGCTAATGGCGATGATTAAATTTTTTTTAATACCGTCCCTAAGCTAAATTAACTATTCCGCTAAAAATTTTTTAATAAATCCCGAATAAATAATATCTTTTTAATTTTAGAGATGAAAAATAATTAAGCCGGCAATAATTTTTAGCTAAATTACCTCGGAAATAATTAATTTTACAAAGACCCGTTAAATATGACGTTGCACTCGGAAACAATTTATTCTTATATAAATTTTCGTGGAGTTAATTATTTTTCCATTGATCCAAGTGCTGAAAATATTTAAAACTGTCTGAAAATAATTCGTTATCATTTTTTTTTTTGCAAACTAGTTCAAGTAATTTCTTACTAATCGACTTCAAATCCTCGAGAACCTTTGGAAATTATTTATTTAAATAAGTCTGCGTGTAATTATTTTCTTAATTAGAGTATTAAGTCTTAAGATGTTTTAAAAATGCAAAATTGTTTGCTTAAATAAATCCGATAGAAAAAATATTTATTCTTACCCGTGGTAGAGTTAATAAGAAAATATCCTTCAGGATTGCCACTGGTGATGGAAAAACTGAATTCCTGAGGTGAAATATCTCCATCGAATGCTTTTATTTGCACTACACTGACGCCAGCTGGTGAATTTTCCGGAATGGACGGATAATAAACGGGCAGTTGAGTAAGCGGGGTATTGTCGTTTTCGTCCAGAACTTGAACGTACATCTGCAGTTGTGAGCTTAATGGGACGACACCGTGGTCCTGTGCATACACGGTTAACCAATATCCCTCTTTTGATTCCACATCCAGTACAGCTTTGGTTCTCACATTTCCTAAACAATAAAATTTTAATTCAATTAGTAACTGAAACTTGTTCTTGTTCGCATAATAATTATAATTCCCAGTAATATTGTTAGACTTATTATAAATATTCAAATAATGACTACTCGGTTGTCAAATGTGCGGGCAGGAAACACTAAATTTCCAGAGTTCTAACCACTGGGCGAGCAATTTTGGATAATTCAAAACCTGTAGGCGAACATAGCGAGCAACTGCACGATTGCCTGTGGCTATGTTTAGTTGTTATTGTTAGTTGGAATATCAGAAGCAAACTATACTAGGATAATGATAGAGGACAACTAAATTGGGTCTGCACAAAATACAACTAATTTTATCGTCGCTCTTCGTGAGATTCGACCCGCACTTATCATTAGTTCCCTTCAAAAACGTCTACCAAAACTCACAGTAACTATAGGACTTCGTTAATTCGCGTTACAAAATTTTTCGGACATAATTATAGTTTTTTTTTTTATTTTGAACGAATCGAGACGGTTGATTGCTTATTTTTTAATTTAAATTTATATCGAGATGAAATTTTCGAGGTGTTTATGAGATACCAGAGGCAAAAAAGTTAAAAAATATGTATGAAGATTTCAGCGGCCGGAAAAGAGGAAAAAAGCTCAACACAATTGCGGTATCATAAATAATTCAGGATAGGGGGATTTCATGGTTTTTGATAGTGTCAAACGGTTATCGAGTGAGCCTGGTTTGACGCGAATAGAGCGGTGTGTAAGATGAATGAAATGAGTTTAAAAGTTGTCGGAAAAGTTTTATTATAATTCATGACTTTGACATTGAGTAGTTTACCTTTTCATCGAGAGAATTTAACTATTCGTGAAAGTTTTATGATAATATATTTAACGTTAAATTTCATCACTATCGTGTATTAATAATAATTTTGTTTAACATCAATTTTCGTTATAAATAATTTATAGTAATGTAATAAATGATTTATGGTTTTGTTATTATTGTATACAAAAGTTTTAAATAGTTGATAGACGCAGGAGATTGAGTAAAATAAATTGTAGGTAACTCAATTTCCAACAAAATGAATACGATTTCCTGGCGAGACAGGAAAGGTTATGCTCGAGTCTTATGCTTTTAGACTTTATTTCATTTATGTCACCAATGAAAATGTTTTCCTTTTATTGCTTTAAAGATTTTTATTTTTAATTCCTTATTTTCATAACAAAACTTTAGAATTTATTATATTTAATAAAAAAAGTTAATTTTTTTTCAAATTTTCAAAATTGATGTCCTACAATTTTTACTACAGTCGACTACCCGTTATAAGCAAGGTCTAGGGGATGGAGGGGAAATTTTTCTAGGAATTTCAGTCTTCCCACTACCGTGCGTTTAGTTTTGTTCTCAACTACTCGTTATAAGCCTGTTTTACTTTATATCATTTTAAACGTCATATTTACGTTTTGTTACATAAGTCACTATCCCAATTTATCTAGTGCTCATAGTGCTAAAATAAATACTTATCTTTTTACACTAATAATAATTTGAATGCAAAAAATTATAATGACAACGGTATTAATTACAGTAATGATAATAATCATTTTATTGATCAACATAATGATCAATAAAACTTTTAAATTGTAACGGAAGCTTTAATTGTAATTAATAATTACAACTATGAACAATAAATAATATTTTACTTAATAATGATTAAATTATTCTCCGCGAAACTTCGATAGTAAATTTTCATCATTTCTTTTGATATTTTGTCAGTTTATAATTTAGACAATTTTAACGGAGGCTTATAACGGGATGTCTGGTACGAAACTCAAAGAAGTGGTTAAGTAGGGAAGCTGTTTGGACTCAGTAACTCCCGATTGAGGGGAAGAGGCTTATGACGGGTAGTCGACTGTATTCAATTGAATTTGAAATTTTTTTGCTTAGTGTATGCGAGGCAAAATAAAAAAGGACTTTTTTTTAAGTGTTCGGTGAATTTTTTTTAAATTTCAATACATAAATTTAATTTTTATTTGAGAATAAATCGATTTAATTAAAAAAAGAAAAATGATTTTCAAGAAAAATTAAAAATTTCAGTAAGTATTGTATTGTAAATTCCATAAATTCTTATAAAATGCATATGGTTTTGATGAAAAATTCACTACATTCTCTAAGATTTATAAGAAATTTTTTAACAGTATTAGTTTTTAATAAAAATCTCGATGTGGTCACTTTGCTCCACATCTCAATCAAACAAATAATTAACTTGTATATAATTACAGTAAATTAGTTTAAGTATTTATATAATATTAAAATCATATAATATTTTCGTTATTAACTTTCAAATTGTATGACGCCATTAAAATATTTCAAATTGAAACCGCAGGATAAAAAATTTTAATTAACATTTTGCATAATGTTAATCAGTAATAGTAACATAGACACATTTATTATCAACTAATAATTAGATTTATTATGTAACGAGAAAATCAAGACCTAAAATAACAACAGTTTCGTAATATCGTGACTAGCTAATTGGGTGCTGCTGTTCAAGCTTTGATTTGCGGCTTCAAATTCGAAATAATTAACAAGGCGAGAAAAGCGACCATCGTAAATACCTTTGATCGATCTTACTTTATCAAATTCCCTTCTACAAAACAACCACATCACCTACACCCACACTTACATCTACTCCTCGTAGCCTTACTAGCAAATAATTCCTCAATTGGATTTTGTATAATTATACCCAACCTGTTTAATAATTCGTTAGAGTACTTCAGTCTATAAATTATTTATTATTTTCTATAAAAAAGATGTGTAACAAATAATTTTTCGGATGTTGCGGGTACACAGTTAAAAATTTTGGTTTATTTGTGTCAAAAAATTATCCAGTTAAATTTTTTGTGTTAATTTTCAACACAGAAATCTGTTAATTCAACACAAACCGTTTGTGTTATTTTTTATGTTAAATGATTAGAAAATCTGTAATGTAAGACATTTCTTGTGTTATTCGTAAATTAACACAAAATTTGTGTTGTTTAGTTAAACACTTCCGCGCGTTTCTTCATTAATATAACAAAGCAAAACATTGTAGCTGCATTGTCTGCAAGGAAACTTTGATTATAATTCATTTACAATTAAATATAATCATAGATAACTTTCATATTTTTATGATTAGATACGATGATTTTTTATTCTCATTTTACGGGAGGATAATTCATAGCTCCATTTTTTAGAAAAATCACAGAAAATCGAACTAATTTTTTGCTACACGGAGAGAAAAATATTGTCAGAATGACTGTCCAATGTATCTTCAAATGACGTATCATCAGAATAACGATTTGTATACTCTGTTTAAGAATATTCACATGTTAATTTAACAGTTTATAGTATCGTTCATTCATTTAATTTAAATTCATTTATTTAATTTAAAAATACGACAGATAGCCTTTGTAAACATATGTAGTTTCGTTGATATAGGTAGCTGTTTTGTCAGCGTAAGGATCCGTACAGCTAAATTGGCTGTACGTTGCATCGTTCTCGGTTGCCAGTTTCCTAAATACAGAATTTGCGTAAAAGTCATGTCAGAGATTCATAAAATGCATCAAATAAGGATACGGATCGTCATTTTGACGATCCACTGTGAGGAAACTCTGTATAGCTGAATTGGCTATACGGCGTATCGTTAAGTAAGTTGAGTATACAGCGAATAGCCAGAATAGCGATACGTATATTCACTCTGACGATATTTTTCCACTGATCTGAATAGTAACTTACTGTTACACAGGTCTACAAAAAAAATTTTTTGTTTGGTGCCGCTAATTCTCGGTTATATTTTGGTTAATTAGCCCACAAGATGTCGTGCGAAGCTGTCAAAATTATGAAGCTACGTTCAGGTTTGTATCGATCGATATAATAACCTAAAAAACGTATTTTATCATAATTAATGTAATTATAATCAATAAATTTTTTTTTCAAATTAATAATATTGATATGCCGTCGATATGCCACCATTTACATATAGTGGAAACCTAAACATGCAAACCTTCTCAATAAGACAATTTATAGATAAATTGAGAAAAATATAGATAGCCCGAACTGGGAATCGAACCCAGACCAATTCGGTATCGCGCCGAGTGCTCTACCAGTTGAACTATCCGGCACAATAATGAGAACGTTTTCATTAAGATTTAAAGGTGATGGAAGATATATACCAAGGTCGCTGGGATGAGCATATGATGGCAGATTACTGTTGGAGTATTACACGGGAATGTCCTGAAGACATCCATCGGAGAAAATCTAAAAAGAGAAGCTTCTAACCTGTGAAATAAAATGTGTAATTAAATGTATTCAACTGTTTTGAATTAAATGTTCTTTTGTTTTTTAATAAATGAAAATCTCGAAAACTATACGTAGCATTAAAAAAAGAAGTATCACGTTTTTATCAGGGTACCGAATGTACTTGAAATTAGTTTTACTTTTAGCAGCACCAAAATCATTGTAGACCTGTGTTAGTTACTATTCAGATCAATGTATTTTTCTCTCCGTGTAAATTGAAAAAAGTTGTACTAAGGGTAGATCAGTATACTCGAGTTGGTTATGTTATGTGCTTATCCCTTATTGAAAGAAGTGATTTTAAACGATTAGGAAAAAATACTTTTTAATGCTTTTGAATACTTTGAATACTTTTGAATCACCCTTTTTATGGGCATTTAACATTGCAAATCGTTTTAAATCGCTTCTTTTAATAAGGGATCTTAATTAGTTAATTTGAACACGAAAAGTCTGTTAAATTAACACAAATTTTCTGTCAAAATAACAGATTTTGTGTTCAATTATTCAAAATAAAACTTGTGTTCAAAGTCAACACAAACGCAATGTGTTGAATTTAACTCAAAATTTCTAACGGTGCATATACACTACCAGTCGATTAGTAATGAGTCACTTTAAATGCACTATTCAATAAATAATTTCACAGCGGATTGAACTACCCAATAAATAGGCGTAGGTCAAAAGCTATTTAATAGCCCTTTCTATTTTCTATTGATTTTGTATAATACTAAGTTACATTTCAATTTATTCACGAAACTATTTAACCATACCTACAGCTCTAGCTATTACTAAAGTAGTTGTTGTTACCCCGTTGTTACAGTTCATATTCATTAAATGTTTAGTTCGTTATCCTCTGACCGCATTACTTTATCCAACAAAACTTTAAACCAACGCATATATTAGATAATAGCAGAGTCCGATTTCCACAAAAGTTTCGAACAAACGATTTTAAAATTATTCAAATCATTAAGTACTTTTGTACATCATGCAATCCTGATTATACTTTCGCGATATATAACAACTGATATGTCGTGTCAGATAATCCAATTTTTTTTTTACAATGTAATGTTTTTTCAAAACAAATATTTGTCTATAATTAAATAACAATTTCGTGTGGGTTAATTTTAATTAAAATAAAATTGATGAGCGCGGATGGTTACTACTGTATGATATGATTAAGGAATAGTATTAAGTGAGATTTATAGAGGACATGAGAGACGCAAGTGAACAAAGAGACGAATAATAGAGAGGGTTTGAGAGTCTGAATGATAGAGAAAGCTTTAAAGTTATGGGAATGCTATAAGGGTCTTTTGGATCCGCCTTGGTCGTGTACTCGTGTCTTCTCGGTCTCTGCTTTCGTATCCGGTCTGTGACGAGATTTCCACCCCTGACTAGTACCTAACTACCGAGCTTCGTGCAACCCCTCCGGGCTTTAGAGTCAAGGGAGCGAAGTAGAGGATGTTCGGGCGAAAAGCCAACAGTTAGACCTTACGCTTTTCGTTTTACTTCTTCTCTTACTTTTCTTATTCTTTTTCATACTTTTCACGGTAAATGTCCAAGATACTGTCTCCTTCGTGTATTAAAAATAAAACAAAACTGATTATTTATTTTCTGCTTACTCCATACTCAAAATCCTATCACTATTTTACTCGTGAGATCCGATAAAATTTTTATTTTTTAAAACTCACTACATCCTCGATAGGTGTTTCAGTAAGAAAAATTTTATGCTCGATGTTTGGTTATTGATTTTTTTTTTTTTTCTGTCTTATTAATCTATTGATTTTTTTTTATTCTTCATTTAATATTTTACGACATATTCAGTTTAGAGATCGTAAATAAAAGTATGGAGATACGAAATTTACGATCTTTTTTGCCGAAAAGTTTACAATCTTTCGTCATTTCATTGTAAATTAATAAAAATTTTAATAAAATATCAAAGCAAAAATCAATAATTTTAATAAAATTATCATAATATTAAATCGCGAATAAAATGTTGTCAGAGCATCAGTAAGTTGAGCTAAGAGACATAAAATAATTACAGTAATGATATACTGTCAGGTATTTTCATTAAATAACATGTACGTTAACTGGAATAGATAATATATATATATATATACATTTGCATATGAAATATGTACGAGAGTAAACGTGACACGTTTCATGAATACTCTTTCCCACACACTGGTACACATTCACACTAAAGCGATTTGATGTCATACAATGAGTGTCACGAGAGAAAAAAATCAACTTATAATTTTTTGCAAGCAAGCAGTGGGAAAACTCGATTGTATTTAAAAGCTCGTGATTAAATATCTCGAGAAAATTAATTGTGTCGGGTGGTAGTTAACTGGTGGACACATACTTTTTTCATACCCAACAACTCTTGAGACTATAATTTTTCATTCTATTAGCACGGGTTATTAGTTTTCTGTAAACCTTCTTGTTCTGTTAATTTATCATTAAACTGTAAAAAATTTGTAGAGTGAACGCGGAGTGGATGACTTTTTATTTATTTAATTTCCTTGGAGTGAATTTCACTCCGAAGGGAATTTCGAAAAAAATTACTAATACATAGTGAGCTTAGATCTTTGATATTTTGAGATTTATATTGAGTACGGAAATAATTACGAGCTCCCTTTCCAAATATTCACGCGAAATGATTTTTAAAAATTATAAGCAGCTGATAATAAAAGATGAACAAATATAATTCCACTGAGTCACAAACTGTCATATGATTACATCAACCATACCACGAGATAAAATTTTATATTGTACCGAAATATAAAATATTCCCATAAAAACTATGTCACTATAGCTATTCAATAATTTAATATTTTAGCTATGTATTACAGTCGACTACCTCATAAGCCTGCCCTTCATAAGCCTCTTCCCCTCAATCGGGAGTTACTGAGTCCAAACAGCTTCCCCACTTAACCACTTTTTTGAGTTTCGTACCAGACATCCCGTTATAAGCCTCCGTTAAAATTGTCTAAATTATAAACTGACAATAGGAACAAAATATCAAAAGAAATGATTAAAATTTACGATCGATGTTTCGCGGAGAATAATTTAATCATTATCAAGGAAAATATTATTTATTGTTCATAGTTGTAATCATTAATTACAATTAAAGCTTCTGTTACAATTTAAAAGTTTTATTGATCATTATGTCCATCAATGAAATTAATATTATCATTACTGTAATTAATACCGTTGTCATTATAATTTTTCGCATTCAAATTATTATTAGTGTAAAAAGATAAGTATTTATATTAGCGCTATAAGCACTAAAAAAATTGGGATAGTGACGTATGTAACCAAACGTAAATATGACGTTTAAAATGATATAAAATAAAACAGGCTTATAACAGGTAGTCGAGAACAAAACTCAACGCACGGTAGTGGGAAGACTGAAATTCCAAGAAAAATTTCCCCTACATCCCCTAGACCAGGCTTATAACGGGTCGACTGTTCATATATGAAATTATAATTTAGTGAGTTACTAAAACTTTTTATAAATTAAAAACATAATATTTTGAGTTTAATTATTAATATCTGAATCAATTATTTATTGAAATAATTATGTTTCTAATTAACAGCTGTTTCTATTAAATATAAATTTAATTAAGTATTAGAACTCTGGATCGTAGTGAGTGTGGATTGAAATAAAATCCGCGTCACTCCGAAATTACTCCACCCAGAAAAAAATCCCTATTTACTCCACATGCGGATTTTTTTTGAACTCCTAAACTCCGAGTGACGGAACAAATTCGAATTGAAATAAAATCCCTATTCACTCCTGATTTTTCACAGTGTGCTACTTTTATTCGATACAAATAAAAAATCTAAAATAACGAAAAAATTTTAAGTCTGACGGGCACCCACCCGTTTTGACTGGCGTGAGGTGCCACGGTAGTGCAGCGAAATAGCGAGAGACGAGTTGTGGGACAATATTCTATCGTCACCTGCTGTGTAGAGTTTATTCTTTGCACGTTGGTTGGATGTTATTGGAACTGCTGGTGTACTATATTGTATACAGTATAGAGAAGTATAACAGCAACAACAACGACCTACACGTTGCTCATCATGAGAGTGTCCATCAGCTATAAAGGCTTTAACTCAAGCGACAAAACGTGACTGAAAAAATATATTTTCCCATATAAAACATATATATTTCACTTACAAACACTCACACCAGTTACTTACTCACGTGCGGTATTTTTTCACACAGCAATTATAAACTTTTAAATGAAAATAAATTTTTAAAAAATGGAAATGAAAATATAAATAGAAGAAAAGCAAATTAAACCGCAGCGAGATTAAACAAAAATTATCCTATTAAAAGCTGCACAAAGAGATCAAGACAATATATGGTGCGTGCCATGAGCATGAACGCACAGCTAAACCCGGGGTAGGTAGGGTGGTTTTAGCAATAAGCTTGTTAATAAGAGTAACCATGTGTGCGTGGGTGGTTGGTTATAAAATGGGTATTATTCTCAGCTCTCGTACAACTTCGAGCCCTATTATTGTTATTATAGTAATGCCAAGTCACGAGTCATTGTTTGCCGTTAAATGAACTCGATTCAGGAGCAAATTAAACAACCGAAATAAAACGTACATTATATATACATATGCATATATATTTATATATTAATGTCTGTGTATGCGGGTATGAAAAATAGTATCAAGGGATTCAGCTTTGGCAATCAATTTACGTTTCGAATTATTCCCATGCTGTGGACCATCTGGCATTCGTTCTCGCTCGTTGCAATCGAGATGTCCGAAGATTATTACCGTAGATTATATTCGGCAGGTGGCCTATTATTCCGCATTGTTTAGCTGTAGCTGTAGTTAATTTACAATGCATTGAGCACGAGGAATTTTGACACAGGTCTCACTTACATCTGGGAAGCTGATTGAAAAAAAATATCGCGTTACAGCCACCGAGTTTGAGGATTGAGTTGAGTATTGAGTATTGAGCATCGAGTATTGAGTATTGAGGATTTAAAATTGAGAGTAAGAATGAAATACTAAATGTAAAGAAAGGTAAAGTGCAATTGGAAGCCTAAGAGGTTTTAGTGACATTCATTTTGAAAGAAGCCAATCGTCTGGCAGGCTCTGGCTCTCGACGGCTTGCTCATCGGGATAGAGGTTTTACGAGTGAAAAAAGTTATTTGCTCTGGCACATTGTGTCCTATATAAAGATGCTGAAAACAATTGCTGATTACTTTTTTGTACATATATCGGTACACAGCTTGGTATAGATTGTATGGCTGTATAGATGTTTCTTTGAGTTAGTTGACTCATATAGAAAGCTAGAGCACCCTAGAAAACCCAGAAGGTGTTTACGTGTTGGTGCGAGAGCGACTTTTCGTTACTTCCGTCGAATTTTATAACCCGACTCGAGTTGGCTAAAATTAAATTTTTCTGGGGTCATTTGTCCCGGTTATTTATTAGCTTTTGCTTTTTTTCTTTCGTTCTTTTTTGGTTTAAATTTTTAGCGCTCGTTTGTTTATTTCCATACAGAGAATTAATGCAGTTGGAGCCGACGACGGTGGGTAACGCGGCGAGTGTAAATGGATATAAGCTGAATTTAAAATAGTAAAAACACGGCTAGGAGTTTATAGCGTGACGATGTGCATAAAAACATGAAGACCACACCCTGGGTGAATGAATTAGTTTTAATCTCAACACACTCTTCTTACAACAACCCTAAAATTAACGTCTGTTGTTCATTAAATATAAGGCTCTACTTCTCTAGCCATTTACATCATGGAAGTGTCTCGTTTGCGTGCTGCTTTTCTGCACGCTATTTTTAAGCTTGTGCCCCGTTTACCCGCACGAATGCTGGAATATATCATTTTTTTATGTTTTTTATTATTATTATTCCTAAGACGATAGCTTACGGAGCAGCATTACTTGCTGGACATCTTGTACCCGTACTTCCACCAGATAATTGCAACTCGTGTTATGGATAATAACCTATGAAATATGTAGAGTATGGATACGGACAAATCCTACACGCAATATTAGTCTACATATTTATTTATTCCTAGTAATCAGTGATAAAAAAATATTTTCCATTATTTATTATTTATATTTTTTCACTAGAACTGGAGTTGAATTACTAGATAAATAACTTTGTTTACATGCTGCGCGGAAAGTAAAAAAGTTGAAATTTTTAAAGACACGATAACAGCTACTGCTTAAGAAAATGGCATTAAAAAAAAATTTTAAATGTCTTTTATCCCAGTAGACAGGAAAGTTTAAGTCCTTCATAAAAAAGACATTCCCGCGGGAATAGAAGTGATTTTAAAAAAAGAACTCGATGAAAAAAATAAACAAGCGGATTTTGTTTGTTGGGAGTTTGCAGGGAGGGCAAAGCGGACAAGTAACCGCGAGTAAGCTTGAGGTAAAACAGCATCAAAGCTTTTTAATGAAATTAGATGGTTTTTTTGGTGGTTTGGGTGGTACATGGACGGTGTAATAGTGGTCCGGACCACGCCTGTAGTGGTCACGCGGAAAACGCCGATCAACCTGCTGGCTATTTCTCCCTATGGTGGACCCACGTCTTTTTATTTTTCATTATCATCATCATCATCATCATCGTATTTTAATCTTTCTCTCGTAAAGCGTCAGCAAAAGTGGTCAGCAACCGCGAATCCCACCTAAATTTTCACCTTGCTTTTAATGTTTATCATCGCGAGTACCCACGAAACGGATTATTTTTCCTCCGGCATGACAGCGCTTGCAAAAAATTTAATTCAATTTACTAGGTTATTATTTTATTTTTGTTTTAAATAACTCAAGTGTGTTGAGCAAAAAAAAGAACGGCTTTAATCCTCCGTGTACACAAAGTAAAATTTTTTTTGATGCGTTGTTTTATTGTAAAAAAAAAAATTGTAAATTGAAATTAAAATAAAATTACTAACTCACTTAATGACCTTTGTGCTGGTGAAAAAGTGCGCTTTCTGAATATTGCCGGAATTCAGAACAACTAAAGCTTAGCTCTGATTTAATTAAAGTATTTAATTAAATTGTCGTTTAATTAAAAAATATAAGCATACTTGGTTTGTACTCATTTAAATATTTTTTTCATTCAATGTCATTTCTGATTCTGTTAAATTTAAATAAATAACAGGCCGTAGAATATTATTTGCTACTGTTCCTGATTTGAGTAAAGAGTAAAAAAAAAAAATATTTAATGAACCGAGTTAAGAGCTGAGCAATTATGAAAGAGCATAATTAACAATTGTTAAATACAACAAGGATACAATTGGCTGATTGAAATGTCTTGATTGTCTTCAAAGTCTCTGTAACAGAGTATTCAATTTTCACACCCCAATTGACTTGATTAACTCTCTACAGGTCTCACAGTATTGTTACAATTTACTTTGACTCGAGAAAGTTCAAAAGATGTCTAAGTTCTGACAAAATTATTAAATTATGTGTTAATTAAAATTCATTTTCACTTGACTCTCTTTTACATACATTTTAAAATTTATGCTAAATATATGTAATAGATAAATTTATAAATATATATGCACGTAGGTATATAACGCCTCGCAGCAGTTGCATTGTGCAATAACTTGGAGGAATTCAAAATTCTTACAGTAAGGGATTGAATTTACTTTATATATTTATAGTTTGCAAGAGGATTACAAACTTTGCAGTAACGCACGTCGTAGGTTGGTCTGAGAGCTTTTTTATACGATACTCAAGTGATAAATATTTCTTATATATATGCATACATTTTTTATGTTTTAATATTTATCGTTTTATGAAGTATTATTTACTTTTCATTAAAACTTTTTAATTCATATATTTGTTTAGCCTAAAAATACTTTTTTATTTTTATTGGTAATTATGCATAAGCGTCAATTATTTTTCTTTTCTCTAAAAAAAAGTTCTAGTTAAAATATCAAAAGAAATTTATCTTTGCTCTACTTCATAGCATACGCTGTAAAAAATTAGCGAATGAACGCGGAGTAAATCGCGGAGTCGATGATTTTTGATTCATTTAAAGTAGTTCACTCGCAAACCGACTTTTCGTAAGAATTTCATATAATTGAAATATGATATCAAGGTAGATGTCCGTGTAATTTAAAAAAATCAGAATTTTTGAGCGTTTTTGAGGCCAGATATTGATAATTAATGTGCACACTGTTAACATGTAGTAGATCGGACTAACCTAAAAAAAGGGCATATTTTCACGTATATTTCAAATTATTTTGCTTAAGAATCTTTCCAAAAACTAACAGATTATAGCAAAAAAAAATTTCCAATTTGAAAATATATAAAAATGATCATACTACCGATTAGTAAAAAAGTTAAAAACATTCAAAGAAATCTGTCTCACAATTTCAAATGAGAAAAAGTAAGTAAGCGATATCAAGTAAAAGAGGAAGCAATAGCGAGTGAGAGTAAGCAATAGCACACACTAGGGTAGAACTACCATTTGTGGCCACTGCTCCATTTTTGGACATTTAATATTTTATTTTAATTAATTAATAAGTATAAAATAAAATTTCCATTTTAATAGTCGGATAAAAGTATCTTTGAACACATTTTGCATGCATTAAGCGCGAGCGTAGGTATGCTCTACTCTCGCCTAAAAATAAATAAACTGGGTTCCGTCAGAGTTTTTTAAAAATAAATTATGTCATTATGTGTTTTACAAATTATTTTACATAAATTTCTCAAGTGTCCACAACTGGCCCTAAAGTGGCCAAAAACGGTACCTCTACCCTGTAGGTCGCGAATGAACTACCTTCGTTTCAATATTAAAACTCCGAATCCGAGCAAATGCGGATTTAAATAAAATCCAGATCACTCCGAAATCATTCCGCTGAAAAAAAATACTCCTTATTTACTCCGTATGCATAGTGAGTTTTTTTACTCCGGGATTATGATTGATGGAGTGAATTCGGATTGAATTAAAATCCGCAATCACTCCTAGTTCACTCCCAATTTTTACAGTGTAAGGATAAAAAAAAATATTTATCAAAAATATATATTTTAAATGAATTTCATCGATTTGTAAGCTTTAGAGGCAGTTATTTTTTAAGTAAAAAATTTTTCACAAATTTATTAATTCAAATATGACAAAAATTATTTATCAAATTTTCAATTCAAATTTCAAAAATATTTTCCTTGCAATCCGTAAAATGATTTTTTTTATTTTTCATAAATTTAATGACTCATCTCTAGTAAAAAAAAGTTTTTTTTAATTTTTGAACTTATAAAACTTTCTTTTAGCTGTGAAATAATGAAAAATGTTTTTGATAACAATAAAAAAAATAAAAGTTTTTTTTTTTATATATAACTTTTCACGGGTCTTAGAAGCTCAGCGTCCGAATTCAGTGAAACAAATAGAGTATTTTACATAAAGCTATACAGTATTCCCTTGTTATAATCGTATTATTACTTGCGTTTGCAGAATTGAATTTAATTCTCTATTGAAGCACCAAATGTTAGTGGTTTTTCAGCAGTAAAATAAAAGCGCGAGTTGCTAAAAGTTTAAAAAAATAAAAAACCGATTTATTAACAAAGAGAGTGCGGATTAATGCTTTTTTGTGCATTGTTAACGGATTCAAATTGGTAACACCGACGACGTCGTATTAACGTACGGTAACGTACTGAAAGTACTGGACGACACGTGAAAGAAAATAAATCAAGTTACATTGTTAACGTAAGCTCAACAGAAGCGCCGATCGTGATTCAATAAAGTCCCGAACAGTTAATGCAATTTGCTCTGCTACTAAAATTACAGCATCTGAAACGATCTTATTTTTTTTATTTCCTCTCATTACAAAATAAATTAAAGATAAAATTATAATCCACTATCCCGATTCATAAATAAATTAATTGTATACAGAATTATTGATATATTTTATTGTTCGTTTTTTTTCAAATATTCCTTGGTACAGAATATTTATTCTCATAAAATATGACTGACGTCTTTTCAACATAAAAGTCTAAAATATAAAGTAATGCGATTCATAAAATGACAATTTCATAGAATATTTTAAATCAAATATGCTTTTATATTTTTCTCTTTATGTGAAATATTTTATTAATCAATTTTAAATTTAACTTTGATGATTTTTTCATTTTTCATATTGTTTCTCTCAGAGCACATTCTTTTTAAAATATTTACTATAAAAATATTATCAACGTTTATCGCACTATTGTCATATTTTAAATTCTTTTTTTAAAATAAAAGAGATTTTTTTGCAATTAAAACCATTTAAAAAAAAACCCTAAGCTCGTAGAAAATGAAGGATTGAATTAAAAAAAAATAGAGGCAGGAAAAATTAACGCCCGTGAACGCAACTTTGCCCAGTTCATCAAAAATTTCACTTTTTTCGTATTGAAATATTTAATGAAATTAATACACATTAGTACCTACTTAAAAGCACATTATCCTAAACAAAAATGAATTTTTCCCCATTAAAATTACAGGAGCTCTGTTTCAACCCTCATTTTTATTTAAAATTCTTTCACTTCTTTCTCCAGCCTGCCCAAGGCTCATGTTTTCTTCATTTTTATTCTGCTCCCATTATTTGTCTGCCTTTATGTAAAGACACTAGTGACACTGTGTTTCAAGGGGAGACTAGAGGTGGAGAGCGAATCTCACCCCGCAAAAGACCGTGTCGAGGTTCTCGTCTCGTCTAAACTCGAGACTAACAACGAACAAATTAGCGACATCTTTCCCTTCCTTACAGTTGATTACTTCTCTGTCACAGTGACTACGCAGATACGCTTTAATGTAAAAAGATACCCGAAGTTTTTCATTACCAACTCAGCGGTAGCTAGACAGATAGCTACATTAACCATTTAATCACAGGCCAGTTTTCTACGTCATTTCATATGCAAGTGTTGAGCCACCACTGACTAATTAATTAGTCAGAAACCTGATAACTTTTTCTTACTTATTTCTCATTCCTCTTTACTATTATATACCTTCTTCTTCTTCTTTTTTTTTAATTTTACCTTTGGATTTATCTCGTCTCAGGCTCCGATTATCTCGTTCGTCTGAATAACCCAGCAAGTCGTCAAAACTTTCGCGCGAATAAACTTTATCATCTTGCGCAAATCACTTCCTTATTTTTTTTATCATTTCTTTTAATGATCTCACAACTATAAATATGAAATATAGTTGTGTATAAATATATTCATAAAGATAGAGATGACGTGGAATGAAAAAGTTTACTTTAAAAGGTCTATCTTTGACCAAGAAACTGGGACAAACATAAATACTGTAGTCGTAACGTATAGACACTATCAGACTAGATGTATTTAGCGACAAATGAAAAGAGACGTAGTAAGTTTACTAGTACACTATTTCACAAAGTTAAGTCATACACCTAGAAACTACCGTTCAATTCTATCTAGTGTATCTCCAGAGAGTATTCCTTGGATTTAATACTAAGGCATTGGGGCTGCACCAACACAAAGTTGACTCGTTTACGGATTTAGTTTAAAGACGTTTATATGTACTCTTGAACTATGTATTCAAATTATTCCAATCTGTTGTGTATATATTGATATTGATTGTCGGTGTATTCTAATCCTGTGCATTTAAGCTGTAAATCGAAAATACTTGCAGGGTTTCCGCACGTCATTAACTTGCTTTTATTTAATTTAAGTACAGAATATAGGTAAAAGTATTCTATATAAAGTTTATGTCTCCGTTAATCCAACTCTGTATTTTTAATGAAAAACTACGGGTCCAAAGGATTAGTGTTGATGAGAGAGAAATATTACTTGAACCAGACTTATGAATAATTAAAATTTTTTTACGACAGATTAGTTGTATTTCCATAATGTAGGATTAACTCATTTTTAATTTAGCGAAAAAAATGTACATTTAAATCCATTTTTTACATCTATTTATATTCTTTTAAAATACAGGGATCAGGAAAACGGTGAACCCGAAAATTTTAATAAAATCAGAAACACGGAAAGAAAATTATGGGAATTTTTACTATGCATTATGGGAATAGTTTCTATAATGGCCATTATAGAGATGGTATCTATAATATATAAGAATGGTTCCCATAATGGCCATTATAGGAATGGTACCCATACCATTATAGGGATGGTATCCATAATATATAGAATTGGTTCTCATAATGGCCATTATAGGGATGGTATCCATAATATATAAGAATGGTTCCCATAATTGTATTGGAGTTCTACCCATACCATTATAGGGATGATATCCATAATATATGGGAATGGTTCCCATGATAGTATATGAATAGTTCCTATTATATTATGGAAATGATTTCCATAATGGTATTGGAACTATTTCAATAGCATTATGGGAACCATTCCTATAATATTATGGGAATGGTTCCTATGAAATATAGTGTTCATTCATATATATTATGGGAATGATTCCCACAATATTATAGGAACAATTCCTTTAAATTATAGGAACGATCCCTATAAAGTTATGGGTAGCATTCCTATAATTATAGGAACTGTTCCTATAATTATGGGAACAATTCCTATAATTATAGGAACTGCTCCCATAATTTATGGTCATAATTCTTTTGTTAGTATAGGAAAAATTTTTATGGAATTATGGGAACCGTTTCCATAACTTTCTTTCCGTGCGCACGGAAAATTCATGAATTATTCAAAAAAAGAAACAGTTTTCCTGATAATATTTTTATAGAATTTGAACATAAATCTCCATATTTCTTAAATTTAAAAAAAAATCCCAAATAAGCAAATTTTTCATACTTTTTTTTACATACGGGTGGAAAGTATGAGACTTAACGTATTCAAGATAAGAAAAAATTGAGTTTTTCCTCAGCGACTCGACTCTACCCGGCACTCCCCTTGCAATTTTTGATCGAAAGAGAAAAATTGTAACGATTGATCAACTTAGGGTTTGGCTGCTGAATGCAAAGTAATTTTTTGCTCGACATTTTACCTCGGTTTTTACAACTTCCTTGAAGAGGAAAGTTGAATAAATCAGTTGCAAGTTAAGTAGATGTATACAATGTTTTTTGTCGCGTCTCGTTGCAGTCGAGTAGTATCCGAATCAGTTTTCTAAAGGGCTGACCAGTAGGTAATAAAAAAAAAGTTTTAATGGGCACGGCGTGGGCAGCCAGCGGAAACGTTTACGAAGCTCTCTTTAATTACATCAAGCTAAGTAAGTCGTGCTATTATATATAACAGCATTGAGCGCCGCTGTACTACTGGTAACTGGCAGTACTTGTCGTCAAGAAAAGCTAAACTTTGGCACTTTCTAAGAATAAGAAGTAATTCAAGGATACGTTGGTGTATAATTTACAGACAAATCTCAAAATCCGTGAGTCATGAGCTCCTTTGAGAATTTTCATGCATATACTTACGCATTTATATCTGTTATATTAACTCACAGATGTATATAAGTATGAGTATGAGTATGTAGTAGTGAAGAGTTTGTTGGTAAAAGAACATAGAAAAGGTGGTAGAGATAAGAGTAATGGAGGTGACAAGGAGAGAAAATACTTTCCATGGAAATAGTCTTTTCGACCGTTCACTCCCAGCACTATTGCTTCCAGAGCAACTCCTCTCTCTAGCAGCAGCCTCTTGACTTAATCTGCGATTCACATTCGACGATCCAATATATGCTGCAGTGAAAAAAATAAAAGAGAACGGAAAAATGTTGTATCCGGGTGCAATTTTATGGATGTTCCATTCACACTCATGAGATTACTCGAGGAAGAAATAAATAAATTTTTAAAATAAATATAAAACAAAATTTATATTTATGTATCTGTAGTGTGTTGTTAAGTGTTGCTATTGTGTCATGTGATATGTATGTGACTGCATGTATTCAAAGCGAGATTATTATCTGCCGGATGGTCCGTTGGAGAAGATCGTAATCCCCGGAATTCGCTCGTTAGCTTTACGACTCTTACGATACTGAAAATGGTAATGGTTTAACACTGTGTCTTATACTCGGTCTCATTTAATATATAAGACTACAGTTTAGGCTTTCTACGTCATTTTAGGAACATCTTTCACACGTCGTTATAATCCTTGCGTATTATTTTACCGTTTAATTACTTTCCTAATTCGATTTATTTATACAGTCGACTACCCGTCATAAGCCTGCCCTTCATAAGCCTCGTCCCCTCAATCGGGAGTTACTGAGTCCAAACAGCTTCCCCACTTAACCACTTTTTTGAGTTTCGTACCAGAGATCCCGTAATAAGCCTCCGTTAAAATTGTCTAAATTATAAACTAACAATAGGAACAAAATATCTAAATAAATGACGAAAATTTACTAACGATGTTTCGCGGAGGATAATTTAATCATTATTAAGTAAAATATTATTTATTGTTCATAGTTGTAATCATTAATTACAATTAAAGCTTCCGTTACAATTTAAAAGTTTTATTGATCATTATGTTGATCAATAAAATTATTATTATCATTACTGTAATTAATACTGTTGTCATTATAATTTTTTGCATTCAAATTATTATCAGTGTAAAAAGATAAGTATTTATTTTAGCGCTATAAGCACTAGAAAAATTGGGATAGTGACGTATGTGACAAAACGTAAATATGACGTTTAAAATGATATAAAATAAATCAGGCTTATAACGAGTAGTTGAGAACAAAACTAAACGCACGGTAGTGGGAAGACTGAAATTCCAAGAAAAATTTCCCCTACGTCCCCTAGACCAAGCTTATAACGGGTAGTTGACTGTATACCCAAATTTAATGTAATTAAGATCAAAAAAGTGAATTTTTTTTTAGTGTCCATTTTACCAGATTTTTAAGTAGATTTCTTCAGAAATCGGACTATTGCAATGTGTCTCATGACAGAATTATTAAAGAATTTTGCCACTATATATCTTATTTTACCTAGTAGAGTCAAAAAATACCATCCACTCAAAAGTTTATATATGTATGTATGTATGTATATATATATATACGATCTAACGCGCCTTGTCATCACGATAGCGCCCGCAATTCTTAACGGATCTTAATGAAATTTTATACACTTATTTGTTGGACGATTCCCTTGATCAAGTTCGAAAATGAGCCCAATCGGTGGATTAGTTTGGAAGTTGTCTGTGTTTGAATTTTTTTTTGATTTTCATAAAAATGAATTTTCTGGCTTCATCTTTAAATAACTTTTGAACGGAAGATGATAACTTAACTCTGTAAAAAATATCTCAAAATTTGGACGATTAGCTTTTCTTTTCACTGTAATACTTGATTTTTTGAAACATCTTTTCTAACAATTTGATGATATCGAAAATTTCACAAAAAATAAAAAAAGCTTATTTTTGCAGCTTAGTCTTCTAATAACTTCGAAATGATAAGGCATAACTCATTTCCTCGAAATTCATGTTTAAGCTTACAAAATAAGTATTAATTACACTATTGTAGCTTTATTGTATTTACATAAGAAATCTACCTCTCCATTCCGGGTAAGGCCGAATGGCTCTTTTTTTTTTTATGCAATAAATGAATCACAAAATTTATAATCTACGCCTAAATTTTATGAGCTTGGATTTTAATTAAAATTATTTTTTTTCGGTTTCCGTGAATTTTTTTTACCGACAAATAACGCATTCATATTTTTTTTTAAATTTTGGTACAGTTTAAAATCGTCAGAGGACCATTTTTTTCTCTCTGTTGTTCTCACATAAACACATGACCAACTAATTATTATTTTAAAAATTTATTTTGTCTTCGTTGAATATATATTTAATATGAGAGAGAAAAGAGAGCCAGACTCAACATGTTCTGACTCACTGAATGCGTGACTACATTTGACACGGTTAAAAAATTAAATAGAAAAAAGCAGTGCAAGCGATTTTCCACACGGTTTGAGATTCATAACGCGCTTCGTATACATTGGACATTGCGTCGTGTTCATTCGACCATCCACCCAGAGTCCGTATAAATCCGCTTCTTTTTTATATTTCCTCTATGCAGTCCACTCACTATTGCCTACCAGTATACTTACTTTTTTTTCTGTATTTATACACTATTTTAGTTTTTCATTTTTTTGCTTCGATTTTGAGTAAATGAAAAGAGGTCGTCAAGAGAAATCGATTCACATTCGAGTTCAAAATTAGCACATCTATCGGCCAATATTTATCTGCAATAGAGCTTTTTGTCATCTGCAGATACTTTTTCGACAGAGGTCCAGGATGAATGCAACTATTCTCCAATAGTTTTCACTGGGAGACGAATTACGAAGACGCAAATGAGCTAGAAACCTAGTCATTGAAAATCGTTGGGGCTTAAACGATTCGTATAAATGTGCAACCGTGTTTGTCAATGTACCCACATGTTTCGTGTATCGAGCCTCTAAAAAAAAATTTTTCGATGCGCGTCTATTCAAACTTTTTTTCATCCCATTCTAGAGACTGCGTTCAATTGACTTTTGACAAATATGTTAATTTTTGGGTATTAAGTCACATCAATCTTTTTTCAAATGCTTCTGGATTTATATTTAAATTTCAAGTAGAAAAATGTAAATTTTGACATTTAAAATCAAAACAAACTCTTCAGATAAATTATAACTTTGACGTATCGCATTTTTTTAGCTTCTCACTGTCGTATTAATTTATTTCGGCTATCAATATGTCACTTGTATACATATATAAGAATATGTTCATTGTCGTTAAATTAACGGCCAAGTGTTACATGGTCTAGGCGCCACCTCTCGACAGCGTCATTAATTAACGCTTTGTATTCAATTTCACAAATGCCGTTACTACTTTAGCGTACTGTACTATTTATACTCGATGAATTGCACCGAATTTTTTTAAATTTTTTACTGAAAAATAAATTTAGTATAAAATGATAAAAAAGTTTAGGTCTGATAAATAAACTCAGTAGTCACGACTGTGAAAACGAATATCTTTTTTTATCAAATTTACTTTTTTTTTACTTGTGTATATTTACATTTAATTAACGGATATTTTTTGTAACACAATATTTGCATGCATATTTACTTGCAATAAATTTACTTTTATGAAAGTAAATAGTCAATACAAATATGCGGGTCTCAATAACTAATTTCCAATGAATGAAAAAAAAAACTATGAAACTAAAAATAGGTACCAGTATTTTTTCTCTTTTTTTTCACTTCTAGCCAACAATTTTCCCAAATTTATACACATATATTAGCAATTATCGGACCTCTGATAAAATTAAAATATTTATTCCCATTCATTAATGAAAATTAAATTAAGGAATTGCATAATTAGGGTTTCAATTCATAATTTTTTTTTTGTATTCAAGTCGAGTGTAATTTGACAAATATATAAAATTGCAAAAAAAAAAAAAAAACTATATATTTTTCGGCAATAGATCTTTTGTAAAAATTTTTTTAATTTTTACCGGAAGGCTAACTAACATATGGTACTTTAATTAAAAAATCCATATATATAATGATAAAGAATTTATGTGGGTTTCATAAAGGCTCTTTTATGAACATAATTTGTTTAAAGAAGCATAGAAAAATGTTTATTCTTTACTTTTTCCTTTTCTTTAAAATAATAATAACAAGAGCAATAATAAATTATTATTATTATTATTATTTAACGTTTCAAATGCTGTCTGAATTCGTCGGCGCTCGCATGACGTCTTTTAGTTTTGCACGGTGTTAAGTTTCATGTTGTATTCCAAGTAGCTTTGTTTGGACTAGTCCACACCGCTGTTCCCACCATATTTTTCTTTGTCTTTTGTCTTTAATTTTTACGCTTCCCTTTTCTTTGTCGTGGAATACAAACATGAACAGATGTATACTCTACCGTATTTCTGTTTAAAAAATATCGAAACTGAATGTTTAATTTCATAATTGAAAAAATAAAAAAAAAAAATCTGGAAAACAGTTGACCCGGCGGTGGCCCCAAAACAACCCACAGTTTTCGAGCTTTGCACATGAGTATTTCAGATATTTCGGCAGTACATAGCGAAGAAATTTTGTGAATTTGTGTCAAAAAATTATTTGGTTAAATTTTTATGAGTGTGAATGAAGCAAACATCAGACAAATTTTTAATTATTAATAAATAGAGTAAATAATTAAAAAAAAATATTTGAAAAAAATGCACTTGTTAATTTGAAAATTTTTCAAATGTGCATTTTTTTTTAATTTTATTTTATTAATTTTTCTATTTATTAATAATTAAAAATTTGTTAGATGTCTGCTACATTCACCTTCATAATTTGTTGTCTAACTGCGTAATTGTTTTAATGATCGATAATTATCTAATAAAATTGACACAAATTTTCTGTCAAAATAACAGATTGTGTGTTCAATTATCTAACATAAAATTTGTGTTAAAGATCAACACAAACGCAATGTGTATGCATCGAAAGATCGGAACGTTTTTTGCAGAACGAAAATAAAAAAACAAAATGAAAAATAAAAAATCCACTTGATCTAAATTTCTGAAATGTTTCGAATAGGCGCTAGTATGTTAGTCGAAAATTGTAGCCACCCCCAGTCACCCTCAAACTGTAAAATTTCATAAATTTTTGTATTTTCGTTGCGCGAAAAACGTTCCGATCTTCGGGTATATCAATGTGTTGAATTAACACAAAAATTAGTAGACCGTTTGCAACACACGATTCGTGTTGAATTAAAGACAAAATTTCTAACTGTATACACGGAAAAAAAATTCGACGAAAAATTCCAATATTACTATCGTAATCCTGGACTATACTTTTATTATCTGTAACTTTCAAATATATGATACGAAAATTTACAGTTTGTAAAAGATTTTTTACTATTCACTATCGTAATTTTATTAAGAGCTTGTTGTATAAAATTCAATAAGAAATATTACAATGTTACTATCGTAAATAGTAAAAGAATAAAAAATGAGATTTAATTATAATATTTATTCTTTTATTCTTCCTCTTAATTTACAGTGCTGCCTCTATGTTTTTACAATACAAGTCACAAAAATTACGATAGTTGAATTGTAAATTTTTTGACATGGTATAGTATATGCCATCTGAAGCGTTTCCGTATGAAAGACAAATGTCACAATACCATGATGTGATGCTTGTGTGAGTATATATATATATATATATATATATATACAAATGATGACATCTACTTTGTCTGTATTATTTGTGGTTCAACTATATATATTTATAAATCAGTTCATCTTTATCCACAGTGTAGTGCAGAAATAGAGGTTATTTTTCATGACGTTTTTCGGACAATTGTAAATAAGAAATTTAAAAAAAAAACTGTGCTTTCTTCATAACAAACCTACATAGATTCTGGAATATAATAATTTGGTAGTGTAAGTATAATTTATACTATTTAATTTTTATTAAACTGAATATTCTGTGGGTATATCGTTCGTTTTAAAATTATTTATCTGGACATGAAGTTTATTTCTATAAACAATTGAGTAGTATTATGTGGTCATAGGATAAATGATTCTAAATGAATGAAAATTTATTTTTTCTAATAAATTCAATTCTCCTAATTTTGTTACAGGATATTCTTCATTTGTCGACAATAACCTCAAATTATGGACATTTAAAGTTTCTTTATGGATACTGAAGTTAGCAGACGCCTAATAATTTTTGGATTTTTTTACAAATGATAAATTATAGAAAAAAAGTATTCGAAAAAATTGCACCTATGGTTTTTTTAAATTTTCTACATGTGCGTATTTTGAATACAAAGAAATGAGTTATTTATTCAAAAGGAAAAAATTATAATACTTTTGGAATCTGATGTAATATTATAACTTATAAAGTTAAAATAATTAATACTAAATTTTATATACACCAAAAAAATATATTTGAAAAAATATTAAATAAATATTTTATTATTACTACTTCAACATGTTTTATTTTTATTTCGAGATTGTATTTTCCTTCTTAATTTAACTGTTAAAAAAAAAAAAAAATTCCAAATGATAAATTTTTCTTTTCTATTAATTATAAGTTCTACTTTCTTAAGAAAATATATTTTACTCCATTGACTTCTAATTATTATTTTATATTTAAAGAAATTCTACATTACCGACTCATTCATTTTACGATAGTTGTATTAGAATTTATGTTGACGCAAATTGTATAATTTACTCTATAGTATCTGATTTTTTCTTTCAGGTAGTAGTATAAATTATAAAATAAAAATTACGATAGTCTATTGTAAAAATTATTATTGAAAACTTATAGTCCAGCGTTACAATACTATATAATGAAAATTACGATAGTTAAATCGTAAAAAATCCGTGAATTTTTTTTCCGTGTACCTAAAAATTCGAAAGTAGTTAAATATTAAAAATATATTTATGATACACCCCAGACACATTAAAGCTGGAGTAGTTGGGATGAGCAAATGTGAATGGAAATGGTGGACGTTTAAAATTTAAGCACGAATACAACCACTAGGGTTGTATTTAATAGCACTGCGTGAAGGAAAAGAGGTTGAAACAATGTGAGAGAACAGTTATGGTAAACTGTTTCATTTAAATAATCGTACGATATCACCAACGTATATGTTGAACTATAAAGTATAAAATAAAAAAAAAAACTTTCCTTTAGTTTAAAAGGTTTTAGTATAAAACTACGATTATTTAAATCATCAATAATTTATTTTTATCAATTGACCCTAAAAGACCTACAATTTGCTCACGATAAAAAATTCATTAATCCGTTAAATGATTAAGTTCGTGGAACGAAGCTCAGAAAAAGAAAAAGTCATCCAGTGGGAAAAGGGAACAAAAGTCTTTATGAAAGCTGACAATTTCCTCCGTAATTAAATAGTTAATACCGTGGAAATAATTTTCGCAGTTTAAAAACCAGCGAATAATAATAAAAAAAAAAAAAATACCAATGAACCTGTCGTCTGTCATGATTGTTTCATCTTTTATCGGGTCATCCGCACGTTTATTCTCATCGATGAGCGAAAGACCCGATAAGATTGCGAGTTATGAGATTGGAAAAAGTCGTTCCGGGAATTGTCCTAAGAGTCGAGATCGGTGTGAGCTATTTCAATCACCGCGACTTTTTTTCCAACACCATTCCATGAAATCGATTATTTTCAGACAATTCTGTGTTTAATAACGATAAATTTTTTCTGTTTTTTCTAATCTATTGAAAGGGGATCTATAGAAGTGAAGATAAAGCAGGATAAATATGTAGATAACTTTTGTTATGATTGATTCGAAGAGTTCACGGGTTCGCTGGTCTCAAGATGGATGAGACTGGTCTTCTAATAGATTAAAGCTCGTCACTTATCGGCGGTTTATCGTTTCAAGTTACTCCCGGTGACGTTGGAGAACGTACGTGAGGGAATATATCTATCTATCTATCTATCTATCTATCTATCTATCTAGTGGTTTAGAATGTCTGATAAGGGCGCAGGGATAAGGGAAGGGGGGAGGGTTGGCATATATAATGAATGAGTCGTTAGTTATTGGGAAAAGGATTTAAAGTCCCAAGCGATCTTCCGGTTGGCCGATGAAACGCACGGGATCCATTACTCATGCTGCGTCGAGACGGGTAACGCTGCGGGTAATTAACCCCAGTACACCTACGTGCAATCACCAGGGACCCACGGCTCGTATATGTTGCGAGCACCGAGTCCGAGACACACGGAGTACTCGAGAGTATTTTCCGTACGTGCAATTGCTAATTTCAAAAGTACACCTGGTCACGGGGATAAATGTCGTCGTTCCCACGCGAGATAATCGTCCGCAATATGCATACGCATACAGCCTCCACATCAAAATAATAGCTACGATATTTTTAACATTCCCTTTATTGCATTCGCTTTATTAAAAAAAAAAAAAAATTGTATTTTTTTTTAAATTTAATTAAAGACAACTGGCTAAATTTTTTTACTGCGTATTAATAAATCTCTATGGAATTTACAGATTTATTTATTTTGGGAATTTATCAATTTTATGGGTAAATAAATATCAGAAATTAAATTAATTAAAAAATTATAAATTGTTTATTTAATTATTAGCAATAAAAATTTAACGCCTGTTAGAATTTATTTTTAAAAAAGTGTAGATAGGAATAGTACGAGAAAAAATAACGGTTGAGTGAATATTTTAACGGGTATATATATATATAAATTTGCTATGAGATGTGTCATAATTCAAACAATGCCGCGATCGTGAGTCAATTTGTCCTCACACTCGCAGCTATTTCAAATAACCAGAATCTGAATATTGAGAGTTACTAATTCCCTATTATATACGACAAATATAATTACTCATCTAGTCTCACTAACTAGCTTCGTTATTCATGCACTAGTACTGATATTAAAATAAAAATAAAAAAAAGAACAAATTAATCCAAGTTTGGAAGAATGGAACATGAAAAGGGATTAAGAGGACTTTTAAATTGAAATAAAAATAGGTTTTCAATTTTTTAAAATTATAAGTGACTTAATTTTTTATATTAATTATTTTTGGCATTTTCAAAAAATACATTCGTAATGAAAAGTTATGTTAACGTAGAAAAATATACGTATTACAATTTTCAGTTATTTCTCGGTTTGTGCGTTTTCATCATTGTCATCTCCGCAACGTTTCATTCCCAACCTTTTTGTATATATATATACATATATATTAGTAGACGTGTATTATCTTATGACGTGGTACTTCACCCTTTGTGTCAAGAATTTCATATTCGCTGAAACACTCGTGAGTACTTTACGAAAATACCAGTTGGCATCATCTTGACATGTCTATTTTATATTTAACCCTAACTGTCTGTATACACTCGTTTCTTTCAAGATCATCTGAAATCTTTTTCACACTTGAATATTTTAAGGTATTATATTACACTATATATAGTAATAAATCTTATATACATATATACTGTAAAAAATCGAAAGTGCATACGGATTTTATTTAAGAGTAATGGTAACCGATTTTCAATTCAATTTAAACCACGGACAAACACTGGAAACAAAAATAGAAAGTCTTTAGTGTTTTTTAAAACTTCAACAGAAGGCGAAAAATTTTGTATTTTTAGAAATTCTAATTCGACTCCGAGAAAAATTGTTGTAAAATTCTCATTTACTCTACGCGTGCAAAAAGGTCCCGTTTATTTTTCTGAGTGTGAAAAAGAGGTCCGGTAGCGTATCCCCTTAAGGCTGGGCCGCACCTAACGATATCTCGAATTTAAGAATTCTAATTTATATTATTAAAAGGAAAATAACTCGCACAACGAATGCTCAACCAGAACTGACCGACTCAACTAGTACCAAACTCTGTACTTTTCGTCAAAAACCTTTTTCTCAAAATATTCAAAAAAGGACAACCACCTCATTATCTTACTATCTAGTCCTCTGTGTCTTACTATACCTATCCTGTGACCGTGGCTACGTTTGGTGAACAGATGTCACAGCGAGTCTAAGCCTCCCGCAATAAACATAATCTGCTTAAGTTGTAAACAACTAGAACTTAAATTTTATTAGTTAATTGTTACTCTAAAAACTAATTTCGACTGTTGGGAATTTCTCGTCTCATTGGGAAACCCCATTTTATTCTTTCATCTCGGACATATATACATGTAATATAATAATATATATACATATATGAAATATAACGCGCCTTGTTGCGACGATAGTGGCCACAATTTTTAACTGATCTTAATGAAACTTGGCACACTTAATCTATGAACGATTATCACGGTTGTTCGAAGATGAGCAAAATCGGTCAACTAGTTTAGAAATGGTGGACATTTGAAATTCCAAAAATAACGAAAAATCCTACTTTTTCGACTTTTTTTGTAAGTATATTTTTAACAGGTATATCTATCCTTATTATGTAAAAAGAACTTGATAGCTGATAGAAAAAGCTATATTTTCAATTTTTTATTTTTTGTTTTACGATAATTGTTTCACTTTTAATAAGGGTTCAAAGTCACATGAATTTTCGGGGACTCAAATACGTTAAAACTGACAATATAAAGTCCTTAATGGTATTCTACCTGGAGTACCTGAGTAATTGAAATTTTTACTCATGCTGTATATTTTCTTTACCTTTAGAAATGATACCATTGTTGAGGGGCTTGGAGTAGAGAAGGTGTACAGTATGGGTAGAAGATGTAATTACTGAGATGTCTCGTGTAGGATGCCATTTTGGGGATTTGAATGTGGTCAGTAAAACTCTGAACAGTTCCTCGTGTCTCATCGGTTGAAGAGCATCTATCTTAACACGTGTTTTAAAACTTGACTTTAAAGAGTAACTTTATAAATAAAATATTTTAAACGACAATTCATCGCTACACATCGCAGATAAATAAATGTTTATATTAAGTATTTTCATTAATTAAAAATTGTACAATTTTTCTATGCACTGCTCTCAACAACTAAAGAAAAATTGATGAAAAAGTAATATATATAGTTTTTAATCAATGTATTTATGTATGATTTTTACGTAAAAATTGCATTGTAAACCCGCATTAAAAAGCGATACGATGTTAAAATTAAAAATAATATCTATCGTGGCAAAAATACGTGCATTCGCGGAGAGAATTTTATGGTAAAAGTTATCATCGAGTTATAGTACGTACAATTTTTAAACTGAATTTTATAATAGAAAATCATTTAAATTATTAAATAAACAATCTGAATTGTAGTGTCTACCAACTATAGCTATATATATATAGTAAAATTGACAATTATTTATGATAATCCGAAATTATAACTTTTATTATCTTAAATAATTACTACTATTATATTAACATCGTAATTGTTAATAACCTGACGGTAATAATTATTATCAGCCTAAATAATTATGACCATCTAAGCTAATAAAAAATTTTAATATCAGCGTTATAGTCTGACGCTTGTCTATTTAAACTTTCTTCAACTGTGGAAGTGATTAATTTCACACACACACACACACACACACACACACACACACACACACACACACACACACACACACACGCGCGCGCGCGCGCGCGCGCGCACGCACACACACATGCACACACACATTCTTAGTTAAGAATTTTTAGAACTTTGAATGGTAACAGCTGCTAACTAGTTACACTGATAGAAGAATTTTTTAGTATTTAAGAAATCATTTCTTACTATTTAAGAAATGATTTTTTAATGGTTAGGAAATCATACCCTAAGAAAGGGAAGCCATAACTATTTTAGTATTTTTTAGAAAAACTTCAATAAATATTGAAAGGTTTTTTCGATAGAATTCAAAAAGATAATAAAGTTTCAGCAAAAATAAAACGAGTCAGATTCAAAAGTGGTCGATTATGCGAGAAATGCGCGACTTATATTTATGTTGCAGTACCACTATTTTTTTACGTACTTAATAAAAGCTTTTCTAAAATATCACGTTATAATTTGTTGGTTGTTTTTATATCTTTTAATTTCTTTACTCAGTGTATGATCCCGCTCGAATAATATTTAACGTTAGTAAACCTAATAAATTGCATAGTAAAATTTTTGACTTGAAATAAAACTAAATTTTCATCCATTTTTTGTCTTTTTTAGAATTCTTCAGGTATAAAAGGTTTATTCCTTTATCTTAAAAAGGATAATTACAAAACGTGTCACAAGTCCGCATCATAAATTTAACAATCGAGAATGCAAGAGTCACTAAAGGAACGGCTGTCAAGAAATCTACCATCAAGAATACGTAACCTCCATTTTCTTATTCAAGCTATAAGATTTCAAGACGAAGATTATATAGATAATGTAACAACCGAAGATGTCTATATTAATGGCAATTACTTTGATGACGGAACTCCTCTACATGTAGCAGCGCGAGTCGGAAATTATAAAATATTTCAAAAGTTGATAAAAATCGGTGCTGATATACACAAACGACATCCAATAACTCAAGAAACGGTACTAGATAGCGCCAAGAAATCATTCAATTACGATATCGTCAAGTATTTGAAAGAAAATGGTGTAGAAAAATCTGATCGCATTAAGGGAGAAACTACATTGCAATTTGCCACCGATGAAGGAACAAAAGAAGTTATGACGTTATTAGTAACTAACGAAGCTGACATTAATGCTAAATCTGATGACGGAGTCATTCTTATTATTAAGGCTGCTAAAGCTAAACAATACGATGTCATGGATGCTGCATTAATGAAGTATATGCTTGATCTTTTTTGCATATATGAAGGAGATGGTGACACTAAAACAATTTTCCATGCAGCTGATAATATTAACAACTATACAGTATTGAAGAATTGGTTAATTAAATTTTGTCGAAAGCTTAATTTTCCAGGAAATAACGGTTTTTTTCAATACTTTGAAAGACAAATGAATCATCATAACAACTACTATCGTCGCAGGATCTGTGAAAATAATTGGCTAGAACTGTTTAAACTCTTTACTGACGTTAATGCTATGGATTCTATTAAGAGGCACATTGAAGAATTGATAGCAGCGGGTCTTTATGTATGTAAAGAAAATATTGAAGTTGTTAGTAAAACAAAAAGATTGGATGATTATTCAGCTGAATGTCTTTTAGAAGTTGAAAAAATGAAGAAAAATGTGATAGAAGGCAGTAATATCACATTTATAGAGATTTTACATAAAAATGTGCGATACTTGGCACGTTATTTGAAGACTGTCGATTTGAACAAAATATTAATACGAGAACCTCAATTTCCAGAGTACCCAATATATGAAAATAAGATCTTTTTTAAATTGTGGAAAGCTCAGATAAGAGTTAACTATACGTAAAATATTCTGAAGAAATTCTTTATAATATTTTTTATGAACTACAACTTCCGGATACTTTTGTCAGAGAATTGTATATTTACTTGTCAAATGATGATTTAAAAAAAATTGTTCGACCTTCTAGATGGAACAAAAAATATCTAATCAGTCGCATCCTATAAATCAAAATAAAATGATCTCTGTAATCTATTTTCACAACGCTGTTTCCTTTTAAATAAATTAAAAACAAAATGTAAAAAAAATTGGCAAGTCCAAAAGTGCACGCCTCAAATGCTCATGTAATAAAAGCTAACTTTTAAAACAAAATAAATTTTTTTTAAATATAATAAAAGTAAATTGACAGCTAATTCTGTTTTTTTTAAATAGGGGGTACTAATAATACATAAAGTAAAGTATATAAAACGATTTATATTTAGCATCCCATAATGAGTAATTGCAAATTTTTTTTGTAATCGTTTGATGGTCGTTTGATGGTTCATAACAGTTTAATTTTATTGTTTGATGGTTATTAGTTTATTTATAAAATAAAAAATAAAAGTTGAATGATCATATAATTTTGCGTAACTAAATTAAAAAAAGGAAATTTTTTTTTTTTTTTTTTCATCGTTTAAAATTATTTTTGCAGGACAGTTATCATCAGATGTGCTAATTTAATGTTATTTTAATGTCTAATCAAATTAGAAATTTGTAATCCAAGGAAAAACGCGAAACATCTAGGATCGATATCGTGGGATTCGAACCCGGGACCCTACGTACGAATGACCGACGCTTTAACTACTACGCTACACTTCCGATTGTGGCTCCTAAGTTTATTTATGCTATTTAAATATTATTCGGTACCAGCCAGGAATTCCAAAGATATACCTAACTTAGGCAATGACAAAGATTTTCCAAATAACAGCTAAAGTTGACATACCTAGCTTTGGCAAGCCTGTAGTCATCCTTATTTCGTTTTAGTTAGGAATTCCAAAGATACACTGAACTTACGCCCAACCGAAAATTCCTGATAACAATCAAGTTTGGAAAAGTGTTGGTATATTGAGTTTCGACTTTCCTCATAAGAAGCGGACAAGGTTCAAATTAGGCTTGTCGTATTTCGGAAAGCCGCATTCGTCCCGAATCTCTATTTGGGCATGCCACACTGGAATTCCAGTCGAGATATATATAGTATAGTTACTATTGCTACCCACCAGTCAGGAATTGCAATATTAGGCCTGAGTACGACCTTGCCACAGAATGTCCTAGGTTCATCTGACTTCGGCATACCAAACTTCGGCAATTCTTGGATTACCATTATTACCTACCAGTCAGGAATTCCAATATCAGGCCTAAGTACGGCCTTGCCATAGACTTTCCTAGTTTCGTCTAACTTTGGTATACCAAACTTCGGGAATTCTTAGGTTACCATTGCTACCTACCAGTCAGGAATTCTAATAATATGCCGTACTTCGGCAATGCCACAGAGTTTCGTGATCACAATCGAGTTTGGAATTTTTCGGCATGCCAATGTTCGTTTTGCCTCATGAGAATCTGATAAGATACGAATCAGGCTTGCCTAAGTTAGGACTTAGGCAAGCCTGATTCCATGAGACTTAAATATTGAAGCAGCTGCGTTTTAAAATAAAAAATGTATAGTTACTTTCTTTTATCAAAATTCAATTAAATTTTGATTTATTGAGATTTATTTGTTGCCTCAAGATGGCCGGAATAGACAAATTATCCAACATCAACATGGAGAAATTGTCTATTTTGAATCTCAGAGATTTTGTTCGAACCCAGACCGTGACATTTTTATTTCTTCAATTAAATTCGTTAAACTTCTGAATTCTAAATTTTGCTTATAAAAAAATAGAATTAATTCATTGCAAAAACATTTTTCTCCTATGCAAAATAAATTGAGTTATGTAGTCGATTGTGCGTAAAAAAAATTTTAATCAATGTCTTAATTGATATGTTTACGTATTTTAATTAATTAAATTATTTTTTTAAATAGTTAATAATTAAAAAAAAACAGTTATTTCATTAAATCTTTTTTTTCTATGAAATCTGTCATCATCAATAAATGACCTTAAGCAGGAAAAAATAAAAAAAAACGGTAATTAATTAATTAGAAAATAAAATAAAAAAAAAAAAAATGAAGGTTAATATGTCTGTGTAATAATTCAAAGCAATAGAAATGACCGCGGTATCCACATGATTGGCTTTTTATATTTATTTTTAAAAATCTAGCGACTTGATAAACGACGAGAAAGCTAAGAGGCTATCTTCAATTATCCACTCTCTGTAAACACAGGTAGCAATTGTCGGCCTACTGTAATTATTATTTACACGTGTAATTAGAGAGTCATTGGGAATCCAGGAGATAAAAAATCCTCGACTCGACTCGACTGAGACCTACATCGATACTCACTTTTCCCGAGTATTTTCGCGGCAGACATACAATAAATAATATAAGAGGTTAATTAATAAGAAAAAGTTTAACTAAAAGAGCAAAAGTATATGTACAGATATATAGATATATACGTATATATAAATAACAGAATGAGTTTATGCCGTGCAACCTGTACGCCCGACAGGATAATCGCGATGATCTGGGCGCTTACAAAGCCGCATTCTATGGTCGTTCACGCGGAGCCCGTACGCTGCTGCACAATTAACAGCTTAAACGTGAGAAGGTGTGTCGTCGTAGCTGTGATGTGGGTGTTCTGTTACGATACTTGTTACGTATACCTATATTATTTAGTCTTTTCATCTTTTCAATGAATTCATTTTCATCTTTTAATTAAAAACTTTTTTTTTATCACGAAAAAATATTGATATTAACTTATTAGATAATTATCGATCATTAAAACAATTACGCAGTTAGACATGTGTTAAATTCAACACAAATCGTGTGTTGCAAACGGTCTACAAACTTTAGTGTTAATTTAACACATCGCGTTTGTGTTGATCGTTAACACAAATTTTACGTTGAATAATTAAACACACAGTCTGTTATTTTGACAGAAAATTTGCGTAAATTTAACAGACTTTTCGTGTTAAAATTAACTAATAAATGTAAGCACATGACCTAACCAACTCAAGTATACTGATCTACCCTTAGTACAACTGATGTCAATTTAGCAAACAATCAGTTCGATTTTCTGTGATTTTTCTAAAAAACGGAGCTATGAATTACCCTCCCGTAAAATGAGAATAAAAAAAATCATCGAACCTAATCATAAAAATATTCAAGTTATCTGTGATTATATTTAATTGTAAATCAGTTATAATCCAAGTTTCCTTGCAGACAATGCTGCTAGAATGCTTTGCTTGGTAACAGTAATGAAGAAACGCGCGGGAGTGTTTTGCTAAACAACACAAATTTTGTGTTACCCATACAAAGTCGCCGAGCTTCGAAATTTTCCCATAGATCGGCCGATGCCGGGTTTGCAATGATTGGCTAACTATGCTGGCCTGTGCATGGTGAATCATTGGTAGCCGTCTTTTTGCTTATAAAAACGGCGCACAATTAACCACCGTTCGTCGGCCAACGGTTTGATCGAGTGCTCTTGATACCAAGCTTTGGCCGATGATTGATTGCCACGATTGGCCAATGCTTGTGACTGCCATGCTTGGCATACGGTTATCATCCGATATTTAGCCGATCTTCGGCCAATGCTTTAAAATTGGCAGCCATTCACGACTCAGTAATGGATCGATTCTTTTTTTTGTATGGGTAATTTCCAAATAACACAAGAAATGTGTTACATTCCAGATTTTCTAATCACAAATATACAAAATTTCTAACTATGTACTCATTTTATATATATTTTACAAAATAAATTGAAATGTATAAGTAATTATTTAGGTACACAAAAGTTGTGTACCCAAATTTACATTTCAATTTATCTCAAATTTTTTCCGTCAACAAAACAAATCAGTGATAAGTGAAAAAAAAAAAAAAAAAAAAAATTCTTATTGAAAAGTATCGAATCTGAAATTGGCCGGGATTTAAAGTTGTAAATGATGTATTTGTCTCGGCCCGTATGCCCTCGGAGGGTGGAGGTGAGCCGTAATGTGGTAGGAAGTGATGCTTCAGATGGTTGAATGAGCGAGGAAGCGAACAACCGAGTGGATGAGTGAGTGAGTAAGATTTTCGTCGAATTGCTTATCCAACTTTTCTTATTCTCGTCTTTGGGTACTGTCTAAATTATTGGCTTGCCAGACTTGGTCTATGCATTATTCAATATGTTGCGCACCAGAGAAAAAGAGCAATGGCTCGAGAATCCGATCCAGTGTAACTTGACTGCTGGTTTGGAAGAACTTTGGCTAGATCACTAGATTTACGTACACCAGCCTCCTAAAGAAGCTAAGACAGTCTGTCTTAAAATGGGGGCTAGGTCGAGACACTCGTTTCAGGCTCAGTAGTCATATAAATTATATCATTATTTATCTTATATATTTCTTATCTATAAATATCCACAGAAAAAAAATTCAAGGCTATACTTCAAATTTATTTTATTTAAATTAACATCGAATTATTCAGTCGATAATTTATTTTTTTTTACCCACTGAATTTAATTACTTAATTAATTACGTGATAATTTTTAAATTAATTTGATATTCGGATTCTGTAGTATTTTTAAGTTAAACGGAAATCAAGAAAAGTTGTTTAGATGGAGGAGAAAACTCGATTTTCAAAAATCGATCTTCAAACAATAACTTGTTAATTATTTGAAAATTTGAATTTTTCGTGGCGGGAAGTTAAAATTTTAATCATTTGAAAATGTAATTATTTTTTTCGTGCATATGACCAGACCAATAGACGATAACGAAGTTGAAAATAAAATAAAACCATTTGATATTAATTTGAAAATAAATTGCATCGATTTTTTTATTTATTAGAATGTTCTCTTTGAAATAGTGTAGTTATAAAAGCAATTTATTTTGAATATGAATAGTGGTTACTATTTTAAGGATGTAGTCTGCGATGCTGCATGTTACAGCAAGATTGAAAAGGCTTTTGAATAAGACCAAAGTGTACCGAGCAGTGAGCACATTGGTCTTGGTCTTGTATTACATTCATCGGCCGACACATCCGCTGGTAAGGATCGGAATGGTAGCAGTCTCGAATAGAATACGAACATTGAGTTTACTAGAGACAAGAGACATGAGACAAGAATATGGCTGATGTCGAGGAACGAGGGCACTGGCCATTGATTTACTGAAGAACGACTCGTCTAGATGCTTCTCGATCCCTCGATCTACAACTCACACAGTTTATAAAACGGGCACACAATGTAACGTAGAGCATGGTTTGTTCAGAGCTTCAGGGTGATAGAAATTCAACTAGACATTATTTCTGGCCCTTTACACACTCCTGTAACTACCGGTGTTGTTGTTTTGTTTAGTTGTTCTTGTTTATCATACAAACGCTAGACGATCGACTTGTGTCGTTTTCGTTGTCGCCGTCGAGGACTAAATACCCCGCGTACTCTACTTTGTTTTTCTTTCGCTCTCTCTTTCTCTTCCTCTTTCTCTCAGATTAAACACAAATAACTCTGCTGATAATTTATATATTTCTTTTTTACCCTAGACTAGACTCAATACAAACTAGTGTTTTGTTGTCTCAACTCTAAAACTCTATTTATCTTGATGAATTGTCACTCCTACTGCAAGCTATACATGATATTTTATTCACGAGACGATAATTATTTATGTTACTGACAACCAATAGTTTGCGGTCCATTAATATCAAGTATTGCAAATATCAATTTTTTTTTTACTGTTCATAATGGAACGTAAAAATGCTCGGGGTCTTTTTTTTCAATAAAATTTTAAGATACTTTTGAATATTCAACTAATAAATCTGAATTTTCGCATTTAAATCAAATTAATTTTTCCATATCTCCAAAAAAATAAAAAAAAAATACGATACCAAAGTTAACTGACGTCTATTAATTTTTGAAATTTATTCAAAACGATGGACTGGAAAAAAAATTGCAGTTGTAGTTTTTTTAATTTTCTACATGTGCATTTTTTTTTTTTTTTTTTTTTTAACCGAAAATTGTTAATCCTGTTGCAGCACCAGGATTTTGTCCTGTTGTTCCCACTGGATTTTATCCTGTTGCTCCTACAGGACTGCGTTCTGTTGCAGCGCCTACTTTTTTTTTCCGTGCAGGACTTTTTTTTGGTCCCAGTTTATTGTAAATAAAAAACAAAGTTTTATGTTTACTCAATTAATTTTTACTATCATTAATTTTACTGACACTGAATTGTGAGAATCGACTTACATGTGATGATTTTTTTTTTTTTTTGTAACAAAATTATATAGGACTAGGGAGTTTTCAAAAGTTATGAAAAAGTTTTATGATAGATAGTTTGTATTTATCCATCATCAATTACAGATAAATAATAGAAATTTAATTGACATAAAGAAATGCTTGGACAGATCTATTAATAACAGAACCGCGAACCTCGTCGTTGTCCATGTCCAGTCTAAATAAAAAATAATAACGTACGTAACTAAAAAGTAGTTTTCCGTTAGATTTATTATAACCACCGCGGTATCAAGTATCTGTTGTACAGTAGTCGAGTAAATAGATGAAAAAAATTTTTTTTTCTCTTGGAGATAAAACCGCAGAGATATTTAACTTCCTTCGCGCATGGTGGAGCCTGGGTGTGTGTATGTATGTTTCTTTAGTTGAAATTTCCTTCTCACGCCATGCCACTCATCATATTTATCATATATGTACATATGTAAGAATACGGTTCATCTACATTTGGAATTCATTTTATTTAACGAAATCAAATAAATTAATAAAACTTTTAATTACATTTTTAATCTGGTTGTTTATAATTAATTATCTGTTGTTAGTTCTTTAAATGCTTGTTAGTTATTGCATGATTATATTTGAAAAACGAGTTAACGAACCAACTGCCAAACTTTATTTGAATACAGGTGCTTACAAATAGTTTTATTTGTTGCTCATTTGTAGTTCGCTTTTACATTTCAGTTACCGAGTAAAGTAACGAAAAAATTAATTTCACATTTATTAAAAAATAAAACATCTATTTATGGAATAAACTTACAATATTACACTTCTATATAGTTTTTATGATAAATTACAAACCGACTTTGTCGAGCAGAATCAAAGTTAGGCGTCGTCAATATTTAAATTTAATAAAAAGCCGCAGCTATCATACGCAATCTTCTTCGTGTACCTGAAGATCGAGACGTTTTTCACGCAACGAAAAAAAAAAAAGACTGGAAAGTAAAAAATTTAGTAAGGTACACGGTAAGAAATGCATGGCGTTCAACACCATGCTGGTATGGTCTCAAGACAGATACTAAAATAGTATGTGAAATATTCCAAGACAGTATTGTAACGAGTTCCAGAAGTATGGCGTTATTTACTATACTGTATAGTACTGGAGCTATTGTATTGCTCATAGGTATGCATAGCAGGCATGGCGAAACAGCATGGCCCTGAGAGCCATACTACAACACCGAGGGCACAATGCTGCTAGTTTTTGTCGCCATAATTTCTGGCGTGTCAATCAATGTATTCTATCGTATTACAGCCAAAACTATATAGATGTCGTTAGATTAGGTTTGTCGGCCAGAAGCAATGAGAATACGGCAATACAGTATGGGCCTGACGGCCATACTGATGTTGCGGCGTCCGCAACAACTATTGCCAATGTTACTATTCGCGCAATGGTTGAATCATCTATACATACGATTTTATAACCTACAAAAATCTTCGATACCATACAGTATGGCGCTCATGCCCATACTGGCATAGTGATATCCGAAAAATATTTCTTACCGCGTAGGAGACCTAGTACCCGATCAGGGAACTAGTACCTGATCACTCATGTATTTTTATATCTATATATACTAAATTTTACTAAATATAGATATACATGTAGTGATCGGGTACTATTAGATCTTTTACCTTAGATGACTAGATTTCTGAAATGTTTCGCATATAGATGCTGGTATGCTAGCCGATAATTGCAGGCCACCTTCAACCTCCAGAACTACCCCTTAAGCAGTTAAAGTACATAATTTTTTTTCATTTTTCGTTGCGCGAAAAACTCCGATCTTCACTCTCTAAAAATGAATCAGTGAAATTCACTTCGAATTAGTGAATATTCACTTGGGAACCATTGAAGGGAAGTGTACCATTGGTTGGATTAGTGGTATACTCATAGCTGTGGAAATAGTGACTATACACTGAGCACTGATTCGCAGTGAATTTCACTGATTTATTTTTGGAAAGCAGGTGCATATGGATATTCTTCTAAGTACATTGAGGTTTTAGATTGTAGTTACAATTCCATAATTATAGGAAATGTTACTATGATTATAAGGATCATTCACACAATTGATAGAAATAATATTACGGGCATGATTTTCATATATTATGAGAACTGTCCTCTTAAAGAATAAAAATTATCCGTATGATATCAAGATGTCCTATTTAAAGATAACAAAACGCTATTGACGGTTCATCATCAATGACATTTTATCACTATCTGATCAAGTTTAATTATTAGAGGACTTGAAAAACCGATTGTCAGATCAAGAAAAGTTTTGTTCATTTCTATAATGTATATTATATTATATGCCCATAATGTATGTAGATTTATATGGAAGTTGCTCGTCATATAGAAATCCTTGGCTCGTGTTTGAGAAATGATAGTGATATTTGTACGAGGATAGGCTTGTTCCCTTCGCGTAGAATACGACCTCGATTTACCCATGTAATATATATGTGTATATATACATATAAACCAGAAAGATATATCTGAGAGCCCGTCACGAGAGAGAACTTTCTTTGCCCTTTTTCCCGCATCTCCTGTTATGTGTTGAGTAGAGTATACGGTCCGTAGTGAAATAAAATCACTTTTAGATTGCGTCGAGACGTCAATTAGCTACTGGTAATTAACTGTCGCGGGAAATCAGGGCATACGGTCACGTTCAGACATCCTGCTGCCATCAACGATACATCCGCTGAGAAAAATCCCTTGAGAGCTTGGATGAGACCAACTAACGTGAAAATAACTTTAAATTAAAAAATGTTACGTCGAGATTCATCATTGTATTGTTAATTAATTTTTTTTATAACGTCATTTAATTTTGTGGTGATAAGAATTCAAGAAAAAATACAAAATTCTTAAATAAAAAAAATTTTTTAGTTTACATTGGTATGAAACATTTGAAAGCTTGAAGTTGAAGCTTTAAAATAAATTTTTATGAGCCCTCTTTTATTTTTCTACTGAGTTATGATAATTTTTAAAAGTCGTCCTCTTTGCTTCGTCATCCGATAAAACGAAAACGAATTGACGTAGAGAAATTTAAAATAAAACGTTAAATTCGAGCTGAAAGGATAAGCTTTCAAGATAAATCATTGTTATAGATCTAAAAAAATTTTGCACTATATATAGAGCATTGAATATGTAATAAATTTATTTAAAAATTATTCCTGACTATAAAATTTTTTTCTGGGACTAAAAAATTTTTTTTACATACTTTTGGCATTACAAATTAAAAATTTTACTCTCAATTAAATTTTTATCTGATGCTCATTTAAAAAGTAAACAAATTTTCTGATCGTTTCTTAATTTGTTTAACTTTTTTTGATATTAATCTAAAACAATATTGCCATTGAGCGTAAAAGATAAAAGCGAGCCCCAAAGTGAAACCGTAGACCATCCGGTATCGTTGGTACTTCATATGTATGTACATACATTGGTATATATAACCTCGAAGAAGGAGATGAATGTATGGACGTTTATAAAGAGACGTAGGAATGTTAAAGGAGTAGCGTGTGGGCGCAGTGAAGCCGCCCTAGTGTAGAAGTGTACTGTAGCCTCTGGGCCTCAGACAGAGACATTGCATCGAGGTTAAATAGCTGAACCCTGGGGACCCACAGGTCAAATGCCTAAATTGCCGCGTCACAGTTCGTAAGACAGGACAGCGTTTATCCGAGCGTGGTATTAAGGCAGGAAAAAGTAAAATAAAATACTGTATGGTAGCAACTTAAATAAATAAATAAATAAGAAATACAGAAATAATAAAAAATAAAAGACAAGACTAATGTCCTTTCTTTCTATAAATGAAACGCCAACTCGATCTTATCCTTTTCGCACTTATCCGAAAAACTACTCACGTCCCATCGTCTTTACTCTCAAAATGTCCTCCATTTTCCACTCAAGAAAAGACGCGACATTAAATGAAAAAAAGTAAATTGAAGAAAAATGGATAAGAGCATAGAAAAAAAAAATAAAAATAATTTTATCCTTATCGTTGATCTTCCGTTTGTCTCGTTCGTGCAATAAGTTCGTACACAGTACAGAGAATATAAGACTCAACTGTTCGTATCCTATTCGCCACAGGCTTTTATATTGGGTCCTTGTTATAGTTTTATTCCTTAGAGAGTAAACTCGCGTGTCGGGTAAATTAGCCGTAAGATTGACACTGACGTCGAGCGAGTGAATGTCGCGATGGTAGATTTGTGACGGAATTCTTTTACCAAAAGAAAAATATAACCGTCAAGTATTTTTTTTATTATATTTATTTATTTTATTTAACTTTGCTTTTCTTACGTATTTATTTTTTTCTAACCTCGTAACGATCGGCAGTTTACACGGAATTTATTATACAATTAACAAGACAGGTTTTAATTAATTACTTTAAATAACTTTTGCGACGAGAAACCATTAAATTATTTTTTACTTATGGATATTAAAAATAATTAGGCAATTAAGTCCACACATTTTTTATATATATGTTTTTTTAAATTCACTAATTTTTGTAAGGTCTTCAAACGGATAAAAGACGAATGCCAAGAAACCGACTGACATTTAGAATCACGATGTACGCGAAAGTTTTAACGGGCTAATCCGTTCCTTGGATACATATATATATATATATATATATATATATATATATATATATCTATTTATTTATTTATTTATTTATAGCTATCTGAGGTGCTGCGCGAGCTTGTTTCATCGGCACGCGATTTAGCTGCGTCACGTAACTCGCGAGCGACCTTCTCTCGATCATTTAATATGTTACAAGGAAGCTTTTTCTGTTAAGTAGTTGTAGTTGTAGCCCTATCTGGCGTATTTCTAGTGTTGTATAAGCCTCAAGTTTTTAAATTTATCGGCCTATTATCAATTCACAAGTCTGCAGAGTCATCATTAATCGTTGTTCAGTCTGGCTCTAGTCGTGTCTGAACTTTAGAGAGCTGATATTTTCGCGGTTGTAATAAATTATACATGAACATATATATGTATATAGATATATATATCCGAGCTTATTAGGTGAGATAAATGATGAGATTGATCAATCATTAATCTATTGTCTCATAAAGCTTTATTTGCTGATTCTACAAGTAATCGAAGGTCGTGGGTTCGAGTCTCCATCAAATTTTTTTTAATAATGAATGAATAACGAAATAAATTTAATGAAAATAATTATCTACACAGAAAAAAGTTTACTAACATTTGATAAATTATATGTATTAAATATTCGAGTTTATTTATTAAATATTAGTCTATACATATATTAAATATTGATCTTTTACATCGACTAAATATTAGTAAATCATATTAACATTTGATAGGCCGCTGATCAATATTTAGTATAAGTTTATTAATACTTGTATTAATTATTGATATGTGAGATTTGTACAGTTTTCAGACGCCATATCTCTTAACCTATCATACTGCTTGATAGACGCGTTACAATTAATAAATTGTTTTCAGATTTGTTTGAATAATAACTAAAGATACAAAATAAAGTGCTATGGGCGAATTATTAAGAAAATGGGATATACAAAAATTATTTCCAATTTTGATATTTGTGTCCATATTTATTAATATTTGATAAATTATTCATAGATATTTAATAAACACATTTATTAATATTTGATAATGGTTTCTTGGAAACAATCGAAGTACTCTCTAAAAATAAATTAGTGAAATTCTCGCGAATCAGTGGATAGTCACTATTTCTACAGCTATAAGCATACCACTAATTCAACCAGTGGTATACTTATAGCTGGTTCCCAGTGAATGTTCACTAATTTGAAGTGAATTTCACTGATTCCTTTTTAGAGAGTAAACCATTTACTAAATATTGATAAATTTTATTAATGTTTGATAAATTGTTCTCTCAGTGTAAGAAAATCACAAGTATAGTCGACTACCCGTCATAAGCCTGCCCTTCATAAGCCTCTTCCCCTCAATCAGGAGTTACTGAGTCCAAACAGCTTCCCCACTTAACCACTTTTTGAGTTTCGTACCAGACATCCCGTTATAAGCCTCCGTTAAAATTGTCTAAATTATAAACTAACAATAGGAACAAAATATCAAAATAAATGATGAAAATTTACTATTGATGTTTCGCGGAGAATAATTTAATCAATATTAAGTAAAATATTATTTATTGTTCATAGTTGTAATCATTAATTACAATTAAAGCTTCCGTTACAATTTAAAAGTTTTATTGATCATTATGTTGATCAATAAAATTATTATTATCATTACTGTAATTAATACCGTTGTCATTATAATTGTTTGCATTCAAATTATTATTAGTGTAAAAAGATAAGTATTTATTTTAGCGCTATAAGCACTAGAAAAATTGGGATAGTGACGTATGTAACAAAACGTAAATATGACGTTTAAAATGATATAAAATAAAACAGTCTTATAACGGGTAGTTGAGAACAAAACTAAACGCACGGTAGTGAGAAGACTGAAATTCAAAGAAAAATTTCCCCTACATCCCCTAGACCAGGTTTATAACGGGTAGTCGACTGTAATTACAAATTTTAATAAGCAGTCAGATATATCGTGTATAATTAATTTAAATAACATTAATAATAACTTAAATTTATTAAAGCTTTATTGCCGTCAGAAAAAGGTATATATTTTGTAGGCATGCAGGTGTACACTCTCGTAAACTCGTTTATTCTACAAGACTTAACTCTTTAGACTTGTAACTCCCTTATAAATTCTTTTTTTACTTTATCCTCGAGGCTTCTGCTATACACGATGAAAATTATAAATATACGCATGCTAAGAGGCCAACATAGCTAAATAGAATGCATACAAGAGGCTAACAGTGTATGGGAGAATGGAAGACGCTGACTATGCGTTCAGGCATCTAGAATACCAGAACACGGAGAATAGCTGTAAAATTAATTATTGCGCATTTTAATGGCATCTGATGGCATTTAATTGCTGTACGGTATAAAAAATACATCGGTCACTTTAGAGCAGTATTAAATTAAATTAAAAGTAGACAATGGGGGTTTATTTTATTTTTATTTCCTCAACTATTTTAAATATTAAATTTAATCAGTAGTGTCTCGGGTACTTGTCTTTATCAATAAAGAACGTAGTCAATGAAATTTTAAATAAGGAATTTAAAGGCATGTTTTTGTGTCCGGTAATCGAGTGTACATTGGACGGTATAAAGTAGAAAAGAGAAAAATAATATAAAAATTTTATTATGATCGAGAAAAGAAGTAAAGACAGAAATAAATAAAAGAAAAATAAATAAGCGACAAGTTATTTGCTGAGCAGTTCCTATTTTCACAATTTTCCTGAATTCTATTTGCTTGATTCGTCTTCGCTTTATTTATATATATATATACATATATATATAGATAGTAGCTATTGTACTCAACAAGGATTCTAAAACCTCTCGTACTATTTTTTCTTTCACAATCTCGTGTGCAGTCCATCCGCATTGTCAAACGATTTGTCTAAGTCTACGTTAAATTGTTCACTTGGTAGTTTATATTCTCATTCATTCGTTCAAGGATTTTTTTTTAAATATTTATTGCATTTGAAAATAAAAAATTTAATTAATTCTTTATTTTTAGTGTCGTATAATTTAAAGATTAGCATGTAGGCGTTGATTAAAAGGACAGAGTCGTGATGTTATGCGAGAGGAAAAAGTATTTCTGAAATGTATCGATGAATGTTTTACAGTTCTGTTGTACTGAGGCCTAAGCTACACTTGTATATGAGTATACTATTATATTATAGAAAATAGTATTCGCGTGGTTGGAATATAAGTTAAGTAAAGAAAGGTAAGCCGAGAAAATACACGAGGAATAGGATCGAAAGGGCAGTACCCGTAAGACGAGAAATCGATTCCCGTTGCAGCTTGCACGAAAAATCGTATAAGTCTGATTTATCTCGTACGATAAAGTATGTATGTATGTATATATGTATGTACACGAGTGTGTAGGTATGACTTGCATTGCGCCATTCTCGTTTTGTTTATGGTATGAATACAAATTCTTAGTTCACGTACAAAATATTGAATTCTTTATTTATTTCAATAAATACGGATTATTTGATAAAAATGATTAATTTTATAATGTTTTGGACATAATAATCTGTCATTTATCTTTATTTATTTATTGTTGTAGTTATCATGTCAAATAATAATTTATTCAGTAAACTTTCTCTTAATGATTGATGCCTTTACTCAAATATTTTTTTTTTTTATTTCAATGTAGGGGAGGGTGGGGCAGAGCGGCCCCCCTAAGCCAATTATTATTTTTTGTGGCTTTCAACCATATGATCACTTTACTTTTGTCCTATTTCGAACAAATTTATGGACACTTTGCCGAAATTCTGAAAAAAATTTTTTTTTTTTTGTGGGGCAGAGCGGCCCCCCTTCAAAAAGTGATAAAAAAATTTTTTTTTTTCGTTTTTTTTTTTTTAAATTATTTTCATCATTAAGAATGTATTTCTTACTCTTGACAACTATTTTTGGTTTTATATTACTCGAAAAAAATTTTTTAAAGCGTAAAAAATCGTTCACTCTCGATTACCTTAATTACTAATTGTTACTTAATGAAAAAAAAAAAAAAATTCTATAATTTTACTTTATTTCAAAAATTTATCAACTAAAAAAAAAAATTTAATTTTTATAAATTTTTAGTGACCAAATTTGCCTCTTACATAAAGAAACGGCCGAAAAATACGAAAAAATAATTTTTTCGGAAGTTTCGGCTGGTCCATTTTGCCCCAGGTGTTATGCGTAGGACTAGAAATGTGGAAGAATGATAATTTTTTTTTAATTTGACGATAAAAATATGAACAAATCACTTTTTCAAAATTTTGGGCTTGTCCATTTTGCCCCAAATGTCATGCGTAGGGGTAAAAATGCGCAAACATATCGGATTTATAGTAATTAGTCGAAAAAAAAAAAATTTTTTTTTTGTTCAAAATTTCAGGGGGGCCGCTCTGCCCCATGGGGGCCGCTCTGCCCCACCCTCCCCTATTTAAAATAAGAGGAAATTGCGATTCAGATAATTTTTTTGGGCTACTTAATATTTTTAACAAGTAAATTAAGTATAAAAAAATCTAGAGCAAAGTAAGACATTACTATTGTGACGGAAAAAAAATGTGTTTTGTTTAAAAATGATTCGAAAAAAATGCGGCAGATTTAAAAGTTTCTAAAATCAGATCAAATTTTTCGACCCGGGAGTACACGGGGAAAATATTCTCGTTTTAAAATACTATGGTTTCATAGTAAAGCTAGTCCATGTTGGCCACCTGCAGAAATTTAAATAAACACATGATATAATTACTGTGTTCATAATAAAATTTACAACGATTACGTCATAAATTACTGTAACCATTTAAAATTTTACTATGCACAAAAAAAATGGATTTCTTGGCGCAAGGATCATTTTGCATTATGAATTAAAGACAAAATTTGCGAAGGACTAGAAAAAATTTCTCGACGCAGTAAATTTTCACTTGTCCCAAGAAAACTTTTTATTGCCCCAAGAAAATTTTTGTTTTCAATTTATAACACAAAAAATTATTCGGGGCAAGTAAAAATTTTCTTGGGACGAGTAAAAATTTTTTGTGCCAAGAAATCCTTTTTTTCAGTGTGGTCGTAGTAATTTTTACATGTTTATTTTCATTTTCGCCAGGTGGCCAACATAGTCCAGCATTTTTATGACCCCATAGCTTCTCAAACAAGAGTAATTTCTCCCTGTACACAGAAAAAGAAGTTATCTTGAGTCAAGAAAATATTTTAGAAGACAAACGTTTTCGGGAACCAAGTCAAGATTTTCTTGAGCCAAGAGAATTTGTTTTCGTTAAAAAAAATTCGTCTTGATCGGAGAAAATTTCTACTTTATCTGAGAAAATTTAGGTTTCCAAAAAAATTTTCTTGAATCAAGAATATTTCCTTCAGTCGAGAATTTTTTTTTTCTGTGTACAAAAAATTTTTTACTATCCCTTATGTATACATAAAATTTTTACACTGACCGTAGTGATGAATTTTTAAATTCCACTAGAAATTTTTTTAATAGATCCTGGTCTCACCTGCAACAAAAAAAAGTAAAGTGTTAATTATTATTTTCGTATAAAATTAATTAAAAAAATCTTATTAGACTTTTTCAAATTGCCCTATTTGTTTTACCGTATGATAAATTTTTATGATAAAATCGGAATTAAGAATCTAAACATATCTGAATATAAATATAAATAATAATAATAATAATAATAATAATAACATTAATATCTATAGGGAATGAATAATTCCGATAGTTAATTTAAACAAATGACCAGTACTGTATACAAACAATTCTCATAAAGTAAGCATGTTTATTATTGCATGAAACCCGTTGCAAATGAATATTCTACAAATTAAAGATTCATACACCACACATAAATATATATACATTCGTATATAACATGATAAAGTACAGGTCACTTTGTAATTACGGCGTATATTCATGTATTATTGACTTAACTTAATTCTAAAGTCGTCTTCCTATTCATAAACCTCAAGATTAATTAACGCCATCTATCTATATATAAATCCCTATATATATTCTCCACACTTTCCTATTCTCCAATGACAATTTAATAGTCTACGGCTTTATATATATGCAACGTAACGTTAAGTTTGGACTAGAATATCTACGAGGAGCTAGAACAAATCGTTGAATTTGAAACGTAGTTCGTATATATATATCTATATATTCATTGAATGGAATGTTGGATGATCAACAAGTTGAGAATGTTTGCAACGCGACCAGTTTATCCAATCGTATATCATCGACCGTTTTCTCTATGCACTTGTCGTGTTTTTATATTTTTTATTCATTTTCTAAAGCTTTTTATTTTTTTATTATTCTTATTTCAAGTCGAGTCATTATATATATTTATTGACCTAAAGGGAGTGCCGTGAGCTCTGAATTTAACAAAAAATTTATAAAGATATCCTCAATCCAATGACGGGGCACTAAATAAAATTACTTAAAATCTACACCTGCTGTTTAATGGCCCAAGAATTAAAAGGTGCTGGTGAGGATAAAATAAGTTACCTCGTGCATTGCAGCCTGAGCATTATTGTGAGCTACGATTGGTACACGGCAATGTGATGCACGATAAATCAGTATGATGTATCAGGAGAGCTTGGGTATATATGTATGGGTATATACATACATACGTATATACGGGATCTAATTCTCAATGACAGTCTCTGCCGTAGATAATCGTGATTTATAATGATGGTCACGTCAATCATCCATCGTATCATCAAGTATTAATGGGAAATTTGTTCATCCATTTTCAGTCAGCTTAATATATATATCTATATGTATATTTATATAGAATGGATTATAAATTGAGCATGCTATCGGTTTGGTGGTAATGTGGACTTTAATTAGTCCTTTGATTACTTAAAATAATATATATGTACTTTATACATTTGTCTTACGGATAATATGCAGGTTTTACTTTATGGAGACGAGTATATAATAATTTTCGCGTCGTATTAATTAATAATTTAATTATCGAGGGTCGGGTAAAATGGAGTATTCAAATTACTTTTTTTTTTATATTTCATTTAATTCTTTTTTACGGTTTTAAGTTATAGTTCATTATACAGTCGACTACCTGTTATAAGCCTGGTCTAAGGGACGTAGGGAAAATTTTTCTTGGAATTTCAATCTTCCCACTACCGTGCGTTTAGTTTTGTTCTCGACTACCCGTTATAAGCCTGTTTTATCTTATATCATTTTAAACGCCATATTTACGTTTTGTTACATACGTCACTATCCCAATTTTTCTAGTGCTTATGGCGCTAAAATAAATACTTATCTTTTTACACTAATAATAATTTGAATGCAAAAAATTATAATGACAACGGTATTAATTACAGTAATGATAATAATAATTTTATTGATCAACATAATGATCAATAAAACTTTTAAATTGTAACGGAAGCTTTAATTGTAATTCATGATTACAACTATAAACAATAAATAATATTTTACTTTATATTGATTAAATTATTCTCCGCGAAACATCAATAGTAAATTTTCATCATTTATTTAGATATTTTGTTCCTATTGTTAGTTTATAATTAAGATAATTTTAACGAAGGCTTATAACGGGATGTCTGATACGGAACTCAAAGAAGTGGTTAAGTGGGGAAGCTGTTTGGACTCAGTAACTCCCGATTGAGGGGAAGAGGCTTATGAAGGGCAGGCTTATGACGGGTAGTCGACTGTAGTTCGAAGTGCCTAGAAATTACTTTCGTAAAATTCAAATTTTAATAATAAAATGCAGGAATTATTTGTACTTTTTTGAGGCTGCCCCATTTTGTCACAAAATAAAAAACATTATTAAAGACAATTAAAAATTTATATTTCTAAATTCGGGCCAGCATGTTTGAATTTAAAATCAAGTAAAGAATTATAATCGCAGCTCAAGCCTTCAGGTGTGACCGTAATGGAAAGCAGGAAGAGAAAAATTCTCGACTTAAAAATTAAATTTATTATGCTCTGAGATACTTCGATAAGAATATATTGTAACAAGGTATTAAAAGGTTAATTGTCTGTTAACCTTTCAAATATTAGAGTTCAATAAAAAATTTTAATTTATTATTAAAATAAATATTAACTGATTGTAAACTCAACATGTTAATTATATCTTTAGAATATTAATTAAACATGAAGAGTAAGCAATATTTACTAATAAAAAAAGGGGGTTTTTTTTATTTTCTCATCAGCTAGCAGATTTTTGTCACCCAAGACAAGTTCCAGCTTTTCATTTCCGCAGATGCGAGCACTCTTCAGCATACAATCTTCGCTAGTAATTCTCTGACATATGTTTTCTCGTTGTTATTTTCCCTTTCTTTAGCCATTTTTATGTCTGTTTCATTTTTACTCAGCATACAACGTCTCCACACTTACACCTACACACACAATGCAAATAACAAAAAGAATACATATATATGTGCGATTTAACTTGTATGTTTTCTTACGCGGAAATAATTCACGCGACCACGTCTCCATGGTAATCGGTTTCTTGCTCTTATTCCTCCCTCACCTATACGCTGACTGTAATATAACGCACACTAACATCACCTATAGAAATCAAGTCTGGCCACCCCGTATCGCGCCAAGTAATAATTCAAATTAGATTTTCGCTTCTCTGAATCTCTCCTTCTCCAGTATCACCCTTTTACTTCTTCCATTATCATCACGAGCACACACGGATTTTTTTTTTCCCACAGTCGCCATTTACCGGAAGACTATAATTTTCTGGCTTCTCACTGTCATGTATCCAAAAAAAAAAAAAAATCTATATATATATTTATATACATATGGATATAAATATATAAATGTTTTTCGTTGAATAAAACGTTTTTTGTTGAAATATATAAAGCTTTTCGTATCGATATCTTTTTCCACTTATTCATCATTTAAATCGTCTTTTTATTTTCATTGTTCCTCTTTATTTTCTGTAATAAATGAAACATGGATTTTCGATAATGAAAAAATTATTCATTTGAAATATGAAAAATATACTGATAGAGTATATTGGGTATCGTAAAGTATACTCGAGTTACACCTGTATAAAACCGTCATAAGTAAGATATTCCATATATGAACAGTTGTAATCAAAATTCAAATGATTGCTATTTTTAAAAAATACTTTTCCAATGGATCTTCATATATTTTTATTTCAAATATACTTCTCTTTTAACGGGTATTAACATATTAATTTACATAAAATTAATATGTAATTTTAAAAAAGGCCATTCGGCATCCGAAATGGAAGTAGATTTCTACATATATATAATTTAATAATTACCTATCAAAAATTTTCAAAGACATAAACAATGGCATTATCATCATAACACATGAGTCAATTTTATGTGACTTTAAACCCTTATTAAAAGTGGAAAAATTATCGTATAACAAAAAATAAAAAAGGAAAATATAGCTTTTTTGTTATTTTTGGAATTTCAAATGTCCATCATTTCTAAACTAGTTGACCGATTTTGCTCATCTTCGAACTTAACCGTGACAATCGTTCATAGAATAAGTGTACCAAGTTTCATTAAGATTCGTTAAAAATTGTGGCCGCTATCGTCGCAACAAGGCGCGTTATATATATATATATATATATATATATATATATATATATATATATATATATATATATATATAAACTTTTGAACCAATGGTATTTTGACGTCTGTAAAGCCAGCATTGTCATTTGAGCAGAATCGCATAATTTTTAAAATCTCTTGATTCTCGCCGTCCCATGCTTGGTGATCGTTAGTCTAGCATTTTTAGGTATATTAAATTTGTTTAAAATTTCTTTGATGCACACTCTCAAGGTGGATCGACAGCACTTAATGAGCACTAATTATGTAGCTACGGGCCAGTTTTCTATGCAGCGTTAATCTGTATTTTTTTCATGGTACAATGCTAGATTGATAAAAAGCTAGCATTGTATCAATTTTCTCAGATCCAAATAAAGCACTAAATTTCGTAGACCGGCATTAAATTAGCACTAAATTAATAAACAAAAATCATGCAATTCTGCTCAAATGACAATGCTGGCCTGACAGACGTGTATTTTTGGAACTTACTCGATGAATTATGATAGATTATGGCAAAATTCTTTGAAAATTCCACCATGAGGACAAATGCAAAAGATAGATTTCTATGAAATCTACTAAAAATGAGTGTGAATGTAACAGGCATCAGACAAATTTAAAATTATTAATAAATTGAGTAAATAATTAAGAAATAAAATTAAAAAAATATGCGCATTTAAAAAATTGTAAAACTAATACCTAATTGCATTTTTTAAAAATATTTTTTTTTAATTATTTACTTTATTTATTAATAATTTTAAATTTTCCCGATGTCTGCTACATTCACACTCATATTTTAAAATTATATTTTATAAAAAATTTTATGAGACTTTTTTCTCCTTTTTCTTCTCTACTTAAAATTTAATGAAAATAAATAATTCATCACTTGCCATTAATTTGAATAAAATATTTAACCCGACTATGAAATTAATAAAAAGTAAAATAATTCAAATTTAAAGTTTATCAAACTTTTAAACTTCAATTAATATTTATACTCTTTTAAAAAAAATTTTAAATATCAAATAGTAATTATTAAAAAAAGTCGATTACAAAGTAAAAAAAAAAGTCTCATTACATCAAAGAGCATAAAAATTAACTTACAACCCGAGTAATTTGTAGCGATAAAAAAATTCAAATTACCACTAACCACAATTTACTATCAAACTGCGATAAATCTAGGACATAAACGATTTACTTCTTGAACATCATAATGAATGATTGCCAATGAGTTTGGATACGATCGATTCCGTGATAAGACGCGTCTCTCAAGTTCTTATTCTCCCAGCAGCTACTCTAGCTCGATATTTCCTTAAAATTATGGGCCCTCACTCCCCCATTCATCCGAGCAATAAATCCAATCTAGCTAACTTCCGCCCGTTTTGGCTTAACGATCGGTACTTTGGCTGTTATACCACCACTATGTATAAATGTATAAATGTATATATGTATATGCAAACGCAGTACCTCACGAAACGGACATTACTGGCAACACGACTCGAAACTACACCTACTCTACATACAGTATTTTGCGATATCTAATAGCTACTATTTAATTCTACAATAAAATACTCTACTTCACTCTCGAATCCATTAAATAAATATAAAACTATCAAAAATTCACTAACAATTTCTTGGCATCCACGCAACCCCATCATCAAGTTACTCGCGGGCTTCATATCGAGCCAGAGTATAAAATAACGTATGCCAAATGTATAAGCCGTATTATTCACATTTTCACGTATCTTTTGCCAATAATTCCAATAAAATATCTCGAGTGCGTTGCGGAGAATCGGCAGCAAGTAGGCAGTAAGAATTTTTATACTTTATGTACGATGGTACCAGAATACTGTAACTGGTTTAGCTATTTTGCTGGGAGAGTACTGTATATATATATATATATATATAATGATAGCAAGGACTCACGTCCAGGTCATAAGTTAAGAAAGTTTGCGGCAGCGACCTGCGGGTATATATAACAACGTGTAGCTATATAACTTTATTCGTAAAATTACGGGCAACTTAAAAGCACCGTCTGCTTCTTTAGCTCATCGTAATACTAGATATACCCGTAGTTTATGTGTATATAGGACCTGATGCTGGTTGCCGAGACCTTTTTCTTTACTCTTAAAACTTATTCAACCCTTTTTAAATGATTACCTAAAACTTTTTTACATAATGATATTCCTACCTGATTAAATGACTTTCATGTTGATATATAAATATATACAAGAGGCTGGACAAAATGGGGTAGCGAAAATTTTTAATAAAAAATGTTCTTTTATTTTTTGTAAAAAAAATGATTTTGCTACCCCATTTCATCTGAAAATGAAAAAAAAAATTTAGGGCTGTTAAAGTTGTCATGTTCTTTAGATAAAAGTCAAAAGTAAAAAATTTAGTGTAATCAAAGTGAAAAAGAAATTTATTTCGCTAGCATTCTTCAACATTTATGTTACATGAATATATATATGTATGAAGAAATAATGTAACGCAAAATGGTTAATTATTGTCCGGCGATTGGTTCAATTTCCTTGGCGTGATGAAAATGGAAATTGATTCAACGATCAATTTTACATTCTCGTAAAATATATTTGAAAATTTTTGTTCTCTGGTTCAATAAAAAAAAAACTTGCAATTTATTGGAGCTATTTTTTTTTCCTTTTAGTTTACTAAAAATATTTTTATATTTTAATCCCGGGTCGAAAAATGCGATCTGTTTTAAATCAAATAAAAATTTTAAGTTATTTCTATTCAATTTTAATTGGTTTTTTTTTTAAGATGTGAAATTTAATCGAATTTTGCCAGTACTATTCGTTATTTAGACTATTTTCAGACTTGTTTTAAATTAATTTTAGTCTAGTTTTGATGGTATTTAGATCAAAATCAGACTTTTTTCTCAAAATATTTGGCTTCCTCTTCTTTTTATCCAGACTTATTTTGCCTATCATTTTTTTAAAGTCTCTTTTTGATCGTCTTTAGATCAAAAGTAGCTTAAAATTTTTCTAAAAATTTGAAGACAGTCCAAATACATCCGAGTCATAAAAACAAATTCGGATTCAAGTCTCAAAGTTCTCAATGAGGTTTTTAAGGATCAATTTAGAATTTGAAGATTGACAACAGTGTAGAAAGTTATCCTAGTTTAGTCCTCAAAGTAGTAGTTACGACCAATTTACCACTTTTCAAAATCTGAAGTATTAATTTTCATTCGTTAAAGATTTTGAGGTCTCAGTTATAATTTAAAATCGATAAATTATTCCCATTTAGATCTCATAGTTCTGATTGAGGATTTTGAGTATTAAAGTAGAGTTACTTTCTGGGCGGCAAATGAAACATCAAAGCAATTGAGGCTTTTCAGGACTAAACAAGAATTCGTTTTTTGACTGCAGTCTAGTAGAACTAAAATCAGGTTAAATTTTTTGACCCGGGATTTCAAAATTATTAGTCTGAGCTATTGAACCATAGTCTACTTTTTTTAAATTTTGAAATTCAATTAAATAAATAAAAAAAATTAGTAGACTGAATAAATTCGACTGTAAAAAGAATATGAAATTTTAAAACATTTAATTAGGACGAAAAAATAATGAGAGTGTATAATTAAAGATAAATAAATTGATTGTTTAAACACATAGTGAATGATTTATTAAAATGAATAGATAAATAAAAAAATAATCCCGTTGAAACCGCACTTAAGCTCCAATTATTGACCAGAACAAATTAAGTTATAATTACCCACAAACATTACGGCTAATGAATTTTAAATTAATGTAATTATACGTCTACAATACTCACACTAAACCTGAATTAATAATTAAGTTAATAAAACAGAATAATATATTTTTAATTTATGAATTAAATTAAATACTTATAAAGTTTTAATTAACTCTGATGTAAATGTATTTAAATTTTATGTGAAAGTAGTTTGCGATAAAAAAATATATAAAAATGTTTTGATTTATTATAGGATTTGGGTAAAAGAAAAGAGTAAACAGACAAATTTATAGACGGTTTTATTTAGTAGCAAGTTGTAGCTAAGAGGGCGGAAATAAAGATAGAGAAAAGGGGTAAGATGTCTAGTAGTACAGCATCCAGAACGGATAGAACGAATCGCACGGTTGGAGCCGGAAAATATTAGTGCGGTAAACCCATCGATTTTTTGCACCTCCCGCAACGAGAAACGTATGTTTGACCGCACATAAACCTCTTTCCTTGTTATTAACGTTACTGAGGTTTAAAACGATTTATCAAGATACAGCTGTCTGTGCAGAAGCCCAACAACTTGTCGAAAAAACAGGATCTACATCCCGTAATTCGGTAAAACACAAGCTCTATACACTTGATGACATTGCAGGGCGCATTTTGGAATCGAGCCAAATTTTTTTTATTCCTCTGGTGACCTTTTTGCATTTATTTTAAATTTTTTATCTCTGTTCTCTTAATCGAGATCACAAATTTATTTGCGGACCATCGAGTCACTGCATTTGAATACTCGATAATTTCTATTCGTCTTGGGATATTCCATATTTCGTATGAGATAAAATTTTTGATGGTCATAGTCATGAACGATACGGAAAAAACCACTCGAATTCTTGAGTACCGGAGTAAGGGATAATATTTTATGAAATAACTCGTTGAAAATTTTTCATCGAAAATCTTTAGGTGGTTCATAAAAATATTGCATCTAGTATGCAGCTGAGGATCTTCATATTCACAATAAATATTTTATTCTGTACATTCCTTGAATTTTCAATTATTTTTTTTTTAAATTTACAAAAAAAATTATTGATTTCGATACCAAAAAAATGTACAATTGTTTTAAAAAATTAGATATTCGATGACTGTATGAATTATTTACAGTCGACTACCCGTTATAAGCCTGGTCTAGGGGATGTAGGGGAAATTTTTCTTGGAATTTCAGTCTTCCCACTACCGTGCGTTTAGTTTTGTTCTCGACTATCCGCTATAAGCCTGTTTTATTTTGTATCATTTTAAACGTCATATTTACGTTTTGTTACATACGTCACTATCCCAATTTTTCTAGTGCTTATAGCGCTAAAATACTTATCTTTTTACACTAATAATAATTTAAATGCAAAAAATTATAATGACAACGGTATTAATTACAGTAATGATAATAATAATTTCATTGATCAACATAATGATCAATAAAACTTTTAAATTGTAACAGAAGCTTTAATTGTAATTAATGATTACAACTATGAACAATAAATAATATTTTACTTAATAATGATTAAATTATCCTCCGCGAAATATCGTTAGTAAATTTTCATCATTTATTTAGATATTTTGTTCCTATTGTTAGTTTATAATTTAGACAATTTTAACGGAGGCTTATTACGGGATGTCTGGCACGAAACTCAAAAAAGTAGTTAAGTGGGGAAGCTGTTTGTACTCAGTAACTCCCAATTGAGAAGAAGAGGCTTATGAAGGGCAGGCTTATGACGGGTAGTCGACTGTGTAAAAAAAAGATTCCATCTTAAAATGTGAATTCAAACTATTCAACAATATATTAATATTTTAATCAATTAGCAGTAAGTAAGTTTAAAATCCCAAACATGAATATTTATAAAATTAAATTCCTTTAGCCAGATGAAGAAATTCAATTACAAAAAAAGCTTAAGGTCCTTAGAGTTTTAAAGAAAAATTCTTGAACGCCCGAAGCAGTTGAGAGATTAAAGTGCAGATTAAATTAAAATAAAATAATCCAGTCACCAGCTCAGTACTTAATTATTTATTAATCTAATAAGTAATGATCAGTCCATAAAACATGAGGATTACTGAGTTAAATTATCCGAAAAAAAATTATATAATAGCCCATTAACTAAAAATCAGTGGGAAATTATTATACGTCTAATAAAATAGGCCCAAGTGCTATAAATAATGAAATTAATGACATAAAATAATTATCACTGCATCGTAAAGTGATTTATAAAACGGCCGATCGGGATACGGTACAGTGGGTTATATGAATGAGACATGAAATATTAAACCGAAAAATCCTCTGCTTCAGCTAATTTATTCAGTAAATATATATGTACATAGATATATATTATATACATAGATTGTAATAGCGATTAATGGTATGCCCTACTGCAGATATTCACCGAGAATTGTAATAACAACAGTTCATCGAAATTTAAGCTCTCGAGATGGAATAATTTGTGTCGAGTAGCTGCTCAGTGTATATGTGAGGTCGATGCAATTAACCTTCATTTAACCTTTTAATTGGTCAGAGTGAGGTTTGGAGCCAAGTTATTGAAAGATTAATGTTGACTCACGTGTTGGCAAACTCATTTTTACTTTTTTTTCCTACACTTTTTTATTTCAAATCCTGCCCCCAAACACACAACGATTTTCGTTTGATCCGCAGTTCACATATTTGCTTGTTTGCTCTTGCTATTTTCTCTTGTATTAACTTTAACTCAAAACTCAATTCGCTTGGATGCTTTATAACATATTTAACCTTTATTTTTTACTTTACATTTCGTCTGTTAATTAAAAAATATCTAAACAAATTTTTAATCCTTCTCTATACGTTGCAATTAAACGAATATTCTATTAGAGTTCGGAGCTTTACTGTATATATATATACATATGTGTTTTATAAAATCTGGCTGGAGTTGAAATTTTTTTTTTATATTGTTGAGTAAAGTTAAAAAAGTTCCGTCACAAATTTATTAGCAAAAAATAATAACAATAAAAACTATTGAATTTTATTAATAATAAAAAATACGATAAAAAGTGACACTGAACGTAATTGAAATATTGTTAGCGCTTTGTAAAAAAAAATATGAGTGAGATATAATATTCCAGTTAAGTCGTCCAGCAGTATTACGTCGGTCTAACACAATCTTACTGGCGTCTTTGGTGCAGAACCCGAGTAACGTGTGGCATACATGGCGAAGTTGGTCTCTAGAGTGCACCAGATGAGTCGCTATTCGGCGTGCTCAGCTTCATAGAGCTAAAACTATAACATATACAAGTAAAGATAGAAGTTACAAGTTACGATCTAAGGCTTGCTATCCCCGTAGGCGTTCTCGTGGGACGTAAAGCGAAATCGCGTCACCGTGGAATAGAATAACCCAAATCTTGATTTTCGCTCATTTCATAGTCTCCTCACACCGGCTCGTCTCAATTGACATTAAATCCACTACGAAATTTGAAATAAATAATTTTATCATAAAGTTCATAAAGAATTTCGTTTTAGTAGATTTCCTAAAGAAATCTAGCTATTGCATTTATCCTCATGGTCGAATTTTCAAAAAATTTTGTCATAATCTAACATAATTTGTCGAGTAGGTTCCTTCAAATTACACTACTATGATTTGTTCTAAAAATGTATCGTTCATTCACTATGATGTTCAAAAGCAACTATTTAGAAAAAAAAAACTGTAGCAGCTACAAGACTAAGTTCTGTTGCAGCTACAAGACTAAATTCTGTTACAGTTACAAGACTAAGTTCTATTGCAGCTACAAGACTAAATTCTGTTGCAGCTACAGGACTAAGTTATTGCAGCTACAGGACTAAGTTATGTTGTAGCTATGGAGTTTGCCCAGTAGCTGCAAAAGGAAAGTCCTATAGTATTCACAAGATCAATTTTGTTGCAGCTACAGGTAATTCCTATTGCAGCAACAAACTTATGCTACAGAGCCTATTCTTGTCGCAGCAGCAATTCTCTTTTTCTCTGTGTATATGATTTGTTAAGATAATATTGAGCTTTGTCACATATTTTTTGTCACATATATTTCCCCTACGTCCCCTAGACCAGGCTTATAACGAGTAGTCAACTGTAGTTAACAAATTTTAATTCCAACTTAAAGTAATTAGATCAACAAGTGCCTGTGACTTATCCTGACATTACCTAAATTTATTCAAAAGCTTTCGTTGCAACAATAACAAACAAACATGGCATCAAAGGTCATTACATAGAGAGCTTGTATGTTTGTACTGTAGGCCCGTTTGAAATTAACAGTTTGAATTGCCATCATAACCGTAGATGGAAATGAGTTTATTTAGAAAACATAACCTGAGAGCAGCTGAATTCACTTCACTAAAGGTTGTGCTACCTCTGTATATCTCTGACTATCATATATATATGTCCTATAACATATATGTCTGTGTACACACGCCGACGGGCGTAATAACAGCTCGGGCATGTTGCTACGCAAACGCAGCTACCTAACTCACCGTCACGTCTCTATGTCGCGTACTAAAGAGTGACGCGTATACAAACATATATTTATATATACACATAAATATATATATATGTATAAACCAATGTAGAATATATAGAATATAGCAATGCCACCGGATATAACGTTATCACTCGTGCAAGATGAACGCGCGCGTTTTGTCATCGTTGATAAAGCCTCGTCTGTCAAAATATACGAATGCATTCATATGCCGAGTATAACCATAGCGAGAACCGAGTTGAGTATATTCCGATGCCTACATATCTTGATGTACTTCAGGCACAAATAATAGTTACACTACACACCAGTACCACTACTAGAGTGCTCAACTGTGGAATTGTAGTCTGTATATTGTACAGTAGATATACACAGAAGCAATTGTAGTATTAGTCAGTAGTCAGTCGAATTGGAATATGAAGTCTATGCCTGTCATATCACCTGTCAAATTACTCATATAACGGATACATCCGTTGTCACGAAATATATTTATCGGTTGACTAAAAAAACATCACTAACGAATTATATTTTATATTTAATTTATCGATAATAATATTTTATTTTAAAAGATGGAATTCGGCGGCCGAAATTGAAGTTGATTTCTCATAATTTGTTTATCAACTATTGAGCTTTCGGATAAAAGTTAGTTTAAAAACAAATTCTTTTTATCATTTTTTGTCAATTTTGATGGCATCAAAATGTATGAAGAAATCGTCTAAATAACAAGTAAAGTAACAGGAATAGAACCTAATGAAAGAACCTTTAAAATATCTCGAATGATAATGCACTGAGTTTTCATTTCAAGTTATTTATAATGTACCTAAAGGTCGGAACGTTTTTCCCAGAACAAAACTTAAAAAAAAACGGAATGAAAAGTAAAAAAATTACTAGATCGAGATTTCTGAAATGTTTCGCACGTCAGCCGAAAATTGCAAGCCATTCCTAACTACCTCTTAAATTATCTTTAAAGTCAAATTACATAATTTTTTTTCATTTTCGTTGCGCGAAAAACGTTCCGGTCTTCAGGTACACTATTTATACTCTCTTAAAATGAATCAGTGAAAAGTGCTGCAAAACAGTGAATATTTACTAATTTGCAGCACTTTTTACTGATTCATTTTAAGAGAGTAGATGATTATTTCCTAAATTGAAAAAGATCAATATTATCTTAACAAATCATATACACGGAAGAAAAGAATTGCGGCTGCAACAAGAATAGGCTCTTGTTTTCGACTACCCATTATAAGTCTGTTTTATTTTAAACCATTTTGAACGTCATATTTACGTTTTGTTACATGCGTCACTATCCCAATTTTTCTAGTACTTATAGCGCTGAAATAAATACTTTTCGTTTTACTCTAATAATAATTTGAATGCAAAAAATTATAATGACAACGGTATTAATTACAGTAATGATAATAATAATTTTATTGATCAACATAATGATCAATAAAACTTTTAAATTGTAACGGAAGCTTTAATTGTAATTAATGATTACAACTATGAACAATAAATAATATTTTACTTAATAATGATTAAATTATTCTCCGCGAAACATCGATAGTAAATTTTCATCATTTCTTTCGATATTTTGTTCCTATTGTCAGTTTATAATTTAGAAAATTTTAACGGAGGCTTATAACGGGATGTCTGGTACGAAACTCAAAAAAGTGGTTAAGTGGGGAAGCTGTTTGGACTCAGTAACTCCCGATTGAGGGAAAGAGGCTTTTGAAGGGCAGGCTTATGACGGGTAGTCGACTGTAGTACGATAGAAAATTTGGTTTAACGAAAATTAAACAATGAATATAACATTAAATTGTGATTTTGTAAAATTAAGTTCTAACTTTGAAGCACATACTTTTATTAGAGACGGTTCAATGAATAATATGAGAGTCGATCGTTCAGCGGCGCATAATTGCTAAAAAGAATCGCTAATGAGCGAAGAAGAAGAAGAATAAGAGAATGTAGGGCCTTCTTCAGGATATAATGGTATCGAGAGCGAGTCAAGGGGATTCCACTGGCAATTAATTGTAGAAGCTTATCATTAACCTTGGGTTAATTTATGCATCAATTACTTAGGAATAATGACAAGAGAGCTCAGTATCTTTATTGACCTGCCGCAAATATCGCAGAAGCATTATTCAGATTTAAAAAAAAAAAAAAAGAAAATAAAGTAGAGGTTTTGTGATGCAATGTCAATTCACCTGAATACGGTTTCAGCTCTTTTACTCTTTCTTCAAGCGGCTTGCAATAGATAGAGAACTCTTTGATTAAACAATGCAGGTTTACTTTTGTAAAAAGTTTGAATAAAAAGAGAGTAAGCTTTGTAATATCTGAGTGAAAACAGTAAACTTGCTGAAATATTTCTGGTATTCGTCTCAACGGACGGTTGACAGTATAAATTAAAACTTTCTCAGCTTTTCTGCTACGAAACAGATCGTTAATCCATCGTGTCACAATCCTCGGAATTATTTTTGCAAAAGTTAACTTTATATACCCGACTACGCTGTTCTTCATTACACTTGAGTGTATATTCGCTTTTACAAAAACTAAAATCATATTTTATTCAGATCATACACTTTCAGTAACTATTCCGTAATTTTTTCTTTGTGCCCAAGTATTAAATTTTAATAAAAAGAAAAAGATATCACGGACAAAGGAACGTGAAAATATTCTTCAAAGATGATTTTCTTGGAAGGAAAACACAAGGACACTTGTCCTTTTATGTCTCTTCCTTGAGATTTTTTTTTTTTTAAATTTATATAAAAGAGTCAGATCGATCTTCTTCAGATCTTGCTAGCTGTGCTAGAGAACTCAGGACTACATTTTTCAATCGCACAGTTGAATTATGCAGCAGCAACTTTAGCAAAGAAACCACCTGTGGGGGATGTTACGACTCAGCTCGTGATGAAAATCCATTTCCTAGTCTTTTCAATCAAAAATTTATGCTACAAAAATATTTTATGTATTTTAAAAAAATATTACAATAAAGAAATTTATTTTTATTACATTGCTTTGGATAATTTAACATATGGGTCACTGTCTTAATATCGCACTGAAAAAAATCGGGAGTGAATCCGGAGTGATTACGAATTTTATTTAAATCCGGATTCACTTCATCACTTAATGAATTTCGGAGTTTGTAAAAAAAATTACTCCGACTCGGAGTTTTAATATCAAAATGAACTTCCCTTTGGAGTAAATTTCACACCGAAGGGATTAAATAAATAAACAGTGATTCATATAATTATATTATTACTAATCGAAATTTTTTATTATATGAAATTAATGATACTGAAGTTAACCGACATCCAGTAATTTTTGGATTTTTTTTTTACACAATAAATTATAAAAAAAAACAATATTTAAAAAAATTGCACCTGTAGTTTATTAAATTTTCTATATGTGTAAATTTTTATTTTTATTTTTTTTTTACATTTTAAGTCGTTGAAACAAAAATTCGAAAATTTCTAACTGTCTGCTAACTTCAGGATCATATGAAATTAGGATTTTTGAAAAGTTTTTGATAGATATCTGGTCGAATGTGTCCAAAGGTGTTTCGAAAGTATCCGAAAGTATCTGAAAATATTCAAAAGTTTTCCGAAAGTGTCGAAATTTTGGTCTAATTTCATCGGAATATTTAGAATTTCCATACACTTTTTACAGATTTTCTGTAGACTTTCCATTGAGATAACTAATAGATGACCGATAGATTACTGACTGAAAACTGACAAATAACCATTTTCAAGTAGTCAAAGTTTACAAGCATGAATATCATTGGACTTGTAAACCTTAGGTGAACCTTCATACGCCACCGCCCATCTTACGGCTTTAAATAAATTATATCATTATTAATTGAAATTTTTAATTATGTGAAATTAAGGTTTTTGACGAGTTTTCGATAGGTATCTCGTCGAAAGTGTTCCGAAAGTATCCGCTTCACATTCACTCCGGATTTAATCCGCGTTCACTCCGCAAATTTTTACAGTGTATGATTACTCACTTTTAATTTTTTTTTTTATTTAATTAATTATTGTTAATAAAGGGATTGTAGCGAAAGGAATTTTACTTTCTGAAGCAGTCGAATAGCATGAAAAAATAATTGATGGTTTAAGAAATTTAAAGTGGAAACTAATTGAAGTAGAGCAAAGCAATCGATCATATTTCTAGACATACGCCGTTGTAGGTAATCTAACTATACCATATGCTGCAGATAATATTCTATAGTCGAGAGATATTGGATACTCTGATCAAAGGCGGCTTTAAGCTAGGTTAAAGGCCAAAAGACATCACTAAGTCAAAGGAATGGCTGATGAAATGCTATTTCCGTAGATTAATGCTACATAGGGACTAAAATCTTGAGTTTATTGGCAGCGTGATGACTGTAAATTTAGTTTTTTACTGAATTATTGTCAATATTCGATATCAGAGGTCAATTTAATCGAGTATCTGTCGCAAAATCGAGTAGAAGTTGATCTCAGACATTGTTATCAAAGATAGAAATTACTCAGTCTTATATATTATGAATGGATAATATTGAATCTTGAGTTGAGGAGTCAGAGCTCAAGTGAATTCAACAGAAATTTAACAAGTCGATAGTAAATGGAATCTGTGAGTGAAAGTCGATGTCTTGTTAGATGTGGCTGTGATAAGAACAAAGAAAAATATTTTAAATTAAATTGAAAATTGATGGGAATTTAATTTCATTGTATGGAATTTATTGTTTACTTGAATGCTGTATAAATTATTAAGGGATAAATACAAATCCACTGTTTGGTGGTTTGTCACGTCGAATAAATCCAGTGGAGTGAATTAATATCTCTGACAATGGGATCCAGATAGCGTGAGGTGGCCTGATGCTGATGGAGCTTTGAGAACGGGTGGGAGTTGTAAGCCGGGTATAGATGTAGAGAGAGAGTAGTAACGTCATAAGCAATGTTATTTGCCGGTTCGTCGAGCTACCGATCTAAACGCGCTTGGAGCATCTGAGTGATCGTGACTAGAAAGCTCTCGACTTTGGAATGACGTTCCGTAACGGTTTATACGCGACACGTGTGCTCAAGTGTTAGGAATAGGGTTCTGTGTTCGAAGAAGAGAATAGAGATGAAGAAGAAGTAAGAAGAGGAGGAAAGGGAAAAGTGCAAAAAGGGATGATGAAGAAAAGCGTAAAGAGTAACGGCAGACGATAAAGGGTGAAAGGGGATGAGCAGAGTATAGAGCACGGTCACGTCAAAAGGCCAATGCAAACCCACGCTCCGAATTACGCGGCACTTAAATCCATCTGTGAACACGAGATCTGCATACTACTGAGAAGATACCTGCAGGATTGTAAAAAGCTTCGATAGCATCATCCGGAAGATATCCACAATATCTATAGATTCAAGTGTACTTACTTTGTGTTTTACACTTAAATTACGTCATATATATATTTTGGTTTATGTATTGAACTTATGTAATTAATTTTTTATTAATTGATAAGATATTCCACTACATGCACTGAAAAAAATAATCGCTAGCTGCTAGCGATTTTTAATTGTTATATATATATATACATAGCGAAAAAATCGCTTCCAGCAAGCGATTTTTAATCGCTACCTGCTAGCGAAAAAAACGCTAGCGGCTAGCGAGAAAATCGCTAAAAAATCTCAGCTCGAAAAAAAATTTATTGCACACCTCAAGCGCGAAAGCGCTGGTGTGCTTTATGATCGCTCTAAATTTTTTGACTCATTCACTCACATTAAATTATCTGTAGACTTTTTCTATTACACTAAAATGGGTCAAATTTTATACCAACACAAAGACAATTTATTAAAGAATAATTTCGACCCGGTATTAATTCGATTAATTATTCCATTAATTAAATATAAATCATTTTAATCCCAGTGACACGAGTTGTCAATTGTCGTGTATGAAACTTAGTAAACCAAATAACTCTCGATAGACACAATTAATCGGCCTAACTTTTTTTTTGTTATCTTTGTATCGTTGACATGGGGTAAATATCTAAATTTTTCCCATGCACATTGTAAAATATACTACTCGATAGCATGTAAATAAAGGGAAATATTTCTACTAACAGCATAATAAAAATGTAGTTACTGCTTGGATGTCCTTACAGTATCAAACTTTATGGGTAATTTTTACTAAAAATTTTCTGCGTGTAGGATGAAAAATAGTTAGTAAGTTAAATAAAAGTAAATTAATGTCAACACAAAAGAGTGACTTTTAGATAATAGCAAATATTATTTTTAAACAATAAATAATATTAGACATTTGTCGAATTTATTTATAATTAATAAAAAATTTAATTAGAGTTTGAGGATCCAGGTTGTTGCGGGCTCTATTATTTGCTAGGCCATTTAGTCGTGTGAGAGGTGGGTACCGGAAAGCAGCATTAGCTCGTGAGATCCCCTCGGTAATTACTATCACTCGTTATTTAGATTTTATAATTCATTTTGAATAATAACGTTAAACTTATTTTCAACATATATGTGTCTAATTTACCTACTCTACTATTTATAAATAACTTTTTTTAACTCTTTTATTTCTTATATGAGGTTTCAATAGCACCTCAGTGATTGTTGTCAAATCCCTTAAGTAAAATGTGAAAATTTTTACAATCATTAGATGATTCAAATATAATTTTAGTCAATTATTGTTTAATTTTTGCGAATTCAAGTCAGCAAAAATTTAGTTTGAATACTTGAAAAAAAAAAAAATTAAATAAGCTTATCATTTTAAGGCAGAGGTACCGTTTTTGGCCACTTTAGGACCAGTTTTGAACACTTGAAAAATTGAAATATGGGAGGAGGGGGCAAAGTAGGCTCCTTTAAATTTTCAAAACTTCAAAATATATGGGGGCAAAGTAGGCCACTCAAAATTTTCTATACGCTAATAAATTCGGACGGATAAAAAGCTTATCGAAATTTCTTATAGAATGAGGGCTAAAATAGACCACCAAAACTGTCCATTAAATGTAATTTATTAAGAAAGTTAAAGATAATAAAATTACGTTGTAAAGTTATATTGCGGCAGAATATTAAAATTACTTTTATGTTATTAAAATACAATTGTGTTATAGTTGATTGCAAATATCACACGTGTAAAGAATAAAAAATAGTTGCCGAAGTGAGGCGAAAAAAATTTTTCGATCGTAACCCACACTCTGATGCTTCGATCATGAGTCGTGCAATATCAAATCCGAAATTCTTGGAGGGCCCACTTTGCCCCTAATTTTAGATTTTTCAATTTTAATGGACGCATCATAATGAAGTGAAAATCCGTATCAAGGGTCTAAAAAGAAGTGTAAAAAAATGAATGATATTATAATATTATTTCTCTTAAGAAGCCCACTCTACCCCCCTCTCCCCTAAAATAATTTGTAAAAGACCAGTAACATAATCAATTTTTAAAATATGTTTAAAGATACTTCTATCCCACTATTAAAATCAAAATTTTATTTACCCTTTTTCATTAATTAAAACAAAAGATTAAATGTCCAAAAATGAAACAGTAGCCACAAATAGTATCTCTACCATACTACTATATTCTAATTGCTTTATACACAATAGTTATGAGAATTTCACAGAAACAAAATTCTCTGAAGGTAAATATTTTTGATTCAAGAAATTTTTTTGAAAACCTCAATTTTCTCGGATCAAGTAGAAATCTCCTGACCAACAAACATTCACTTGGCTCAAGAAAATCTTGACTTGGTTACCAAAAACGTTTACCTTCCAAAATATTTTCTTGATTCGATTCCTTTTTTTCTGTGTTGTAACTTTGCTTCCAACATTTACTTTGATTAAAAAAATTTTTTTTTAATTCAATTTCAACATTGGTTTAGAGTAATACAAACGTATTGATTTCCACGGTTGTACTGCTATAAATTAATTTTTTTTATGTATAGAAATATATTGCTGTAAATAGAAGCAATAAGTATTGAAAACAGAATCAAATAAAGCTGATGAGTCTTTTGGAATTAACCTTTAGTGAGAAAGTTTCATTGCGAATCAACCTATAACAAAAGTTAGTTACATAGTTTCTATCATCAGTACAATGATAGTAAATAAGTTTAAAGCTTCTGTATATATGTATATACATATATGTTATATAGCACGTTGGCTATTACAATTTCAGCAAGTTCGCACACAACCTACTGGGATATATAGTACAGTAAATAAAAAAGCATTGGACGTTGTTGGGCCGCTTTTCGCACCGACTCTTCACCAACACCGACAATGGATCCTTGTTCTCATGGAAATAAAAGAAACTTGAAAAAATAAAAAAAGTCTACAGAGAATAAAAAAATACAACTCTCTCACTCAAGTTAGCTTCACTGCTAACTTTATTCCAGCTCATTCTCTCGTACTCACTTTTTTCACTCCCTCCCCCCCACCCCCTACTTCTTTTCTTTCTGCATTACCGTATAGTTGACTACTGTATTATCCTGTTGGCAGGGTGTGGAGTATAGGGTGGGGACAATCGAATCGATTGTAGCGCCTGCAGTGGACGAAATACGCGTTAAATCGCACTTGTCTTGTGAATAGTTAAATGAAAGCAATGTTAAAAAATAAGGACAAGTAGTTGTTGTGTTGTTAATTGCAAAAATACTGACAGAAATAGTAATTGCAAGTTTTATACATTTCCATCCATGATATTCATCTTTGGCTAAAAATTATTACGGGGAATTTTTTAAATTACAAATTTTTAACCCAAAGTATTTTTAATTGTTGAGTTTTAAAATTTAAAATTACGAATAATTTAAATCACTTCAATTTCTTTACTTAATGCAAATTAATAATTTTAACTTTGAAAAAATTATGATTATAATTATTTTAACTCATTTGTTATTATGACTATTATTGTTGTTATTATTATTATTACAAGCTAACCTTATGTCGTTCAAAATATTATTTATTTTGTATTTATTAAAATTTTTTATACTTATTTTTTTCAGTACAATCTACTCTATATTTTTCCACCTTTCAAATGTGGTATCACACATATATTTCGCAATCTTTAAAAATTTTAATTATTTGTTTATAAAAACTTTCCGTATTCTCTCTGTGCTTTTTGAGGATGATTTAATGCGGTCGACAGATGTCGTTTTCGTCGCGCACCTTGCCAATATCTGAAAGCTCTTTTCTATCCATTCCCCACAGGCTGATTTTTCATCCGACTATCCGATCAAACTTTACACTATCTACATTTTATTTCAAGTTTTGGATACTAGTAAAAAAAAAAAAAAAGTATTATAATTACATTTAAGGAGTTGATGAGTGAAAATAAAAAATTTATAACTCTCAGTTCTGTTTCACTCAAATATTGAACTTCATAATGAGATTTATTTTTTTTTAATTTTTTATTATGCCCGGACAGTTTTAATTGAAATCTAATTATTAAATAACTTTATATTAATAATTCAGTATCAGAATTTTCTTAAGAAAATAAAATCCAAGTCAATTTATTTTTAAAACCACTTTTTTTTCACTCTAATTGTGTTACGTAACGGTTTGATTTTTTAACAACAATAAATATTTATTTAAAGACAACTATCAATCCGCATCCTACAAAAACACGAATAAATAAATAAAGTATCGTTGGGAAAAAAAATAACAAACATATATCTGTTTATTTGTACATTAAACAAACCAAAATTAATAGGATTACTTGAGAAAATAATACTATTTGTAAAACATTAAATAAATATTGTTTTGTCCGCAACAGTGAACTAAATCCCGATAATCGATCCGACAATATCTCATGCTCCAGCGTCTATGCGAAATATAAAGTGGGGTTTAGACGGTAAGCTTTTCTGTGACATCGGATATGAGGATCTGGCTTTGTGCTGCACCGAATACTAGAAGACTAGTCTCCTCTTGGTTTACAGCAATGCTAAACTCGTTTCCTCGCTCTTGAGACCTAATACCTGTGCTCAGAGCTCTCCCACTTCTTATGTACATGCGTATATATATAATGCCGATATATTTATATGCACATATGTAAAAGTATATCAAGTCTTTTACAACAAAGCCCTTTTATTTAAAGTAACGAAAACTTGTTGGCATTCCACTACATAAACTCCATACTTTTTGGCCAGTCCTCAGTCTTCATCATCATAATCCATTTGAGGAAAAAAAATTTATCCTACACATGAGGGTGCGTTTTACTTGGCAACTTGGATGAAAATCATATCAAGTGAGCTCAAGTAGTCTTTTATTTTTGAAATAACCCGGAAGAAAAACAGCAGGACGGTATATATTTTCCGATTTCATGTTCATACATGAATAGCTGAGTTTTATTTATATGTTATTATTATTATAAATCCAAGATGTTGCATTCACATCTGTAAAGAAGAAGCTCCTGGTAGTTTCATTGGCATTGCCCAGCAGAACACTCAATGTCGGAACTTGCTGGTGAACGAGCTGCCGTTTCCCATTCATGTGCGTGTATACACTCTGTGAATGGAGTCTCGAGATGTGGGCGGATGTGTGGTCCGAGAAACCTCTTACTTGCTCTTACACTTACTCCTATCTGGCTCTCGCAACTATTTTTTGCCTTTTTTTTTTGCTTGTGAATGAATTTACTGACATCACTGCTGTCCTCGAATTAGAAAGCCCAAATTTACTAACGTAATTTGTTTCCTTATTAATATCCTGTATTTTTTACTTTCCCGGGTCAAAAATAAAACTTGATTCAGGCTCGCTTCACCTTATTTTCTTTTAAAGTTATCGATTTGCCGACGATTTTTCGATAAGATCTCGACTTTTTCGACTTACATTCAATTTTTTCCAACTTTTTGAAAAGGGCTTCACTCAAGATCGAGATTATATTGGTCTTGTCTTGACCCCGTTGTGATTTGTCAAGACAAGACCAAGACCAATATCATTAAAAACATCTCGCTGAGTTTTGACAAGACATAAAAATACAATAAGTATATCTATACCTATATTAATATAGATCAAGTATTTTTTATTTAGTTCATTAATTACAATAATGATTATTAGGTTAAAAAGTAAAAACATTTTAAAAGTACTTGAAACGATCAAGTATATTTATATAAGATTTAAGAAATAACAAATTTTTCCTTTATTGAAAAAAAAAATACTCAACTATGTATTGTATTATGACTGATATAAGAAAACTTCAGGTTATTCAAGACCAAGACGAGATCTTGACAAGACAATACAAGACAATATTATTAATAACTTATTTTTCGAGATCGATGCAAGACTTACATTTTGAAGTCAAGATCAAGACGAGACCAAAGCTTTCGAGATCAAGACAAGACTTTCCCAATCTTGTCTTGTCTTGGCTCGAGTGATGCCCTATTTTTGAACTTTTTTCATCTTAGTTTCAACTTATTTCAACATTCGTATTTTGTGATCGTAGTTTAGACTTATTCGTCTTTACTTCGAGCACGATGATCATTCACCTTACTTTTGACTTGCTGAATCAATTCGAAAAAAAGTTATTTATTCGCCTTACTTTCGCCTTAATATATAAAAATTATTTCACCTTAGTTTTGACTTTTTCGCCGTATAATTTAAGTCGAATAAGTCGAAATCAAGTCAATTTCGACTTGATCTTGACTTTTTCGTCTCAAAATTTAAGTCAAATAAGTCTAAACCAAGTCAATTTCGAGTTGATTTAAATTTTTTCGTCTTAAATCGTGACTAAGTAAGCTAGTTAAGTCTAAACCAAGGCAAAAACTCAATGTATTTCATAACTCCGTAAAAAATGCGAGTTCGTCTTGTGAAAAACAGCTCCAAATTTCGATTTGGTAAATCAAGTTTTATTTTTGACCCGGGTTAATTAAAAATACAGATTGCTATTGAAAGCTGTTAATTACTTAATTGAAAATTTTAAATACATAGATATATAAATATGTCTTAAATAATCGCTAGCCTAAATTATCAATCTTGAATTCAAAATTTCTCTAACCTTCAATTTTAATTTAAACTCAATCCCATTAAAATTCTTTTAATAAATTCTTTCGATCAATCACTGGCGTAATAAAATTAATAGTGATAACAATTATAATGAAATAAAAAAAAAAGATAAGTTTATTTTAAATAAATAATCGTATCATAAATCTTTGAGTGAAAGATCGTGTCGTGACAAGATCATTAATAAATAACTGAGCATATTTGAATAAATAATAATAATAATAATAGTAATAATTAATGACAGTACTTAGATAAATTTTCTATCGACGCGAGCTATAATTTGAATCTCTAAAAACATTTTGTGGACTCATCATACCGTTATAAAATAAATGATTATGAGATGTGGTTGGTGGCAGTATACAAGAGCCTTTTTCAATAATAAATATTATATTTTTTACTATCTGATTTTTCTTGTCACGAACGTTTAAAGCCCAACATTAACTACAAGCTTTTCCGCCTCATATCGATTGACGATCGTCGAGGCATAAATTGTCGACGTATTCCGACATTAATGGTACCTCACTATTGACTTGAACTGACGCCTGAAGCTACGAGAAAATGCACTATCGCACGCTTAACGATCAGTCGTTTTCTTTTCTTCTGTAGAATAGAATCCTACTCTGTTGGTATTACAACGACAATGCGCTTCTAATACTATTTCCATCTGCTAGAAGTATATCTGTATTATAAAATCTCACGCGCTGGGTTTCCAAGCTTTAGATCTACGTTGCAGTATCACTGCAGTGATACTATGTAGCGTGATATTGTTGGACTCGTGTTAGTATTAGAAGTAGCATTAGTATTAGTATTAGTAGCAGGCCGAAAATCACGAAAACGAAGGAGCGAGAACGTCCGAGGATAGAAGCCAGTGGCAGCAAGGGACCATCCGTCCGTAATACCGAGTCCTGTTTGTCCCGACAAGCCAGCCATGTAATGAAACCTCAAGGGACAATGTCACACTATTTCCGGTTCCTGCGGTCATAGTGAAAGACTCGTTGCTGAGCCACGTTTCGTTACCCATCGCATCAACTAGTCATCAAAGTGAATCGTAATTATCGGCTTTTAAACTTAAACTTTGTATGTTATCTAACCTCTTTCAAGTTATGTACTGATTAATTACAAAGTTCTGTAGTTTTCATTTAATTTAAATAGTATATTGTGTGACAAGAGATTGAACAAGACGGTTTTAGTCTAGGGTGAAGTTGGCTGTCCAAGCCGTAAGCAAGGGCTGACATTACTCACAATCGTGTTTCATTCTGTATCACACACTATATTTTTCATGATTACCTGCATTAGAACTTAAAGCTTTGGTTTCAGCAGCCAATCAGAAACAAGTTAACTTAAGACCAATGCTGTGATCAAATATTAATGTAAGCGTAAATTGCCATTTGCAATTTATGATTTAGCAGGAAAAATAATCGTATATTACACACCAAGGGAGGAAAGTAGGACATTTCAACCCGCGTGTATAATTGGTAACCTGAGTTGAAGGTGAGGGTGACAAACACGTAGATTGGGACGTCTTAATATCTTCCGTGGAGTATATACTATTTTTAACCAGATCCGCACGTGAAAATCTAAATTTTTGCCTCTGTTTGCGGGAAGATAGCGCATGCGCTGATTTTGTTCTCATAAACGAATAGAATGACTTTCTTCCCTCTGAACAGGACGGGAATTCAAACTTTCGGTGCAGATATGGTAAAAATGACAAATCTCAGAGCTAAAATCAAGAGTGAAACTGACTTTCAGCGGGCAGAAACATTATTTGTTTCTTCCCACGGGAGTAAAAAAGTTTGTTTCTGTCCGCTGACTGAATGCTATCGTGATTTACGCATACGCTAATATTTGTCCGCAGCATTGGACTGAACTTCGCTTGTTTCGATTGGCGGTAGAGGCACTGAAACTTTAAGTTTCGATGCTGAAAAAAATTTCATTACTTTATAATCAGTTTATAAAAAACTTTATTTATCCAAAATAGAATAGATGAATTAAATACATGTATGATGTAGAACAAAGCTTTCACTTTAGCATTCAAAACGAATTATAAAATTAAAATGGCGTGATAATAGTTATCGAGGGGATCTCACGAGCTAATGCTGCTCTTGCCTACCCACCGAACTCACACGACTAAATGACCTACCGAATAATAGAGTCCGCAACAGCCTGGATCCTCAAACTCTAATTAAATTTTTTATTTATTATATTTATTGCCGACAAATTTCTATTATTTTCTGTTTGCAATCATAAAATTATTTTACTATTAAAATCGTATTAATAAATCACGAGGGGCAAAATAGGCCAACGGGAATATTTTTTTTTAATTATGCATAAGGATGCCACTCAAAATTGCTTGGACAACTTTTTGATTATTACTCAAATAATTTAATTAAAATTATACCAATTTACAAATTAAAATAAATTTCACATCGATAAAATAGAACCGACTAATAAATTAAGAGACACAAAATTCCATGTCAAGATTATTTTTATCACAGGAAAAAAAGATTTAATTTAATCTCAAGAAGAAATTTAAAAAGTTTAATTTCTTAAATGGAGGCTCGCTTTGCTTAGCTACTAAAGTAAAGTAAAATTAGTTGAATACAATCTTTTTAAATTTTTTAGGTATTATTGTGCCCTCCATTTTGAACTTTTTTTTTACGGCTGGGTCATATTGATACCGAACATTTATTTTGGGACTAAAAAAGTAAAACTAGTAGAAGAAACAACTGGTTTATTTTCTTAGGGAACTCATTCTGTGTTCTTTCCTCCCCTAAATTATTCAACTGATCTATGCACAGATATATATCAAGAATTTAAATTACTAGTTAATGAGTAAGTGAGCGTATGAATAATTAATTAAATATTCATAAATAATTATTACCAGCAGATAAAAATAGCTGTCGTGTTATAAATAGTGTTTATTCAAGTAAAAAGATAAAAGGCGGTAATGTTGTAGCTATTAGGGAAAAGAAAATCCCTAAATACATTGCGTTTACTTAAATAAATAAATTATAATATCAAACATAATCATGACCTTGAGTTAAAGTTACGATTTCTATCTCAAGCCTGGTTATCTAATTTACTCCACCTTGATCAAAACCCTTTTAGAGAACTCTCGAGAAAAAATAAGAGGTGTTTTCTTAGCGAGCTACTTTTACATTCACGTCTTTACACTCGTGAACAATTAAATTACACAAACTGTAAACGTGCGATTATAAATCACGTGAGCAAGTACTAGCACAGACTTTTAATGCTAGTCGCGGATATGTAGCCAAATACCTACGGACCTTGTGCTTGTCTATGTGTGGGTGTATATACATGGTACAGGTTAACTCATGCATTATATCAACGCATACGCTGATTACAAATGAATTTACGCTGTAAAATTTACCGAAGGCTTCTCTTAAAACCAGCTGCTAGCGATCTCTTGGACGCGAATTAATTTTACGAGGGTATTCTCCACCGTGACCTCTAGCAGTAATTTTTAGCCAACTCCATTTTAATTTCACCCGCCATTTTCATTGATATTCACTCTACTCATTTCTTTTTCTTCTCATTATTTTTATGTCAATGAATATTTACATAGTTAGAAATTTTGTGTATTTGTGTTAAAAAATTATTTGGTTAAATTTTTTGTGTGGATTTCCGACACAGAAATCTGTTAATTCAATACAAACCATTTGTGTTATTTTACTATAACTGATTTTTTATGATAAATGATTAGAAAATCTGTAATGTAAGACATTTCTTGTGTTATTCGAAAATTAACACAAAATTTGTATTGTTTGACTAAACGTTCCCGCGCAATCCTTCATTACTATAACCAAGCAAAGCATTTTGTAGTTGGATTAGTGAGACTGCGCTTCGGTTTCTTACCCCCACCATCAAGGTGCAATGTCTTAGATATTAAATTTAGATGGTGGGGGTAAAAACCAAAAATATCCGAAACGCAAAGTCTCGCTAATCCAACTATAGCAGCATTGTATACAAGGAAACTTGAATTATAATTGATTTACAATTAAATATAGGGTAGAGGTGCCGCTTTTCGCCACTTTAGGGCCAGTTTTGGACACTTGAAAAATTTTAATAAAATAATTTGTGAAAGACACAATGACAAAATTAATTTTTAAATATGTTCAAAGATACTTTTAACCCGCTATTAAAATGACAATTATATTTTACACTTTTTCATTAATTAAAATAAAGTATCAATCAATCAAATGTCCAAAAATGGAGCAGTGGCCACAAATGCTACCTCTACCCTAATCATAGATAACTTGAATATTTTTATCATCAGTTTCAATGATATTTTATTCTCATTTTACGGGAAGATAATTCATAGCTCCATTTTTTAGAAAAATCACAGAAAATCGAACTGATTATTTGCTAAATTGACAAAAGCTGTACTACGGTTAGATCAGTATACTTGGGTTGGTTAGGTTATGTGCTCATATTAATTAGTTAATTTTAACACAAAAAGTCTGTTAAATTTCCACAAATTTTCTGTCAAAATAACAGATTTTGTGTTTAATTATTTAACATAAAATTTGTGTTGAAGATCAACACAAACGCAATGTCTTGAATTAACACAAAAATTTGTGTAGACGTTTGCAACACACGATTTCTGTTGAATTTCACACAAAATTTCTAACTGTGTACTTTATTTGTTATTTATAAAAATTCTAAATATTTAAAAAAAGAATTTAACTTCAAATCACAACTTCAATTAATATTTTATTTAAAAAATGTTTGTTATTTTTTTCTAAAAATAAATATATAAAATATTAGTAAAATTACTTCCGTGTGATGAACAATACAAACGTCATAATATGTGCTACCATTTTACTCGTGTCCACTTCACTATTTTTGTTATTATTGTTATCATTTTAGAATATATGGAAAATTTTTTTTTGTCTATTAAACTTAGAATTTTTTTCACCCGCAATGCTTCTGGCCGTTATTGATACGAAACTAAAGTAAAAAATAATGAATAACTCTTCGATATAGAATATCCGTATATTTGCAAATTAAATTTCGTGTTCAATATGATCGAGCAAGAAAAACCGAATATTTTTTTCTTTGTTTCATTAAAGAAATAAAATTAAAATAAAAAAAAAACAATAATAATAATAATAATAATAAAATTGAACGTCACTGCAGTCACAAAGCGCGGTATTTTTATTTCTAGAGAGGGAGAGGGAAGAGAAAAATAGTGATCACAAAAAAAGTTCGGACCGACATTCCTATATATATATATATATATATATATATATATATATATATATATATATATACATATATAAGAGTATATGTACATCCGGAAGAGTACGTGTCAGTAGCTCGATACAAATTGAGTAAAGCTTTGTGATTCGTGGGAATGAAATGAAAAGCTTGCATAGAAGCACGCTTCGGTGAGCCCTTCGTTACCTCGTCGTCGTTCACTGTGCAGGACGTTCGCGTTGACTTGCAGTTGAAATACACCTAAAACCGAAAATCCGTAAATCCGACGTCCGCTTAGCTTTTTTGCTACAATCAACTTGATGTTCACGATTCAATCGGCATTTTTTCTAGTATTTATAAAAATAAAAGGTTCAAAAAGTAAATTATTATTTTTTTTTTTATTTATTATTCACAATTCTTAGGGAAACTTTTTTTTTGTACTTCAGGGAAGGGCTGGGATAAATGGGGGACCCTAAAATTTTTCTAAATAAATTTTTTTTTTATTATACTGACATTAAATTATCACTTATCACATATACAATTACTGGTAGGCAATTTAAGATACCCGAGGCTTATTTTTTGGATTTTATTTATTTTTCTTAAATTTTTTTTTCAACGGTTTAACTTGTATTACAGATAATATATCTCTTAAATTCACTTAAAACATTTTTTTTAAGCTACCCCACTTTACCCGAGCATAAAAAAAAAGTTTTTTTGGCAATTTGGAATTTATCTTATTTTCGTCGAATATAAGTAAAAAGTAAAAGATTTAACGTATTCAGGATATAAAAAAAAGGTAAATTTTTTTCTCAAACCTTCCCATTTTTTAGACTATTTTTAAACATAAAACATTAAGCCGTAAGCATCGACCATCGACATTTGCTCTATCGGTTATTTAAAAGTCCAAATACTTGATGCGCTCTATTTAATTACTATTGCACTCTAGTGCTTGCAATTAACTTTACTCGTGATGTTGCATTTATTTGTTCCAATAAATTCTATCTCGTTGATTATTGTCTTTTTTATTTTTATTTTGTTTACGTTGCTCCCAATTTGAATCAACACATCATTCAATAAATAAATTCTCTACCACTTACATTTTTTTTTAATTCAAGAAAAATATTCACTTATATTTAATATACAGTCGACTACCCGTTACAATTTAAAAGTTTTTTTAACCATTATGTTGATCAATAAAATTATCATTATCATTACCGTAATTAATACTGTTGTCATTATAATTTTTTGCATTCAAATTATTATCAGCGTAAAAAGATAAGTATTTATTTTAGCGCTATAAGCACTAGAAAAATTGGGATACTGACGTACGTAACAAAACGTAAATATGACGTTTAAAATGATATAAAATAAATCAGGCTCATAACGAGTAGTCGAGAACAAAACTGAACGCACAGTAATGGGAGGACTGAAATTCCAAAAAAAATTTCCCCTACGTCCCCCAGACCAGGCTTATAATGGGTAGCCGACTGTATATGAATTTTTGTTACATTAACGTTAAAATAATACCGTAATTTTCCCGAATAATTCAATCGAAAATTTACTCTAGCGACTAAAAATTTGAATTAATATTTGCTATTTGCGCGCTAGAAATTGTTATCATAATGTATTATGAAAATATCAGTATGTAGATTTATCTAAAACAACATCAATTTAAAATCTACATCATGTAGACGTTATTGCTTTAGCACATTGTTATTTTAATATAAAAAATCGATTTCAATCCTCACAAAGTAAAGTACTGTCGTAATTAAAAAAAAATTATACATGCGTTAATTAACAGGATGATAAAAAAAGTAAATTCAATTATTTAACACGAGCTAATTATTCAACTTTGAAAAACTATTAAAATCGGATGTTAATGAGTTTTATGGAAATAAGCGTGAATATATGTATAAATATAGCCGGTGTTTTATTATTGTCTATTGAGTACCGAATGGACAGCTGTCATCGTACGAGAGATTGGATCAAAGTGGATCACCGACCCGAGTCACGTATAATTCAATAGCGATCCTAGTGATGGAATAGGTCGGTATAGAGAACCGTGCAAACTGCCGGTGAAAAATTTCCACGCGATCGGTGTGTGATTCAAACAAAAAAATTTCATTATGTTATTTTTTTATATAGAAGTATAGATTAAAGAATGATGAAGAATAGAATATAATAATAATGAAAGGCGGAGAAAGTGGCATTTGCTAATTCACCTTAGTCTCTTTGGTATTTTCAGAAGTAATTGATAATCGTACCACGTAACGGGGTTAATCGTTTCAGATGTTCGAGCTAATAATTGGGATTGAGAAAAATATCGGCAATTCGCTACGATCTTGTACGCGCATTGCGAACCGAGCCTGATTTTATCCGCACGACTGAACAATCCCACTCATCCTCTGCTTCGTCTTTTCTTTATTCAATTTTTTTTTTTATCTTTTTTCCTCATTTTATTTACTGTTATAATAAATATTATAAATATATCAGCCCTCGAAAAAATAATGACTTTATAAAACGTTATTTTATATTTATCGCTATATTCGTATAATAAATAAGTAATTTATGAATTTTTTTTTTTTATTGTGATCTTTTACTTTCAGCTTGTAAAATATTTACGAAGTAAGTCCCAGGTTATTATAAGATAAACGTTTTTTATCAATAGCACTCTGGCATGAGCAGACGTTCGTAAACAGAAAGTAATTACTTTTTTAATTTTGAAATCTTTTTTTTGTAATTGATAGAATCCCGCTCAAATAATTTGAAACTCCATTAGACGTATAAGAGAACGGGGAGGGCGCGAAATCGGCTGCCTAAGGAATATTTAAAAAGTTTAATTGTTTTTGGTTAATTTAAGTCTCAGCAAGTATTTGACAATGATATGAGTCAGCGAACAAAAGTTGATGAGGGGCAAAATGAACACCGAACAAAATAAAAAATGTTCAATTGTTTATGATTTGAAAATTTTTTGTAAGAAATTTTAGATGTCCCAAATTACCCCATAACGTCCGGGTTGCTATAGTATAGTTTTGTCAGATTGCAAAAAATTAAAGTCATTAATTTAGATTAATTTATATTGAGATAACGAATCGAACAAGAAATAAAAAATTGTCAGACCGAAAGAATATACATTTCAAGACTTAGAACTGATTACATTTCGAGGCAAATCGGGCAAGTGGTTTTTGAGTTATACTAAAAAAACCTAAACAGAAATCTTTTTTAAACTTTAATTCTCCGATAATTCGTACACGCTGAAGCAAAATGCTAACTATTACCATCTTGCAATAGGGAATGATTACTATCTGTATGTGATAACAATTGTCATGCTTTTATGTTAACTATTCGTTTCTCGTATAGTAGTAATTACTATTGCCGATAGTAATAGTTACCACCTAGATAGTAATATTTCTTATATCTGAATAATTTTTGAATGTTGCCTTTTGAGATAGTGATGATTATCATCTCGGATAAGAATGCTTACCATCTCCGATAGGAAAAGAACAGCATAAAAAAATGAGAATCATTAAAATGTAAAGATGGGAATAGTTACTTCGTTAAGATAGGAAGTATTAACACTTTTTTTTCAGCGTGTAAACTACTCGACCGATCGACTTCAAAATCTAATTAGTTCTAAAACTTAGTGAGCTCTTTCGATTGCCGCCAAGAAAACTCAAATTGGTTGATTCGTCCCAAAGATATCATCATACAAAAAATGTTTACATAGATACATACACACATATACACAGACGTTGATCTAAAAATGGTGAGAATACCATTTTAGGACCTCAAAACCTCGAGATCTAATGAAAACTCAATTTTGGAAAATCGGACCGAAACCAACAACTTCTTTTTTATTAAAATTTTCAATTTTCCTAGCGGGAAGCAAAAAATAGTGCAAATGATTTAACTTGACGACAACCCGGCTTTTAAGTTAGGCGACAGTAGAACACTACCTCTCCGCTTCGCGTTCGAAGTGTGCAAAAAAAAAAGTAAAAGTTAATTATCGACATATTTAGTCGCTATTAAATTATTAAAGAATAAATAATATAAATTGTTGATTATTTATAAAATGATAGTTATTAAAATAAACAATAGAATATAAAATAGTTTTAAGTGAGAAATAACCAGCTGTGTTTCACTGTCGGTTGCCAGTGAACCCTATGAAATCAGCGGAAGTTCTCTAATGAACATCTTGAGAGCGCGAAAAGTATCCCGGGTTTTGAACCAGAGAATTTTTTTTTTAAATAATTAATTTAAAAAAAATAAGAGCTAATAAGTAATGTTATCTAACCAATTACTTGCGCTTGAAAAAATTTATTACAAGATTTTCTAATAATAATGTAAACGTTCTATTTAAAGCTACGCCCTACGCCGGAAGAAAATAATTAAACGCTTAAAGTACTTGCGAACGATAACGAAAAATTTTTTATTAAAATTAATATTATTTATTCTTTTATAAATAAAATCCCTTTAGCTGTAGTTTATATTGATTATAAAACGTGCTTTGAAGCAGCAGCTTAATTAAAATTTATATATTTAAATTTATTGGAGCCATTTATTTATATATCGGCTGCATAGGCGTTTGAGTTTTCGGAATTAGCCGTTAGACCGAAAATAACGAGATGCGTTACGTGTAACAAACTTGTCGAGCCGATGATAACTAGCTTTAATTGCGTTCCTTGTTTGCCTGATGATGTTGAGATGCTTCTTATGAAACGCTTAATTACATCCGGCATTGTTCAGTTCAAATCATCAAATTAATCTCTTCTCAAGTTATTTTCATTTTTTTTTATCCATTTAGGGGGCGAATATTAAAAAAAAAAATAATGTTGGAAACTCCAAAATTGCACACCTCAATCGCTCATTTTATTTTTATCATTACTTATGTTTTTTTCTTTTTTTATTATGAATTTTCATTTAATTTTTAAATTATTAATTTGATTTTTGTATTTCTTAATTCTAGTTTAATTTTTTTTTGTTTTATTAAAATTTTTTCTAAATGTGCCGCATTTTTGTTGTAGATGTCGCTCTTTTTTTCAATCTTACTGTTTTAGGGGAGACCGGGGCAAGACGGCCCACCTAAGCCGGTTATTATTATTTGTGGCTTTTAACCATCAAGTCGATTTACTTTTGTCCAACTTGAACTCAATTCACCAAAATTTTGGTGAAGCTCCTGAAAAAAAATTTTTTTTTTTGGGGCAAGACGGCCCCCTCCGAAAAAAAATGAAAAAAAAAAAAATTGTTTTTTTTTTAATTGTAAAAAAATTTCCCGCGTAACAAATGTTTATATTTTTCTCTTTAACAACTGTATTTACTTTAATATTACTCGAAATAACCTTTTTTGATATAATACGAGTCATTTTTTCACTTCTGTAGAAAATTGATTATTGGTTTTTTTAACTTTTTCTAATGCTCTATTTTAATCCAAATCCATATAATTAACCAAAAAATGATATTTCTATTAAATTAATCATGACTAGGTTATAATACTATGAAATACATTTTCTTTTAGAATTTTTGAGTGGTTCATTTTGCCCCAAGTTTCACGTATCGGGCTAAAAATGAGTAAATAATCTAAATTTGTGATAATCAAAAGAAAACAAGAAAAAAAAAATTTTGGTTAATTTTTGAGATGGGCCGTCTTGTCCCGGTCTCCCCTACGCTAGTGCTGCTACCAGTAGTTGATGGGAAGAAAAAAAGAAAAAAAATTTACTTTTGTGATAATAACAATAGTAAAAATAAAAATGGCCGCTAAACTTTTCGTGAATAATCAGTTTTACGTTTTTAACTAATTACAATTGAACTAAAAGGATTTAGACAGTAATTTTCAATAGGGTTCTTGTGATCAAAAATACAAAGATAATAAACAAAATGTTAGGCCGATTAATTGTGTCTATCAAGAGTTATTTGGTTTACTAAGTTTCATACACGGTTTATAATAGGTAGTCGACTGTATTCCGTAGCTCTACAATTTTTTAAAATCCTCCCATACAATGTAATTAATTTTCACTTTATTAAAAAACATTTTCATCAGTTCGACTCAACTTCATATAAATTTTTCTGTCTATTAATTTTCAAACAATTTTCAATAACAGACAAAAAAAATTTCCATTTACTTGACAAAAATTAAAAAAAAATCTCTGATGAATAAAAAAATTATTGCAGTATTTTGAGTTCAATTGAATTTCGTGACAATGGAATAAATTTTGTGAATAACATTCTATTTATTGTATGAAATATTTAATAAATTGAATTATTGAAAATGAAAAGTACATTAGGGAAAATATTTAGATGAAAATAGTATTTTAATAAATGATAGTGTAAACCATAAACATTTGTCGTCCACTTGATGCCACGGCATTATGCATATTTGTAATAACACGAACTGACATAAGAGAATGTAATGGTAGCCCATCGGTAGAGGAAACTACCTCAGAATTAATAATGTTTGCCTGAGATCACTTAATCATACAAGCTAGCGCATATAACTGGCAGCGCCGCGGCGTTCAAACTTTCGTAGATCGCATATCCTACAACCGTTGGAAATTGTTTGAGAAATAGCTTTATTATGTTTCTCTATACTCTATAACATTTAATTTATTATTTAAGCTTTATGACTGTCAAAGTACACCCCGGTAATGTGAATTCATAAATACAACTATGAAAAATAAAATAGGGTAATATCCTCTTTCATCTCATAAAAAAGTTAAATTTAAAAAAATATGTATACATATATAACGAAAAGTATTACCGCATATATAATAATGCTCAAGTATTATCCGAGTAATATTTCTTGGAAGAAAAAATTTCTTGATTATTCTTAAATTACATTACGTTATATAACTGTGTCAGGCAACAATTGCAATAAGTTTTACGATAAAAATTATTATTATACATACATATTAGGGTGAGCCAAAAAAATCAACCTATCGAATTTACGTCTTAAAAAGGACTTATATATCGAGAAAAAAATTCTCCCATTAGGCAAAATTTTTAGCTCAATTTTAAAAGGTGTCGGTAGCCGTTTCAAATTTCCCATTTGAATAACATGCAAAAAAATTTTTTTTGATTAAAAATATCATAACTTTTGAACTGTGTGAGACAAAAATTCGGCTCTAGAATATTCTTGTAGGGCTTTAAATTTCTTAAAAGAAAGTCCTGGGAGTCGAATTTGTAAACTTGATATTTCGTATACTAACAGGCTATTAAAGTGTAGAGTAAACAAAATCATACAAATTTAAGGCTTTGTTTGGATTTTCCAAATACTTTTCTTTTATTGTGATCGATAACAAAATATTATTTGTAACAACGTGGATATTGTTGGTGATTTCATTGCACTACATGTAGAACAAATTTTCTCGTAGTATTGATATTTTTAATAATAAAGCCTTAAATTTGTATGATTCTGTTTACTCCAGACTTTGATAGCCTGTTAGTATACGAAATATCAAGTTTAAAAATTCGACTCTCAGGACTTTCTTTTAAGAAATTGAATGCCCTACAAGAATATTCGAGAGCCAAATTTTTAACTCACACGATTCAAAAGTCATAATATTTTTAATCAAAAAAAATTTTTTTGCATGTTATTTAAATGGGAAATTTGAAATGGCTACCGACACCTTTTAAAATTGAGCTAAAAATTTTGCCCAATGGGAGAATTTTTTTCTCGATATATAGGTCCTTTTTAAGACGTAAATTGGATAGGTTGGTTTTTTTGACTCACCCTAATACATATGTATATATATTTTTTTTTACGTCATAAATAAATATAATTGATATAAGTACAAATATTTAGAGAACCCAGGACAAAATGAAACCCAATTTATGACACGAAAAAAAAAATTTAGTTACGATTTGAAATTTTTCAGTAGAAATTTTTTTTTTTCTAGTGAAAATTTAAAAAAAGTATCGTTAAATTAAATTTGACTAGGTTTAAAATTGCATTAGTATGCGATTACTTAATCCTCGTTGTTACTCAAGGATTTTAAGGATTGGCCTGCAGTGGGATGATAAACAGATTTTCCATTGAATTCTCAGTTCAATGGATAAACTAGTAGGAACTAGAGTAGACCAGTCAACTGCTTAAAGAATTTTAAATTAGAGGCTTTTAAATTTGTCTATTGACTTATGCATATTTATGCTGCTGGAAAATACCAGATGCACCGGCTTTTTTTTTTCTTTAGAATTTATTATTCGAAGTTAAATAGCGAAAAAAGAATCTATCTATTTGCCGGGTAGTTGATCTGGTAAATTGTCATTTTTCTCAACTTCTTTATTAGGTCAATTTATAAAAATTACTTTTTTTTTTTTTTTTAAACTGTGCTGCGTTTTGTAGATAAAGCTTCAAATAGATCAAAAAAAATTTTTAGACCTAGAAGATTTTTCTTATACTTTTTTTTTTTAATTTTCAATAATGGCGCTTAGCAATTTTTATCATCATTAAAAAAGTCAAATCTGAAACCTTGAAATTTTTTTTTGTTCCCGAGTCAAAAAATAAATTCTAGTTTAATTCTCAAAAGCCTCGATTCCTTTGATGTTTTATTTGCCGCCCAGAAAGTAACTCTACTTTAGTACTCAAAATCCTCAATCAACTATGAGATCTATATGCTAATAATTTATCGATTTTAAATTAAAACTAAGATCTCAAAATCCTCAACGAATGAATAGTTATATTTCGGACTTTGAAAAATTTTAGATAAAAAGGGGAGGGGAGAGAATACGACGAATGAGACTTTTGAGGTTCAAATGTAGATAAAATTATTCTTGTATGTTTTATGTATTTTGAGTCTCTAGTCCAGATTATGTTATTCCAGTTTAGTCCTCAAAGTGGTAAAATTGGTCGTAACTGCTACTTTGAGGACCAAACTAGGATAACTTTCTATACTCGGCTGCCCAATTTCAAAACACAGTAACTGACAAAAATAAAAGTTTTGAAATATGCATCGAATCATATTCACAAGACTCCACTGCACAGAGAGAAATTTATGGTAACAATTACAAAATATTATGGAAATGGTTCCCATAATGCATGGTAACCAGTTTTTTCGAAATGTCGATTATAGAAAAGGCACCTCTATATATTACAGTCATTATTACTATAATATATGGTAACCATTATTATAACCTATGGTAACCATTACCATAATATATGGTAACTATTACTATAACATTATGGTAACCATTACTATAATATTATGGTAACAATTACCATGAATATGGTAACCATTACCATAATTTATGGTAACCATATGGTAATGGTAATATTACCATAATATATGGTAATCATTACCATAATATATAGTAACCGTTACCATAATATTATAGTAATTTTTACCATAATTCTTTCACATGCGATATGGGAACTGTTACCATAATTATGGGAATAGTTCCCATACTTATGGGAACTTTTCCCAGAAAGTATGGGCCTATATCCCATAACGGTATGGGATGATATTTCATAAACGTACTAGGAACGGTTACCATAAATTTTTCTCCGTGTGGAACTAAAAATACTAAAAATCGATTTCCAAAAAATTGTCACTTACTGTGTTTTGAAATTGGGCAGCTGTACTGTTGTCAATTTCCAAATTCTAAATTAAACCTCAAAAACTTCATTGAGAACTTTGAGACTTAAATCCGAATTTGTTTTTTGACTCGGGTTCATTACTCAATTTCTGACTGTTACAAGATTTCAAAAATGATTGACCATTTCATTGAAATTTTTTGTTAGATGTAATTCCTTTAAAAAAAAAAAATCGATCTTTGAGTCATTAGTTGCAATGAAACGATAGTGAAAAGATATAAATGAGCACAAAGCTTGACTCTTTCACTTTGAATTCTCAGATCTTTGACTTAAATGTGCATCAGTAAATTAACCGTAAATCGAAGATATTTTCAATCCTCACTAATACTAATATATATCAATCTAGTCAAAGAGCTGCTGGACTAAATCTTCAGTGTGTTTGATGTAATTACAAAAGCCTGAATGATAGAATAAAAGAGCCAGAGAAAGGAGAGAGAAAGTTATAATAATAGAGTATTTGGTTAATGCGGGTTCCAAATTGAGCGCGGACTGGGTCAAGTTATCCTCGAATTCTGTAAAATTAAAATAATAAAAATTTTTAAAAGCATTTGAGCCATTGCGTGGACAATTAAACATCAAAGACCCGACTTTTGTCTTTCATCATCTGGTTTCACTCTGCGATGGTTAATAAAATAGATTTTATGTATTGTGCTAAGTGCGCTCCTCTCAATAATGGATTGCTCTTTTTATTTATTTTTTAAAAAAATTTTTTTTTTCTATCAAATCATACTCTAGTTACAAATGCTCTAATGTAGCACACTGAGCAAATAAAAAAATTCAATATAAATTTTTTATTCACAGTAAAAGTTACAAAACAATTCCAAACTGTTAATTACTTTTCACTGTAATAAAAAAATAAAATTTTTATTCAACCGTTCAAATATTTCATTTGTTGCTTTGTTTTCTACAAAGGTAATTAAAAAATATTCAAAGTATGAATTTAATTAATTTTCCCTTTACAGATTTCTATTTATATTTTTTACGGTAAAATTTAAAAAAATAAGTTTTAAAATGAAGAAGGAGGTCGAGAAGTACTTTTTTAAAATTTCTTTTTTATATAATGAATAATATATAAATATAATAATGTATATGAGAAACAAAGGACAATAAAAATAAAAAATTCCGAAAGCAAAGTGAACGCTTTCTCGGCAGTAGCGGAGTGTTATCAGCTTATCAGCTCCAGCATGAGGAGGAAAAGATCAAAGACGTTCAAAGTAATTGGGGCGTTGCCGATGATCGATATCGCCTTGGTCTCGTTAAAAATACAACCACCTTCTTAGCTGCTACTACTGCTGCTGTTACTGCACTTTATGCTGACGCTTGATCGATTTCGTCAGACTTTTTATAGCTCCTTCATTCCTCCTGCTAAATAGCTAAGTCGTCAGCTTGCCAATTCATTGTTAGTACTTTCACCGTTCTCAGTATACCCAAATATTTTTATAACTTTCTCGAAACTAATCCGATTATTTATCATTTACTTTAATTACTATAATTTATAAATAAACTTCGCAAATATTTTTTAATCGATTTTTTTTTTTTTTATAAATTTTAATAAGTCATTTAAAAGAGAACGACTGCCCAATTTCAAAACGTAGTACAGTCGACTACTCGTTATAAGCCTGTTTTATTTTATATCATTTTGAACGTCATATTCACGTTTTGTTACATACGTCACTATCCCAATTTTTCTAGTGCTTATAGCGCTAAAATAAATACTTATCTTTTTACACTAATAATAATTTGAATGCAAAAAATTATAATGATAACGGTATTAATTACAGTAATGATAATAATAATTTTATTGATCGACATAATGATCAATAAAACTTTTAAATCGTAACGGAAGCTTTAATTGTAATTAATGATTACAACTATGAACAATAAATAATATTTTACTTAATAATAATTAAATTATTCTCCGCGAAACATCGATAGTAAATTTTCATCATTTATTTGGATATTTTGTTCCTATTGTTAGCTTATAATTTAGACAATTTTAATGGAGGCTTATAACGGGATGTCTGGTACGAAACTCAAAAAAGTGGTTAAGTGGGGGAAGATGTTTGGACTTAGTAACTCCCGATTGAGGGGAAGAGGCTTATGATGGGTAGTCGACTGTAGCTGACAAAAATATAATTTTTTGAATATGTATTAAATCATATCTACAAGACTCCACTGGAACTAAAAATACAAAAAAATCGATTTTGAAAAATTTGTCTCTTACTGTGTTTTTGAATCGGGCAGCCAAGGACTAGCCAAAAATTTTAGTGAATTTTATTTTTTAATTTTTGTTGGCTACTGAAAATTGAAAATTAATTTTATTTATATAAAAAAGTATAAAGTAAAAGATTAATCGCAATCAAGATTTAAGATCTGATTTTTTTCTGTAATATTCCCTCTTGACTTCCTACTACTGGGCTCAGCAAAAAAAATTAATTTTCAAGTAAAAAATTTACTAGCCTAATAAAATAAAATATAAAAACATATATAAATTTTTTTTTTACAGTTTCATCTTTGGATGCATCGAAAATAAAATTTTAGAGACCGGATTTCCGACGTTGGGTGGGTGCATTTTAAAATCGATCTATATTATAACTTGCAACAATACAATGAATCGAGGATGAATCTCTCGATCACTCGTGATTGAAACGAATATAAAAAAGTAATATTTATAGCACCTACATCCATGCCCACATTACTTTACATAAAAGCTTTTTCATACCAACTATTATTTTTCTATCGATATCATTATTATTATCACTTTTATTACCATTATTATTATTATCATTATTAAATTTTTTCTAGTTCTGCGTTCAAATATTTCCAATAAAATTAGTATTCGCTAAAAAAAATTGACTCGGTTCAATTGTAAAGAAAAAAAAATCCAAACGTTAAAAAATATTTTTGCTCTCAATATATTTTCAACGAAATTAATATTTACTAAAAAACATTAAAACTCGGTTCAAACGTTTTTTTATTTTATTTTATTTTTTTTTTAATATTTCCAATAAAATTTATATTTTAAAAATAAAAATGGAGGCGGTTAAAATACAGAGAAAGAAAAAAATAGAAATATTTTTTAATGCAATTTATTTTCACATGATTATTGCGTAATGCTAAAAAATATATACGATATTCTAGTATTTTAAAGTATGAAAATAAAGCAAATGCACTTCTAATCACGGTTGCAATTTTAATAGTACTCTCCGGAGAGTTAAATTGCAGATATAATTATTTTTAAAATAAAAATATCTCAGCCTTACGATATTAATATGAATTTTTATCTCTATTGGATTATATATTTTATTTACTTTATAATGCGCAATATATAAATTACGAGATTGAATTTGAAATAATTGTTAATGTGAAGAGAAAATAAATAACTCGCGAAAGTGAAAGCTGACAGCCAATTGTTTTTTGATGCTCAAAATAATGGAATAGGATACATGACATAAAACATCCTATGTCTTATATAAAGAAGCTTAGTTGAGCTTTGTAACGGTTAAGTTGATAGCAAAAAGTGAATAGATATAAAGTTTCGTGCCAGGTGAATCGCGATATCCGAGCTGAGCTACGTGGCCTGCATGGAAAACAATGAGCTAAGCTGTTTCGGCTGACGTAGATCTTTAGTCAACTAAAAAAGTATATTTACCTCTGATACTGTAAGGAAATTCTTGGCAAAATGAGACATCATAAAATTCATAAATGTCCAGGGTAAAATGAGACACTATTTTTAAAGTAAAAAAAAAAAAAATTGTTTACGATGTGGAGGGAAAGATAAGCGAATTTCGACCATTCTGAGTAATTTGGTCTAAATTTTTTGTACTAAAAGGTTTTTTTGTTCAGCGGGTCCTCAGTAATTTGTGTTCGAATTTTTCTCTTATAAAAAAACTAAATTTTGACAGAAACAGCGAACGAGGCTTCGATAATTAAACTCTGCTGGCAATGAGTGTTTTTATTTAAAAAAATTTTTATCTGTCGAACAAATTGAAATCGGGGTAAAAAAAAAAGTATTAGAGGGAAAGATACGCAAATTTTGACCTCCCCGAGTAATGGGTGTAAATATTTTGGTAAAAAAAATTTTTTTTTTTTCGTCGAAATCTCAGTGATTTTTTCCCGAATTTTTCTCTTGGAAAAAAAAATTCCTAACAAAAGTAACGAACGAGGCTTCCATAAATAAACGCTATAATCTTGCAGTGAGTATATTTTTATTCTTGAAAAATTTTGATTTGTTGAACAAATTGAAATCGGGCTTTAAAAAAATTTTTATTTACGATGTAGTTGGAAAGATATGCAAATTTTAACCGTCCTGAGTAATGTGGTCTAAATATTTTGGTAAAAAAGTTTTCATTGTTTGTTGGATCCTCAATAATTTGTGTTCAAATTTTTCGCTTATGAAAAAAGAACTTGGACCAAAAATGACGAACGAGGCTTCGATAAATGAACTCTATATTCTAGTCATCATTGTTTTTATTTTTAAAAAATTTTTGACAACAAATTGAACTCGAGGTAAGAATAACAAAATATTTTTCATACAAAATCGCGTGTCATTTTACCCAGTATATTATTTTGCCCCGAGCTTCCTTACCAGCCAAAAAAAAAGATAAACAACGTTTCGTTTAATATTTATATTTAATTATAATTTTCTATTAATCTCACTTCCATCAATCTTATAAAAAAAAAGCAAAATAAAATAAATATTTTAATAAATTGATTGACGATGCCCATTGGCCTTTTCTCAGTCCCTCAGGCTACTTATCATTCGTTTCTTATACTCATTCATAATTCACACGAGTTGATAAGTCTCACCTCGTGATTGTTTCTCTAGAAAGAGAAACCTCGAGAGAGCTTTGCCAAGCTTATGTGTCTGTCCCACCGGATTTCATTCTGTCTGAAGCTGAAGGCTCACTACAGAATAGAAACATAAATATAAATACTAAAATAAATACAACATAAATGAGAAGCGAATTATTGAATTGTGGAACATATTTAATTTCCTCCTTATTCGCTTTCACGGAGTGAGTGTCAAGGAATTTTGAAAAGCCAGATAGAATACAGACGACGATCCATAGAAATTATAAAAATACTTACGGATGTATGTGAGTTTGTATGGCTTTGAGATATGTTACCTATATATAGGTCGTATTCATCGATCCACTCTCTATTGAGAGTAAATATTTTCATTTTACCTTTTTCTGTCAGACGAAAAAAAAAAAAATCCGATATTCTGGAATATGAAATATCGTGAATACTTATGTATCTGGGCATACATTATAAAAGTCTAATTAATAACCTTCGTAAAATAATGCCACTGCATACGAGAGCCTGAATGAAGTTTATGCATTAATTTTATCCTTGCAACTCTATTAATTAACGGAATTTTTTATATTACGTTTATTTAACTAAGCTATTTTTCATTGGTTACTATTTCCGCGTTTGATAAATAAAATGCCTCTTTCCTTTTTAGCCAACTCAAGTACTGGCTAGAAGTGTATGTATTTATTTCAAGTGTTTTTAATTAAATTTTTTTTATTTTAAATATTTGACTTATAAATTAAATTTTTTTATTTATTAATATTGTGCTGAAAATATTTTTAATTAAACATTTATTGGCTTGCAGTTAAAATTTATTAGAAATCAATTTATAGATTATTTTATTATTTACTATCAATTTAGGATTGGGCGGGTCTCAAATTTTAGATAGAATTTTTTTTTTCATTTTAATTAATTCATAATGTTAGAGATTTATTTTTGAAATTTTTTTTAACGCTTTTATTTTCAAATTGTGTTGCAAATCGTACTTGTTAAGTAAATTTCGACGTGGATCACGAAACCTGTTAGATTTCTGAGTCGAAATCTTCGGCATATTTTGAACGTAAATGAGCATTGAAAACCTACATTAGATTTTTAGGACATAATAATTGTAAAAGCTTAAAATGGACCTACTTTTAGACTCACAAAGGCTCGGAATGAACCTACGAATCAGACCTACACAGACATGAGTTCTGAAACGAACGTAACTAGACTCAACAGAAGGAAGGATTTGCAAGGAATACTTCAAAAAGGTAAAATTGTAGAATTCGCGGACTACTGGAGAATTGATGCAAATGATCCCAACACCTCTCCAGTGGGCTAATGACACCTAGAGGTGGGTTAGGCCCTACAGTAGGCCTGGGACTAACAAAGGGTCGATTTAAAAAATTTTAAGGCTAGTAAAAAATTGATTCAAGTGATCCAACAATTTTATCAGGAGATTAATGACCCCTACGAGTGAAATAGGACCTAGAGACAGCCTGGGATCAACAGAGAACTTTTATGATTTTTTATGTCCTAAAAAGTCTAATGTAGGCCTTCAATGCTCATTTAGGTTCAGTCTGTCTTAAATTTCAACTCGTGTTTTATTAAAAAAAATCATTTTTATTTTATTGAAGCCGTTACATTTTTTTGAAAAATGATTTTTTTTCATTAAGTTTGAAATGAAATGAATCAATTACAAAAAAAAAAAAATGCACAAGTAGAAAATTAAAAAATCTATAGGTGCACTTTTTAAAATATTTTTTTTTTATAATTTATCTTTTAAAAAAAAATTCAAAAATTATTAGACGTCGGTTAACTTTAGAATCAGAATTATTATTTAAATTTAGTAAAAATCGAAAAATTTTGAGTGTATAAGAAAATAAAACTATCAATATATAGAGTGAGTAAACCAAACACAGGGATAGCAATCAGAACATGTGATAAATCATAACCGCTGATTACACATTTCAAAATGCGACCGAACACACTTGATCTACGGCTCCATAACTCTGGTAGGACCACTACCAACCGTCCAGTATCCCACCTACACCTATATCTATCTATCTATATATAACTACCTATGTATACATATTACATATATATCTATATAAAAGTATATACATTGAATTGGATGGTGTGGTAGCCTCGTTACGAATTACTCGTATGCCTATATGCTTCAAAACTACCACGGGATTTATTTTATCGACTTTTTCCAATCGACGTCATTGATAAAGACACCATCCCACGCTTTAACTTTTTTTTTTTTTTATTATCACCGAATGACATACAGCAGAGCAGTAGCTGGTGAAGTGGGAGTACCAGTACCGGCAGCCTTAGAGACCTTTTTTTCATTTCTATATAGATTTCTCCGACTGTCACCTACTTTTAAACTTGCGCGGTGTCGCGGCCACTGCAAGTCTCCAAAGTAAAAGAAATGAAATGAAAAAAAAGCATCTACGATTCCATTGCCGGCTGAAAAACTCAAGGGAATAATTCGTTTTACGTCTAGTCGTATTTTCGCAGTGATAAATCGCGATTGCCTGCTGCTACTGCAGCCCCAGGTATAGAGTTTTGCGCGTTTTCAGACAAGAGTTCATGCTCAATGTTTCTACCTCGATGTTTTCAACACCTCTATAATAATTTTTTTTTTTTTTTTTATTTTTTTTATTCATGTCTGAGGCTTTTTCATTTTATTACATTAAGCAATTTTAGTTATAAAATTTCTCTAACTGCATGGAATTGAAACTGAAAGTGCAATTAAAAAATTAACACGAATACTGGATTGAGTGTCGGCTCACATTTGGCCAGTATTTTAAACTCGGAACCGAGAGCGAGTTATAATTAAATTTAAAAAATAAAAATCTGTTGAAAGTAAATAAAATATACGTAAAATTATTTGAAATGAAAGTTACGGCAGCTAACGATTATGGCATTTAATTTTACCAGAGATTGTCGATGTATTATGTCCGACCTGCATATCAATGCAACAACTTAAGCCCAAGTATGTGCGTAAGAAGAGATTTGCATACTCACTTGCATCCCCCCAAGACATTAAACTTGCATATAAACTATAAACAGCATTTACAGGTGCTCATCCTTCCTCCTATGGTCTTTTTCTCTCATACGCTCGCTTGATAATTGAATTTAAGTGTCAGAATACATGATATTATGCTCTAACAGACCATGTTTCAGATAATATGCATTCAATAAAATACTCGTCGCGTTTTATTTTAATACATAACTTTAAATTATTTAAATAATTATTATATTTTATTGAGCTTTAGGTTTATAAACGTGAGAGATTAAATTTTATTTATATTTGGAAGTGCGTACTTTCTGTAACGGATGCTTGTAATACTATGAACGTAAAAGTTATTCTCTGAACAATTTCGACTGTCTGTTTGATGCTCAAGTGGTGAGTGGAGTTGAGGAAATTTGCAAATTCAAAATGGCCGCTCGAGTGATAAAAGTTATTGAATTTGAATAGATATCAAATAAACTGTGGCTTTAAGGAATTATAAGACTTTAATATCAAACTTGTAATTAATTTAACATAAAAGCCAACAGCTTTTATCAAATACAATAAATATGCAAATATTTATTTAAATAATTTAATTTATGAAAATATTTTATTTATAATTTACATTCGAGGAAAGGGTGGGCACAGTGGGAGATTTTAGAATATTGCCAATACAGTCGACTATCTGTTATGAGTCTGGTCTAGGGGACGTAGGGGAAATTTTTCTTGGAATTTCAGTCCTCCCACTACCGTGCGTTTAGTTTTGTTCTCGACTACCCGTTATAAGCCTGTTTTGTAAGAAGAAAAAATTTGTATGATATTATGAGAATGGTTCCCATAACATTATGGGAATAGTTTCCATAATTTTATAGGAATAGTTCCCATATCGTTATGGGAATAATTCTCATAATAGTATAGGAACGATTTCCATATCATTATGGGAATTGTTCCTATAATGATATGGGGATAGTTCCCATAATATTATGGGAATGGTTTCCATATTGGTATAAGATCTATTCCAATACCGTTATGGCAACGGTTCCCATGATGGTATGCACGGAAAAAAATTTTTTGTGACCACAAGCTAAGATAACTTACGGTAACAAAATTCTGCGTTAATATACGGATAACGAAGCATTCGTTGGGATTACAATGTTTTTGTAATGCTAGCGAATTCTACGTTGGGCCAAACAATGGTTTGTAACTGTAACAAAACTGTTGTGTTCACTGTGAAAAATTCCCAACACATTTTACTATGGGTGCATAGTAACGCCGGACTATAAGAAAACTGGTACAAAATTTACAAGTATCCCATAGTAAACGTATGCGCATAGGCCACAATCGTGTAGTCTGCGCATACGTTTACTATGGGACACTTGTAAATTTTGTACCAGTTTTCTTATAGTCCGGTGTTACTATGCACCCATAGTAAAATTTAGTGGAAATTTTTCACCGTGTTCCAATAAAAAAACTAATTTGTTGAAGTAACATAATGAATTTGTAGCACTAACAAAAATTTTTGTAATCATAAGCTAAGATTACTTACAATAGCAAATGCCGGCTTTAAAATACGACGATATTATTATAATAAACATCATGTGTTCTCATAACAAATCGACTTCTTAATTACGACACAAATTCATTTGTTACTATAACAAATTCATTTGTTACCGTAAGCTAATCATGTTTGTCATTATAACAAAATCTTTCGTTATCTCGTCTTGTGTTATCAGGACAAAATTTGTTTTTTCCGTGTGGGAACTATTCCCATAATGCATAGCAAAAGTTCCTATAATTTTCTTTTCGTGTAGCGTTGAATAATCAGTAAACATCAACTGATTACATCAATAGCGAGTGGGAATTCGATTACCAACTGATGTTAGAATCACACGGAAAAAAATAGTTTCGTCCTCATAACAAAAGACGGAATAACGAAAAATTTTGTTATACTGACAAACATGATTAGCTTACGGTAACAAATCAATTTGTTATAATAACAAATGAAATTTTGTCGTAATTAAGAAGCCTATTCGTTATGAGAACAAATGATATTTATTATATCAATATCATCGTACTTCGAAGCAGGCATTTGTTACTCTAAGTAATCTCAGCTTGTGGGGACAAAAATTTTGTCAGTGCTACAAATTCGTTTTGTTATTTTAACAAATCACTTTTTTTACTGCAACACAACAGTTTTGCTGCAGTTACAAACCATTGCTAGGCGCAGCAAACAATTTGATAGCGTTACAAAAACATTTTAATCATAACGAATGCTTCGTTATCCGTGTATTAAGGCAGAAATTTGTTACTGTAAGTTATCTTATCTTGCGGTTACAAAAAATTTTTTTCCGTGCAATCAGTCATCTGAAGGTTTTGAGTCTCGACACATTCCGCTTCGCATTCGAGGTGTGCAAAAATTAAAATCAATTATTCCTAGGAATGTTTGAAATATTTAATATTTTTTTTGACATCAAGTTGTTAAATTTTACTGGTTATTGTTGATGATTATAGAACATATTTCGTTCTCGTCGTAAAGCAACATCGAACAATATTTTTTGTTCTATTATTTTTTCTATTGTTTTTTCCTCATAATATTTCATTTTCACAACCCAATCAACTATTTTTCGAGCTCTGAAATCGGCACACTTATGTCGATAAATATTTCCAGGTGTATGATAAATACATTTAGTGTCAACTGATTCACCTGTTGTTTCTTCTTTGTAATTAAATTTATCTAAACATATAAATTGAGCTGGCACATTAATTATTTTTTTCAATTCATTTCTATAATTTTTGTTTTTAACAAATATATATTTTGTTGCCTTACTCATTTTGAAAGCATTTTTTATTACGGCTTGAAGATTCGATAGTTCATAAGTACCATCCGACCAATTTATTCCGTATTTTTCATAATATTTTCGATTATACATGTCTATAACATTTGATAAATTTTCTAAGTCATTTAGTGGTTGGGTTACTAATAAATTATGGTACACAGTACGTCCACCTTTATTTAATCCATAAATGCTAAATTCTTTTATAATAAAATTATTACCATTAATGTAATAACCATTAAAATCAATTATTACACTAGTAACTCGTGAGAATGTAAAAAACCATAGTAACATTTTCGAACTATTACGATACGCACAATAAAACTGAGACGGCGGAGGAACATGAGCCGTACAATTAACTAGCGATCTTGCACTTTCTTCATTAAATCCATAGTCATCGAAAATAAATATATTCTGAAGATTATCAAAATCAAGAAATTCTTTCAGTTGACGAAGCTTACCATCATTTTTTACGTAAATACTATACTCATCCATTACAAACTGAAGTAATTCGTTACGTAATACGCGGATATCATAATCTCCCCTATACCATGGAATAGCGCAACTTTTAACAAAATCACGATAATGTCTACGATTTTCACGGCCAATACATGGTCCAGGAGGTGCTGTTACTATCAACCTATCACGGGTGAAACCATCTGGATCTTGTTTGACTATCGCTATTTCTTTGATGATAAATTTTCTATCATAATAATATCCGCTGAAATCAATTATAACTGTTCTTGTCATGTCACTCATCGCGTCTGATTCACGTTAACTCACTTTGTAGTCTTCATTATTTTCGATTAGTGTCTTCTAATATAATATAAATATAATTTTAAAAAAATATAATGATTGACCAAGATTTAATTTAGAATTAGTTTTTTTTTTTACTCAAGTAATTGCTGCACACAAATCATCGCATAAATTATGCACACTCCAAAACCAAGTGTGTTGCAAGTGTATTATTTCAAGAGACATTAAATATGTCCCATATTCAAGGCCATACACGGAAAGGAAATTATGGAAACAGTTCCCATAATTCTCTAAAATTTTTTCCTATACCAACAGAGGAATTATGACCATAAATTATGGGAGCAGTTCCTATAATTATGGGAACGCTACCCATAACATTATAGGAATGGTTCCTATAATTTAAAGGGATTCCGCGCGTTTTCATCCCCCGACAAAATATCTCCAGACATAATATCCCCGACAAAATATCCTATCAGCAAAATTTCTCTTTTTTATTTAAATGTTTTATTTGTACTGTTCACAACTAATTTGGGTGCTTGTTTTTCAGGAAAATTGTGAACATTATATCGAAAGATATTTTGTCGGGCATATTATGTCCGGAGATATTTTGTCGGGGGATCTTTTGTCCGTAGGATATTTCGTTGGGGATATTTTGTCGGGGATATTTTGTCGGGGATGTTTTGTCGGGGGATGAAAACGCGCATTACCATTTAAAGGAATTATTCCTATAATATCATGGGAATCATTCCCTTAATATATAGGAATAAACATTTTTAAAAAACTAAAAAAAAAGTTTACAATTTTTATACAGATGATATTGTTAATTCATCCTACATTTCTTTAAATAACAAAAAAAAACGGTAAAACATCAAGCGTAATTTCGATAAAAAAAATTAACTTTTTAAGCGTCCCCATTTTGCCCCACTTCTATGTAAAAAATTCATAAATATCAACTTTTAAGATTTAAGTAGTCGTTTTCATTTATAGTATTGGATAAAAAATACATAAATCTCTTGAATCTCATATTTAATTCCGTATTTCCAGTTATTAAATATGGATTAACTAAAAAAAAAAATATTTACATTCAAAAGATTCAAACGAAGCTTTCAATTCAGCTCTAAAAAATAATCGTATTGCAAAAAATGAAAATAATCCAAAACTCCGTTTTTGATGATCATTAAATGGGATGAAGAAAACAAGCAAAGCAATTAGACAGCTTTGGGGTGTTTTCATTACGATTAAAATTTATCGAAAGAGAATAAATTGTTATTAGTATATAAATCAAAGGCTGCGGTGTAGTTTTGTGGTCTCCGTAAGGTTCTATTCCACTTGTTTATAACTCGAAATGTTTCCGTATAATGTTCTGAGTGCGGTGTGTGCAATAGCTCTGGTGGCTCTGGTCGAACACGCCAAAATGCCGACCACATCACCAGTAGCTGAGTAGAGCACAGTCATAGCCATAGACTCGTGCACAGAGTACTTGTTGGTATGGGGGGCTAACGGTGAAATAGCTTCGGCCCATTCTCTCTATTCTCGAAGCTTTAGTTTCAAACTTCAGTTCTATTTGGGGATTTAGATATGTGTACAAGACTTGTATAAATGTATATATGTATGGATACTATACTAGAGTAGAATATACTCTAGAAAATGCTTCTCTACAACTCGATGAACGTATTCACGTACGATCAACGATACAGAACTAGTGTATCCGTATTCACTTACGTATATATATATGCTCAGTTCTACCTAACACACTCTGCTGACTCGAATTCTCTTCTTTGCCTCCACCCCGACGCTTTCAGTAGAACAACCCCACTGTTTCAAATACCACAGGCACTCAAACATATAACTATATATATATCTATATACTGACGTAAATTTTCGCAATCAGTCTCTAAGACAAGTCACTGAAACAAATCGAAACTACTTAACTATTTGACAGTTTTGCACCTTTTCGAGGATAATTTTTTTTTTTTTTTTTTAAAGTTTGATTGCTGATTTTCAAAAATTATTTGAAGTAAACGTCATTAAAATGAATTTGTTTTAAAACATTTAAATTAATAGCTTTTATGAAATCGTAATTCGTTTTTTTGTGATGAAATTTCATATATTTAATATTTTATAAAATCATTGTTGCGTTTAATCGTTTTATTGACAGATTGACTTTTTAGTCATTTTAAATATTAATTTTGTATAGTAGAAAAAATCATGATACTGAAGATAGCCGACGTCTAATAATTTTTTGATTTTTTTCAAAATGGTAAATAATAAAAAAAAAATATTTAGAAAAATTGCACCCATAGTTTTTTGAATTTTCTACATGTGTATTTTTCAGTTTTTTTTGTTTTGTAATTGACTTGTTCTAAAAAAATCTGAAAATTTTTCATTGTCTACTAACTTATGGGTGTGAATGTAGCAGACATCAGAAAAACTTAAAATTATTAATAAATAGAGTAAATCACTAATAAAATTAAATTAAAAAAAAAATGCGCATTTAAAAAATTTTGAAAATAATAAGTGCATTTTTTCATAAATATTATTTTTTAAATTATTTACTCTATTTATTTATAATCATAAAAAACAATTTGTTTTAATTTTTAAAGTAAAAAATTTTGTAGTGTAAAACAAAAAGGAAAATTAAATGAACAAATAAATAGGGGTAATTTATTATTTTTAATTGTTAATGCGTTTCGCTAATTAAATTGTTGAAAAGGTAGCGCTATTATTTAATAATTAAAAAAAAAGTAGGTTAATAATTTGTAACAATTGTAACGAATTAATTGTATGGATTGAAATGAGGAGCGTGAGAAAGGGGTTGGGCCGGGGGATGGTAGGCTACGGATTTTCGAAGCGCGTGTGGTGCGAATTTATATATAGATCATTTTCGGTGTATTCACCTCCTGCAACGCGTCGTTAATTGGAAAATAACAATTATCACTGTATACGTTATTTCCAGCCATCCGGTTAGCCGTCAATAATTTTAAAGGTATAGAATTTTCGTGTTATCCAAAAATATATATATATATAGATACATTTGTATAATAACTACTATCATTTGTTGTAATTGCTATATTGCTTAATACAATCAAAATTGCACGCTTTAATAAATAAATAAAATATTTTAAATTAACTTAAATGTCTGTGTTGGGTATTTTAAAAAAGGGCGATGGAAAATCATCAATTTATCAGGTTATATAAAAATAATTATAATATTAATCTGCTGAGTATTTTTCGTGTCGAAGCGAAAAAATTTCATATTATTCGCGTCAAAAAATTTTTTAATTTAAATTTATTTTAATTAAAAAAATATGTAGTTTATTAAATTATTCAATAAAAATATGAAATTTATCATATGTTCGAATATATATTAACAATTTTCACAGTTCATAAATTTATCAAATTTGAAATTTTCATATTTTTTTAAATGTTTATTTAATTGAAAAAAAAGTTAAATTAATTTTTTTTTCTTAAAATTTTATCGGAATGAAATTTTAGATAAAAAAAATTAACAGTTCAATTTTTTGGTAAATTTACTTAATATATGTTTTTGAAGAATTTTGAAAACTGTTCAAAAATTTATGTATTAAATAATGAAAATACTTTTTATCATTTTGAAAAAAAAAAAAAATGATTTTGAATATTGAAAGGTATTTTAAAATTTTATTTTTAAAAAATAATAAAATATATGACTTTGATTGATACATGTACAAATAGACTTGTATGTATATAAAGAAATGTACATACGGCAGAATTGAAAAATATATTCAATAGTCAAAGAGACACGAGACGCCAAAGTATTTCAACACATATATAAAATATGATAAATGCATACAAACGAATGCTTTTCACAATACGATGCTATCATCTGCAGATGATATATAACCACCACGGGCCTGGACTTTTGTGAATATCTAACTTTTTTTCATTCCCTTTTACGCGTACCCGTATAAAAGTCCACGTCAAAAAGACGTTACCATTGACATTTTTACGTTTCCTAGACTTTGAGCATAAATAATCTGGTACTTGCTCATTTTACACCAGAAAAAAATTAATAAAAATAAATTCCGCGTGAAATTTACCCTCCGTAATAAAGACGATCGTTGAACCCGAAAAACAAAAAATCACATCCGGGCTATCAACATTTAACATTTCCTTCTTATTCTTTCGTCAATGACTGAGATGTGCGTATGAGCTTGAAATTGCGCCTGGAACCGGTTTTCCATCCGAGTGTAAGTACCACAAGCTGTCTGGTTACCTCAGCCTCTCAACTCGCCACGGATCCGGGTAGCTAGACGTGCCCGCAGGACTTTAAACCAACTTCTTATCCATCAGCTTGTACTACTTATATTAAACTTCAACGCAGGCTTTTGTCTTTATTTTTTTTCTTTATCAATAAATAATAACTTTATAACAAAATATAAATTTATTCAATTTAACATTTTTATTTTATATTTTTATCGAGATTAAATTATATCCAGTACTCATGGATATTAATTTCACGCTGAATTTAATGATTGAGTGATTTAATAGTCGGTTTTTATTCTGTACCCCGTTCCCAGTACTCGGTACCCAGTATCTGTTTTTTTTTATTTTGTTGCTAAATGGATAAAAAAAACTAGACTTTAATATCTTAACTTTTAAATCTGTAAATTGTTTTCCTATCACCTCACATAAAATAATCTCATTTAACTATTTTATGCGGAAATTAATTTGATCTAATGGGTTTTAGCGAAAAAAATAATTTTTTGCTGTTAAATTGAAGTAAAAACTATTTACTCTAGTCTCAACTTATTTACTATTTTATAAAAAAATATTAATGACTTCCTGATTAGCTTGAGTTTAATGAGCAGGTTTAACGCTGCATTAAACAATCAATCGAGTTTTTCATAAAAAAAACGGCTGTAAAAAATAAAATTCAATAATAAATAGAAGTCGGTTAAAGAATTTACGGGGGATTTCTTACAAGAAAATTTTACATATAGTTTTTTTTAGTTGGATTTTCGAGTTATTTACTTCATTTTTATTTAGAGTTTGCCTATGCAGTCTCGGTAAAAGCACATTCGTCTCGGAAGAAGCTTTTCCGAGGCTCGTGCAGTATTCACGGCACTTGTACGACGTCGAGCCTCCCTCGAGCAATAAAGGATGCTTCTATCTCCGGTTTCCAAGTTTCTCTATTCGTCTTAACTGCTGCATACTACATATACAGCCCACGCCGGAGCTTTTTGTGCAGCGAAAATATTAACATGTCACGTGACAGTGTTTTTACATAACACCAACGTAATTCCCACATATTTCATAATGTATACAGATAAAAACATTATAAATTCGCTCAGTATTTAGTTTGAGTAAAAAAAAAAATGAATTATTCGCTCTAAATTAATTTTTTCATTTTCTATTGGGGATTTTTTAAAAGAATTAGTTTATTTTTCTACTTTACTCGGGGTATCGGTGACTAAAATAAAAAAAAAGTTATCTAATAGTTTAAGTAATAGGGGAGGGTGGGGCAGAGCGGCCCCCCTAAGCCAATTATTATTTTTTGTGGCTTTCAACCATATGATCACTTTACTTTTGTCCTATTTCGAACAAATTTATGGACATTTTGCCAAAATTCTGAAAAATTTTTTTTTTTTGTGGGGCAGAGCGGCCCCCCTTCAAAAAGTGATAAAAAAAATTTTTTTTTTCGTTTTTTTTTTTTTAAATTGTTTTCATCATTAAGAATGTATTTCTTTCTCTTGACAACTATTTTTGGTTTTATATTACTCGAAAAAAATTTTTTAAAGCGTAAAAAATCGTTCACTCTCGATTACCTTAATTACTAATTGTTATTTAATAAAAAAAAAAATCAATTCTATAATTTTACTTTATTTCAAAAATTTATCAACTAAAAAAAAAAATTTAATTTTTATAAATTTTTAGTGACCAAATTTGCCTCTTACATAAAGAAACGGCCGAAAAATATGAAAAAATAATTTTTTCGGAAGTTTCGGCTGGTCCATTTTGCCCCAGGTGTTATGCGTAGGGCTAGAAATGTGGAATTATAATAATTTTTTTTTAATTTGACGATAAAAATATGAAAAAATCACTTTTTCAAAATTTTGAGCTTGTCCATTTTGCCCCAAATGTCATGCGTAGGGGTAAAAATGCGCAAACATATCGGATTTATAGTAATTAGTCGAAAAAAAAAAATTTTTTTTTTGGTCAAAATTTCAGGGGGGCCGCTCTGCCCCACCCTCCCCTAATAAAAATACACTGCAAAAAATTTTCAGAGGGAATCCATGTAAATGCGGAATGGATGCTTTTTTATTTATTTCATTCCTTCAGAATGAATTTCACTCCGAAGGACAGTTTTGGAAAATATTAAGGTCATTGCCTCCCCCCCCACACACTTTTTTGAAATATTCAATGACTTTCAATTGTAATGAGTAATTGTAATTGAGTCAAAGGAAATTTGGAAAATATATTTCAGTATAATCTTTATAATTGTGAATGTCAAATTTTTTAGGGTAAAATTTGTTTACCAAATTTCACTGTCTGAGAATGCGCTTAATTATAAAAAAAATTACTAATCTATAGAGAGGTTCGGTCTTCAATACTTTGTCATTTATATGGAGTATGAAAGTAATTACGAGCTCCCTTTCTACACTGAGAAAATTAAATAATAGGAATTACTATCTAATTATGGTAAAATTTTTACCATCAATCCGCTAGTAGTGAATACTATCTAGATGATTGTATAAATCATCTAGATTGTAACATTTACCATATTTATAATAATTGTTATAATTTAGATGATTTATGGAATCATCTAGATAGTATTCACTACTAGCGGATTGATGGTAAAAATTTTACCATAATTAGATAGTAATTGCTATTATTTAATTTTCTCAGTGAATATATTCACGTGAAATAATTTAAAAAAATTATAAACAGCTGATAATGAAAATTTTCATGCTTATGAAGTTAAAGAAATCGACTTTTAATTTTTATCATTTCACTCAGTCACAAATTGCGAAAAACTATGTCACTATTACTGTTAAACAATTGAATGTTTTCACTATGAATCACATGAAATTGTAATTTAGCGAGTTACTGAATTATTTTATAAACTGAAAGCATAATATTTTATATTTAATTATTAATAGCTGAATCAATTATTTATTGAAATTCATTAAAAGTTATTTCTATCAAATATAAATTGATTTCAGTATAAAACTCCAGACTGGATTTAATGCGAGTTGAAATAAAATCCGCGCCACTCCGAAATCACTCCCGTAAAAAAATCCCTATTTACTCCGCATACGGATTTTTTTTAAACCCCGGAACTCCGAATGCGGGAGTGAATTTGGATTCAAATAAAATCCGTATTCACTCCCGCTTTTTTACAGAGTACATAAACTAAATATTTAAAACATTAATATAGTTTAATATCCGAAGCCACGTGACCCAGCATCTCTTAGATATACTGAGGTGATAACGGTAAGACGATAATTATAGAGTAACCGCAGAAATCGAAGATGCTCTGCTGGTTGTCTATTGATGTTGTGGTTTCTCTGTATTACTCTCTAACTCTAGGTCAGCAAATCCACCGTCTGTGCTATCCTATCTAGCCAATCATTTTCAATTGAACCTCGATAGAAACAATCCTTAGATAACATTTGATCGATATATATATATATCTATATATAAATAATTTTGAAATAAAAACGTGAGTAAATGAAAAATAAAAGAAAAATAAGAGTGAAAGATTGAGCTATCAAGCTATCAGCTGAATTGAACCGTAGAAAAACTCGTATTTAATTCACGCTTCAATTAAACCCATCGTGTAATTTTTCATAGCCAGCTGTCTTAAAATTTTCACGCGGTTAAAATAAAATCGCTGTAATGACTTGTTTAAAATTAAATGTCTGAGTTAAAAATAATGTATTTAAAAATAAAAATATATAATCACGTGATCGGATTCATTATTGTCTTACCACCCACACAGAACCCTTCGGAATCTTTAGCTGTGTATATAATGCTGGGTACTTGGCGCCGCGAGCGTCGACATCTCGTGAAATAATGTGGGTACCGGTTTATGAAAGAAGACTGCGAGGGCGGCGAAAATGACGTCATATGTATAAATATATAGCGGTAGTGTAAGGCCACACGCACTCACGCATATGTCTCAGTGTATTCGGTTAAAGACTAGTTGACTCGTTAGTCTAACCGGTAGATTGACTGGAGAAATGAATTGAAAGTACGCTAGAGTAATTGTTGATCGGGGAAAATGTCGTCTGAATAGATATGACATCATGTTTTATGTAATCGTGCCGTACTTTCATTTTATTCAATGGAATAGCATTAGGTTCATATATTTTAAATTAGCTGGATTATTACTCGAATAAAAAAATCTACAGACAATCATTTTTTATAAAATTGCACGGAAAAAAAAATACCGCTGCTGCAACAGGATTTTTTCCTTTTGCTGCAACATGACTGCCTCCTGTTGCAGCAACAGGAAATTTTTTTCCGTGTATTTAAAAAATACACAGTTAGAAATTTTTTGTATTTGTGTTAAAAAATTATTTGGTTAAATTTTAACACAGAAATCTGTTAATTCAACACAAATCGTTTGTGTTATTGTACTTGAACAGATTTTTTATGTTAAATGATTAGAAAATCTGAAATGTAAAACATTTCTTGTGTTATTCGAAAATTAACACAAAATTTGTGTTGTTTAGCTAAACACTCCCGCGCGTTTCTTCATTACTGTAACCAAGCAAAGCATTTTAGCAGCATTGTCTGCTAGAAAACTTGGATTATAATTGATTTACAACTAAATATAATCATAGATCACTTCCATATTTTTATGATCAGGTTCAATGACTTTTTTATTCTCATTTTACGGGAGGATAATTCATAGCTCCGTTTTTTAGAAAAATCACAGAAAATCGAACTGATTGTTTGCTACGTTGACATCAGTTGTACCAAGGTTAAATCAGTAAGCTTGAGTTGTTTTGGTTATGTGCTTATATTTATTAGTTAATTTTAACACGAAAAGTCTGTTAAATTTACACAAATTTTCTGTCAAAATAACAGGTTTTGTGTTCAATTATTTAACATAAAATTTGTGTTAAAAATCAACACAAACGCGATGTGTTAAATTAACACTAAAGTTTGTCGACCGTTTGCAACACGATTTGTGTTGAATTTAACACAAAATTTCTAACTGTGTTAATTTCAACTTAAATATTAGTGTTAATTTGAATAATAAACAAGTGAATCAAATAATAAAAATAATAAATAATTTTTATCTTATCTATTTATAGGATCTAGTGTATTATATATTACTAAATATTTTAACTTGATGATTGTATGAATGATTCATGAGTTGTCTGTAACGAAAGATGAACGTGATGAAGCCAAGTTAAATAAATTAACAAGACTTCACATGTATATATATATTATATATACATATACATATGTGTATATCATCGAGAGTATGCACAATACGTATATTACAAGTCCAACAGGGTGGTGTCGTATTACCGATATGTGTTACCTATAACATGAGATTTACTTATGAATATTTAGCATCCGGTGAATATGCATATCTACCTTCGGACAATGTATTATATTTTTTATTTTTAACCCTAAGATCAATATATATTCCCATAGAGGACTACTGGCTGCTATGAAGATATAGTACCGTGTAATAGAACAAAGACATTTAGTAACACGAGCCCCCATGAGCATGGGAAAGTCCACGGACGTGACCGATCCACGACACGGATTCGTGGTCTACACTTGTTTCCTCCGTTTGTTCGTTTATTCGCTGGCTATATCTCACTTTCATTCCCTGCAGTGTTTTATCACCTAAAATGTGTAACTGGGTATCGAAGCGTCAGCCAGCCTTTGAATTTATTGTCATTGCACTCTCTCTGAAGGCCCATTATTCTTCAATGACCATTACTGAGTATCGTTAAATTGAAATAATACTTTTTTTTCAGTCAAAAACACACGATATATTTAATTAATCTATCGCTATTGATAAATTTAAACAAAAATATACATTTTTTAATAACTCACCTTCGTCATCAATAGTAAATAGTCCCATTCCATCGCCCCCGCGGATGCTGTAACCGATTCGCGAATCTGGACCTGCGGGATCGACGTCTTTGGCGCGCACTGTTGTCACTAGTGTACCGACGGGTTGATTTTCTGCTACACTTGTCGCCACAATGTAGTCGTCAAAAACAGGAGCATGAAGATTTTCATTGACGTCAACGACTTCAATTATCAACATTGTCTCCGACGACAGTGACGGTTCGCCGCGATCTTTCGCGACTATTGTAATAGTATGGACTTGACGCTGTTCGAAATCAAGTGTCCTCGTAGTCCTAACAGTGCCTGATAGTTGATCGACTTTAAAGTAGCCTTCACTGTCCATAGTGTCTGACAATGAATATTCAATTTCACCACCGGGACCTTCATCGGGGTCAGTGGCTTCGACTATTGCCACAACACTCCATACTGGAATATCCTCACGTACTTTAACAGAGTAACTTGGCAATGGGAATGTTGGCGGATTATCATTAATATCATCAACCGTAACGCGAACAAGAGCGTCCGAATAAAGTGGCGGTACTTCACCCGAGCCACCATTATCACTAGCACGTATTTTAAGTTCGTATATTTCTTGTCTCTCACGGTCTAATTTCCCGTAAACACTCAGCACACCGGACACTGGATCAACACGAAAATCTTTTGTTTCAGTAACTAACGAGTATGTGATGCGTGCGTTCTCACCCAAGTCTGCATCCGTAGCATTAGCGCGGAATACATTTGTGCCATTTAACGCGTTCTCCGATATCTTGAAACTTGCCAGGGGTTTTTCGAATTTTGGCACATTGTCATTAACATCCAGCACGACTATTGGCAACATTTTAGATGCTGACTTTTGGGGTTTGCCCAAATCATAAACACTTATATTGAGAAAGTATTCGTTCTCTCTTTCACGGTCCAAATGACCAATAACATTTAGATCTCCGGTCTCTTGATTTATTGAAAATACCGAATCACGATCTCCATTTGTTATCCCAAATACCAGCTTGCCATTGTAATCAAGGTCACGATCTTTGGCAAGTATACGGACCAAAGTAGTGCCCAATTTAACAGACTCATTGACTTTAATTTCAGTCGGGAAGTCAATGAATTCTGGTGCATGTACATTCCCGCCGTAACGACGTGGTGTAAGCGTATGTCGATCATGGCTATGTGACGGCTGGTTATTTTTTTCAGCTTGCTCGATAGCATCAGTAAGCCGCCTTGCAACACCTGTATCATGACACTTGAATGCACCAGTTTCGTTGTCAAGTATTTTCCCTTGAGAGCCCAAGTTTCTCTTGGTATTAACCAGCTGCACACGTATAACATTTATGTCAGCGAAGTGTGTGCCGTCAGTTGCTGTTACATTAACGTGCATTTCCGTTGCACTTATGTCAGTCAAATCGCAAATACATGACAATACACCGGAAGCAGAATCTAGTGAAAAACACGAATCTTCGTCACTTGATTCAATTCGATAATTAATCATATTGCCAGCATCGAGATCGATCGCCGAAACGGTTAAAATCTCCGAGCCAATTGGAATGAAACGTGATACTCGAACAATACAATCAATTTTTTCAAATTGCGGTCTATTGTCATTTATATCACGTACTTTAACACGTAATTGCATTTCGGTTTGACGACGATACGGTAATCCCCAATCACTAGCACGTACCGATAATATATATTCACGTTTCATTGTTTCATAATCTAATACTTGTTTGGTTCTTATCAAACCGCTAAACGGATCTATTTCAAATGGTATTTTTTCAATATTATCTATTGAATACGATATATAAGCATTTTCACCAGAGTCTTTATCACGTGCCGTAACTTTAATTACACTAGTACCAGCCGGTTGGTTTTCGTCTATTTCTACTGTCATTTCAGAATTTTCAAATATCGGATCATTGTCATTGGCATCTAGAACATTTATTTTAACTTTTGCTGACGACTGTTTTCGTGTTCCAGTATTACCCTGATCTACCGCAGAAACCGTTAGCGTATAGAGTGTTTTTGTTTCGGCATCAAGTGGTACCGCGGTGTAAAGCATTCCAGTATCAGCATTGACATGAAATTCTCCGCCCTCATTTCCTCCCACAATTTCCAACGAAACAAGTGCATTTTTACCTTCATCAGCATCCGTCACTTTTAATTTAATCAACGGGGTATTGATTGGTGCTGTTTCCGAAACATCAACTTGATATAATTCATGACTAAAAACAGGGGCATTGTCATTGGCGTCAGACAAATGAACTGGTACTATTTTATGGCTAAATCTCTGTGGCGTTCCTCTGTCAATGGCACGTAGCGACAGGTTGTAACCCTGTCTCGCGCCTTCGCGATCTAGCAAATGTAAAATTTCAATGGTGTATTCACCAGGCTTATGACCAGGTCTCACGCGAAAATGACCATCTGGATCACCGCCAACAATGTCCAAGCTGGCTATTTCTCCGTGTATACCCTCGTCGCGGTCGACAACACGTATTATGGCATACACATCGGCATTTGAATTTTCTACAACGTCCGGCAAATGATTAACGTATATTTCTGGCGCATACAAGTTTACTTGCTGGACCCTGATGGTGACCCTAGCCGTACTTGCCCGATTCGTGCCGACCCCTCGGTCCAGGGCACCTCGATCCTTTGCCACGACTACTAACTCGTGGATGGCACGTTCCACGTATCTGAAAAAATAACCATCATTGTTTTCCATGGTATAAATTCAAGAAATTTATAAAAATATCCTTACAGGCTTAACATAAAAAACATATCATAAATATTCAACATATCAGGAGTTTATCGGAAAGCCTACTTCTAGAAATTTCTAATGTCAGTTTAAATATTTGAACAGAAAACAAATCTAAAACTTTATTATTGTCTGGCTAAAGTATAATTTGCATTGTAAAGCAGATACTGTAAAATAATTGGACCAATAAAACGTGAACAGGAAATTGTATAAACATCTGCGGAATAACAAATGATAATTTCGAAAAGGTTACCGATCTTCAGCACGTAGCAATATGAATTCCTAATGGGTATTACTTATATTATTTATGTTTTTTATTGTTTAGTGGGGTATAGACTAAGAGGCAAAGCTAATTCTATGGAGCATGTCGTCATTGAAATGTAAATACAAACCTAAGTGGCCTGGTGAGCGTGATGACCCCGGTGACCGGATGCACAGCAAATTGTTCAGTCTCCTCGGCAAAGCTGTAGTATATCTCGCCATTTCTGCCCAAGTCGGCATCCTCAGCCACAACTTTAAGGATACTTCTATGCAATGGCGTATCTTCTGTAACTGTCTCTATATACTCGTTAGGTACGAACAGCGGGTTGAGGTCATTGGTGTCGAGTACAGTAACAACCACTGTAGTTTCTGTCTCCTGGTGGACAATCGTTGCTCCTGCAGCTCCCGGAGCTCCCGCTTTGTTATTACTATTGCCTCTGGATACAATATTTCTCCACGTCCAAGTTGCCCGCACTTGTAACACATAACGATCTTTACGCTCCCGATTTAATACGACGACATTCCCGGTACGAGTCCGCACGAGGAGAAAACAAAAGTCACCGACCGTCCGTTCCTCGGCCTTGAATAACTTGTCCCGATCTCCGCCCACAATACGAAACTTAATATCTATCTGATCACGTTTCAACGAAGATGACGACGACAGTGAATAGGGCAGACTGATGCCCATTTTCTCTTCGTCAGACGAGACGTAAGTCTTGCCGATCGAATTCTCCGGTATCGTGACATTGTACTGAATTTTAGTGAACTGCAGAAAATGGATTTCATTATTTTTATGGCCACCGATGTTCAGGGTTGCCGATGACTGATGATTCAAATGAGCCGGCAGAGACCCAGCATTGGCTGTTGCTATCCTACTTATCGGATCATCTGTGTCTGGACTGTTTGAGTCGAGTGAATTTATGTGCACACCGGAAGATGCTGAGCCAACTGCAGCCGCGATAAACCACAACCACAGCCACATCCACGACCAGGTGGACTGGCCACCCCGATTATGGTTCTTCCACATGTTGCTAGCTCATCCTTCCTCTCCCTCTAGCGCCACTATCCAGCCACTCTTCTAACCCCTGCTGATTATAATTATTTAACTCTCTTTTCATTCGTTTCACCTGCAACATTAAAACATACATTGATTAATACTCATACCCAAAATGAACAAAACTCGTAGTAAAAAGTAAATTAAAAACAAATAAAACCGCGGATTATATTTGTATTGAAGTGGATTTGAAAGCTTCAAACGGTTGTGTAACTCTAACTGTAAATTTACATATGTACTGTTGCATGGGATGTATTGAGTATGATCACTCATCGGATTTAAATGCATTGAAAACCACATCATCAACAATATTCACGACTTCTAAGCACTTTAGAAACGATAAACCTGTACAAGTTTATTGTTGCTGTCGATAATTACAAATAGGATTCGTATAATTGCCATGCGCTATTGCAATACTAAATTACTCGTATTCATTCCTTTGTTCTGACGCTAGTCTATTTCAGTCTTACGAAACTCTTAATCGGAATTTCAATTGGATTATCAAACAAATTCCTTTGTTATGTAGTGAGTGATTATCGGTACACATTCAAACATAATTGAGTATTTAATTAAAATGGCTTTGTACGGGTGTTTTAATTTTAATTCCCTCTTTATTTCTTAAGATAGGATTTTAACAATTTTTTTAATTTAGTAACCAAAAATGTTGTCGAGTAAGTTTCCAATTAAAATCGGGTTCAAGCAGATTAAATACTGAAGCTAAATGTGCTTTTGAATTATATCAGTAATGAGTAGACTTGCGGTGATAAGTGGACATGATTTAATTTTATTATTAAAATTTTAATTAAATGAAAAAATAGATGACTTAGAAAAATTTGATCTCTTTTAATTTAATTCATTATATAGTCAAGGGTACAATTGAAGCAAGAATTTCAGAAAGACTATCAGTGGTATTGTCATATTATGAATAGACGTATTAAAGTAATTAATCGTCTAAATCCAATTGCCGAGTTCCACGGGTTTTCTTGTTCGCGCTATTGTCAAAAAAGGATGTCAATTTCAATCGTTTGTGCGAAAATAAATTCCATCTTTAACGTTTTTTATTTTTATTTCTGCTATTATAGTCCCTATTATTTGTCGAGGATTCGGAATTTTATATTCAATAAAGGGTACTTGAATTTGTCAGGGATTTATAAAAAGAAATGTCCTAATATAATTTTATTCTCTATAAATGGTCAGGTTTTATAAAATAAAAATTCTTCAATTTCTGATTATATACCCTCATATATTTTTAAGGTCAATATAAGTCCTTTTATTGAATATTGATAGTGTATTTTATTTTATAATTTTAATTTTCTAAATAACATTCAACATTAAGATTTGTATCAATTTTTATGAAAAGTATAAACATTTTTACAGAATATATAAAAAAGGCGGGCGTATTTGAATATAATAAATTATCATGTTTTTTTTTTAGCTCCTATTTGAAGTAATTGAACCAAATTTTCAGTCTGCACAAAAAATATTTTTTTCTTTGAGTGGCCGAAACGGACCATCCCCAAAAAAATTTTTTTTATTCTTATTAAAAAAAAATAACTATAATAAAAATTTTGTACATCTAATCTAAGTGAGAAAAGAGATTTACAGTACTTTTAGTAAACAAAGATGCCGAAAAAAAAAAAAATCATCAGAGATAAATAATTTATAGAAAATTTGAATGTAGTAAAGACTGTAAAAATCACCGGGGTAAGTCCAAGCGGTGTAGGTGTTAAAATCGGCGGTGTTAAATTTCAACACCGAAAGCCGTGTGAAAATAATGCTGCCACTGGTGTAAATATTCTGTACCGGTATTAAAAAAAATTCCCCGGTATTAAAATAACGCCACCGCCGGTGTAAATATTCTAGACCGGTGTTAAAAGATTTTACTTTGTGAATATTTTGACTCACTCGATCACTATACTTGTTAATAAATTATATTTTTTATTAATTTTCATAAAGAACTGACATTTTTTGTGTTTTAGACGATTTTCAAAAGTTAATACTCCAAGCGGACGCAGTTTATCCCGCTTTTACACCAGTATTACTCTGCTTTAACACCGGTATTTTAACACCGCCGAATTACGCCTCCTACACCGGTATAATTTCATTTTAACACCGGGCGGAGTTAAAATGAGTCCATTTTTAACACCGCTCTTTTTAAAGTGTCGTTACGGTTTAAAACAATTTTTGATAACCAAAATTTTTCCTTAATTTTTAGAGTGACCCGTTTTGCCACCCTTTTCTTATCTGCATATACATTTGTACCAATGATACTTTTAGAATCAACTCAACTAATTAAAACATGTTATCAGAAAATTCCACTACAAAGACAAATATAATAATTAAATTTCTATATAAAATATATACTAAAAAAGAGATATTTATATTGAAAACCAGCTGAAATAATATTTCTGTATAAAATAAAATGAAGATATATTTTTTCAACAATATCTGGTCTAGCGTATCTAAATGTGATATCTAGTGGAAAAAGCATTATTCGCGGTGATGATCATCATTATCATCATCTCGCTAGCTTTGAATCTCTCTAACCACCATCAGAGTACTTTTTGAAAGAGTGCGCAACTCGAGCACACCTGTTGAAGGCAACACTGCCGAGAGTGAAATATAAATATGATTATGATAGAAGATAACAGCAGCATCAGAAGAAGAAGAAGAAGAAGAAGAAGAAGAAGACTTGGCCCAACAAAATGGGGAATGGTTTGAGTATCTTAGGTGAGTCAACACATTTCTCTTTTTTGCTGACTCTCTCTCTATACATATATATATATTTATAATAAATATATATATAGGTGGGTGTGTTCCTCTGAATACAACTCATTCAATTTTAACGACTTGCAATTTTTCAATGACCTTATTGAAATTTTTCGAGTGGGATAACAGATTATTATTATCATTATTATCTCATGATAAAAATACATTTGAAAATAAAGCACGTATGATTTGTATCATATATGTTTTTGCTTTCTTCCTATTGTGGACTTTTTTCTCAACTTTTTAAGCCCGATGAACATGACATACAGACCACGAAGTTGTAGTCGCGCTCTGAATATTTAAGCGACTCGCGAGATGACACACAATACTTGAGGGACACGTTCACTAAAAATCCTGTCCCCAGGGTCTCAGTTAAAATCTCAGTACATATTTTATTAATTCTATGGACAAATCATCATATGTGTTGATTCACTCATCAAAATTTCCGACGTTTTTATTTAACTTTTTTCAGTACTTTGCTATTATTTTCCAATATTGTGAACACTTCCGTGCTATTGGATTTTAATTTAATATTTTTTTCGTAACCTCTGATGAAAATAATGAATTTAAAAATAATAAAATATAAATTGAGATATTTAGTACTTAAAATGAAAAATTGATGGAAAATTTACGGTGAATTTCATTTATTGAGGATTTTATAAATAAAATTAATCGATGGTATTGCTAGTGAATAAAAAAAGCTGTCGCTTGATATTAAAATTAATAATAATAACAATATTCAAAATATGAATTAAATTGTTGTAAAAATCAGTTTTCTTCTTGAAATTTTAATAACTTCAACACTTGGTTGTGAAGATTCGCTAAATTAAACTTTGCATTCAATTCACAAATTAATTAATATCTTTCTGTCAAAAAAAAAATTGTTTTTATTGTTATCAAAACTAGTTACAGATTAATTTAGTTCATAGCTTGTAGGAAATACTAGTATTGAATTTCCGAAGCCAAGTAATTGGAAACTCATTCAGTAACAAATTTAATATCAATAACTTTTTACACCAAACGAAATAAAACAAACAAATACACACAATTTAAATGAAATTGTATAATTAAATAAAATAATGCAAACAAATTTCTGCATTAATAGAAGAAAAAATAAATTTAAATAGATATATAAGGAAAGGGGGGGGGGCAAAAGGGGGTAGGGCAGGCAAAACGGGGTACCCCCAAAATTTGATAAAAAAAAATTTTACATTTTAAATGGTTTTTAAACATTCTAAAATCACTTCTGTAAATATAATTAAGCGTTACTTTGAATTTTTTTTGATAAACTTTTTCAAAAATCAATTGTCAATTGAAAAATATTAATGACGTTCGTTTTATGATAAAAACTATCAAAAATTCTTTTTCTTCTTTTGTATCCAATAAACATGTAAAATATAATTTTTCTTCATGTAAATTACTTACAAAAAAATTTAACTTAATCAAATTCGTTTAAAATCCAGGAATTTCTTTTTTTTACCTTTTTTAGGGGGACCCCACTTTGCCCGCAGAAATAAAAAAAAATTTTTTTTTCATCGGTATCTGAAAATTTCTTCTATTTACTTTGAATATCATTAAAAAAAAAAGATTTAGCATATTTGAGTCCTCGAAAACTTGGTATTTCATTAAGTACCCCCTTTTGCCCCTCCCTCCCCTACTAGGGTGTGTCATTTTGAGGAGATTTTTTTTGCAACAAAAAAACAGGCTGAAAACTTGCAGGAAGGTAAGAAAAGAAGCCTATTAAAAGCGGAGCTCTTAATATTAATATTTAGAGGTGCCTACTTCTAATTTTCCATTTCCCATTTAAATAAAATGAAAAAAAAAAATTTGTATTTTTTTATTTTTCTAGCTCGGCATTCGCACCTCATATAAATAAGTCCATAGCATATTCTTGTAGAGAATTTAACGCTCTACAAAAAAGGTCTCTTATCATTTTTTAATAAATCCATCTATTCGAAAGTTATTGGAGCTGGAAGTCCAATCTATAATAAATTTCCAGATCTGTTTATTTTTCCAGCAAAACTATCAGACTTATAAAAAAATGTCATAGGACCTTTTTTGTAGACAATTTTATATCCTACAAATTATTTTCAATAAAGTTCATTCGAATTTCGAATTGTTTTCTAGTTATTTTTATTTCAATGCCAAGCTCGTAAAAATAATAGTCTTCTAATCTATTCTGAGAACTTAACATCAAAATGGAAATAACTAGAAAACAATGCGGAATTTGAATGAACTTTATTGAAAATAATTTGTAGGATATAAAATTTTCTACAAAAAAGTCCCGTGACATTTTTTTATCAGTCTGATAGTTTTGCTGGAAAAGTAAAAAGATCTGGAAATTTATTATAGATTGGACTTCCAGCTCCAATAACTTTCGAATAGATGGATTTATCAAAAAATGATAAGAGACCTTTTTTTTAGAGCGGTAAATTCTCTACAACAATAAGCTATGGACTTATTTATGTGAGGTGCGAATGCCGAGCGAGAAAAATAACAAAATACAAATTTTTTTTTTCCATTTTATTTAGATGGGAAATGGAAGATTAGAAATAGGCACTTCTAAATATTAATATTAAGAGCTCCGCTTTTAACAGGCTTCTTTTCTCACCTTCCTACAAGTTTTCAGCCTGTTTTTTTGTTGAAAAAAAAAAATCGCCTCAAAATGGCACACCCTAATATATACGTATATATAAACTTAAAAATAATTAAATTTATAAGCCGATTCGTTTCCGTAACGTTCGTAACTGATATAAACAGATATAAAGATATGATTGCATTAACAATTAACAAGCCCCAATCGATTATTTGATTTCGATAACTGACGCTCCAAAATCCACTCGGAAGAACTAGTTTTTTTTTCTTTATTTGTACAAAAAAAAAAAAAGAACTTCAGAGTAGAAGGCTTTAATTAAACAGACCAATTTACGAGTGGCTAGAGGCATATTTATAAATTTTTTTTTTTAAGCTCTAAAGAGTACGAAATAAAACACTGCGTCGATTTAAAATTGACTCTCACTTATACACGGTTGATTGGACAAACGGTCAGCGTAATGAATATTTATCAGTCACATTTATCGTATTTTCACTTAAAAGTATCTTTAAGTAATTTAAATAAAATTTATAAGCACGTTATGTGTACATGTGTATTAAAATATTATTATTTTAGATAAATAGACTTAGTTAAGGCTAATGCAATAAATGTTTGATAATTAATAAAAATTCAAGTGGCTGGAACTGTCCATTAGTAATTAGATAAACATATTTATGAGGGTAATTTTTTTTAGTGATCTAGATAGTGGTGGAATTTAAAAAAAAACAACAAATTCACATCTCGTTTATATTTAGAGCCGGCAATATAATCTTCTACAAGTACTAAGAGCAAAGTTCGACGGTTGACCAAGCAAATGGACGCATCTCCATCTAGTCTAGTCTAGTTGGCGTATCAAGACCCCGTAACTTGCTAAAGTTGCAAACTAGTTTCAGCAGTTGTAAAGCAGAAAATTGTCTGAAGCAGACAAATATCCGTTTTTTTTTATTGTTTTACAAAAATTTTATTCCTTTATTTGTTCCACCATAAATTAGTTTTTTTCTGACTCATTTTGGTCGTTAAATTCACTGCCGAAAAATGGATGATGATAAAAAATTTTGAAAAATTAGAGAGAGGAATAGAAATTTTTCTATAGTCAGTCCTAAAAAGTCAATTTTGCTTTTCTTTGTTGTAAAACACTTTACTTATAACGTGTATTGCAAATGAGATTTCTGCTTAAGTTGTAGTCTGATAACTCATGCCGTTTTTGATCCCAATTTTTAGGGGCCTTTTTTCTTCTAGAAAGAACTAATGAAAAGTTTTGAATTTTTAATATGTTTTTATTTACATCTTAAGGTAACAGTAAAAATTTTTTTTGAAGAAATCAAATATTTTTTTATTATTATTATTATCACTTAAAGTTGGCGCCAAGAAAAAAACTCTAAAAGCGAACTAGTGAAAATCACGTGACCATCACTATTTGGCAGTGAATAGTTACTTATTGCTACTCAAAACATCAAAAGTATACCACTATTTGAATTAGTGATATACTTTTTACTAGTAAACAGTAAATAGTCACTATTTTCACTATTTCAAATTCAAAGAGCGGGTGATTTTGACTTTGAGGACATCTGAATCGTTTATTTGAAAAACCCCATAAGTCAAGGAAACAAAACTTTTTAGGAAACACAAAAAACATTTTTCTGGTAAAACTTGACATTAAAATAATAAATAAATAATTGAAGACAATAATGTTAGGGTCTCTGGAAAAGATTCAAACGAGAAAAATTCAATTTTTTAATTGAAACGACTTGAAAAAATGATTTAAAGTTGATTGACTTATGGGGTTTTTCAACCAAACGGAAATAAAAAGTTATAAAATCATTATTTTTTAAATTTCTTCCACTCAAATCATTTATTACACTGATAAAATGAAGTATTAAATATGTATTTGAACTCAGAAATAACAAAAAATAATAATTAATTTAAACATTTTAATTAGTCACATAACTGTCAACAGTAAAACAACATCTGAAATTAATTTCCAAAAAAAGCGCGAATTTTAAATAAACAAACAAAAAAAATTATTTCTGTAAAACTAAAACTGCATATGTTTATTTGAGTCATTGACTTATGGGGTTTCTTAATTAAATGAAAATGACATTCTGGTCGGAACTAGAATTATAAAATTTTATCGAAAAATAACAAAATAGCGGACTTTGAAAAACGATTTTTTTCAAAAAAAAAAAAAAAAAAAAAAAGACTTCTAAAAATAGGCATGAAAAACGGCGCGAGCGTCCAGACTTCTAGCTTAAATTCATAAGAAAATTACTTGTTAAATTTTATTAAAAATATAAAAAAAGTATTTCTTTAATTTTTTTTTAAGCTTAATTTTGCCCGAAATTGAGAAAACACTTTTTTATAGCATTTGAAAATTTGTAAGAGAAAAAATTTCACGATTTTGCATTAGTATAATTAAAAAAAATAAACTTCCCGAGCTCAGTTTTCCGGTCTCCCTACTACAGTAAATATTTATATTTTTTTTTTTTTTTTCAGTATAATATTTAGATATGAAACAATTAATTGGAATTAAAGTAATCAGGAGCAACGAACAATATTTAAATTAAAAACGTTTTCGTTTGAAATAACAAAGGTCGTAATTTAATAAATTGGTTTATTTGTTTTATATAAAAATAATGAATTTAAAATTATCATCTGGTAAATAAAAGAGTATTTTCACCTGGTTGATTACAAATAGCAATTTTGTATTAAACAGTCAACAGTATAATTAAAAAATAAATTAACATTGGAAATATATTATATCCATATAGGTAATAACATATTTTGAATTGTACTCGAGTGGATACGTTTAATTCAACTGGAATGGTTTTAATGGAAAACGTGAATCTAATTTTCGGAATGGAAAATATTATTTCATCATTATAATTATTATCACTATTATTGCAAAAATATTTAAATATATATATTTTATAATTTATTAAAAGGAAATATTTATTCAAAGAGAAAATAATTAATATTTTTTTTGTATCTCATGTTTACAAATATATTCCCTTCACTATTTCTGAACGAAATAATATCAGAGTAAATGTCAACGTCAAAAACGTGCTGAATAGTCTGTTTCAAAATTTGTTTTCTTATAAATATTATATTCAAATTTATACCGTGAATTTCAAATTTTTATTTTAATCAATTTCTGAGTAATTAAAAAGCACAGGTAGTAAAATTTCATATATTTACGCGGTGTTTTGAATAGAAAATTGGAAACATTTGAAAAAAATTCTATAATAATTACAGTTTCTATCAATAAGCTTCAGGATTATATTAAAAATTTAGTTAAAAGTACATCTTAAACTGCAAAATTAACTTACGGCTGGAAATTCTATTTAATAAAATTACTATTTGAAACTGTAATTTTTACATAATTATTGATAATAATTCTAGTTTTCTATTCAAAGCGCCGCATTATTATGTAAGACTGAAATTCTTGTTTTTATATTTTTCCGTGAAAAACTAAAATTACTAAAATACTTCTTCTCATGATTCATTAATTTATTATGTACCTGAAGATCGGAAGGTTTTTCACGGAAAAAAAATAAAAAAACAAATTGAAAAGTAAAAAATCTAATAGATCTAGATTTTTGAAATGTTTCGGATAGATGCTAGTATAGCTTTTAAACAGTCGAGTTACATGAAATTTTTTCATTTTCGTTGTGCGAAAAAGGTTTCGATCGTCAGGTACATAATTGATTTGTATAAAAGTCAAATTTTCATTTCCTTTTTTGAAAACCCATCGATCATTTTTCTGTCTTGTGCTCTCTAAACATGAATAAGTGAAATAAGTGAATACTCACTAATTCTGCGTGCCAACCGAACCACTTTTTGAAATTAGTGGTTTGGTTTGCACTTGGAATTAGTAAATATTCACTTATTTTTACTAATTTATGTATAGAGAGTGACTAGAAGGGTCCAAACTATTACAATTTTTGAAAATTCATGTAGAAAAAATTGTTAATACTCTATGACAATTCAAATCTTTCAAAAAAATCAAATTTTCAATATTTAGTCAATCAAAATTTTGATGTATTCAAGCATGAATTTAAACCAACAGTCAGTCAAAGTTTGTTATTTTTGATTGCCACATTAGAAAGCATTTAACTCGTCATAAAATAGCATATTTTATTTAATATATTTGCCTCTAATGCCATTAAATATTTAAAGGTGTCAGAAAATGAATCAAAATCTCCGCCCGTCACTCACAGGAATGTCTCATCTTCGAAACATCATAAAATGTTACAAAAATTTTTATGTTTTCCTCTGACGCCATTCAAATGAAATCATAAAAAACAAATTTTTAAATTTTATTTACTCAAGTATCTCATCGTGTCTATTTGTTTACTATGATTTTTAACAGAAAGTTGAATTTATTAGTAAGCAATTAAAAAAAAAATAAATTAAGTTTGTCAATAGTGTCAAGACTGTCAACGTCTTTTAAAAAAATAACAAGCCAGCGTCATCATATCTCAACTCTCACTCTTACTGAAACTCTCCTCATCGTCGGAGACTGTCGAGACATATCCACTTGGGTGGATCGGCAAACTCGGGGCCAGCTACACTTTGTACTATAGCTGCTCCTCCACGAGGTTAATCGCTACTTGACCTAATTTTATTCACATGCCTTAATGTGCCACATAGAACAATGCTTCTCGGGCGTGATATTATAATGAAAACTCTAGTTAATCCGCTCTATCTCTATCTCTATATCTATTTCTATCTCTATCTCTGTCTTTGTCTCTTCTCTATGTGCGCATTATTTTTTTATACCTAGATCTACACAAGATTATAAATTTTATTCCAGGCTTAATCTTTTTGTCAAATTATGCATTATTAATATTTTATTTAATAAAAACTGATTAACTTAATTCACTTATTAATTAAATATATAAATAACTGATTAAATTTAATTACTTAATTAAAATAACTTTCAAAATATTTAGATAATAGATAAACAAAATTAATTTTTTGGTTATGATAACAAGTTTAATAAAAAAAAATAGTTGATAAATTAGGTGTGCGAATATAAGGAAAAGAGGGAATCGAGTAGAGCTCGTTCCACGGCACGGAGAGTACCAACCGAGAACCCAGAACTACACGTTGCCGGGTCAACGTTCTTTCCAAGTGCATTGCCTTGGAGGGATGTGGATGTAAATGTGGATGGCACACTGAGGAGTGTGTGCTATAACATAAACCAACGGTGTGTACAGTGTACGCCAGTACAGTGTAAACTTGTATTCGAAAAGGAAAGAGTAAAGAGTAAAGAACAGGATAAATTAAGAGGAGAGAGGGTTAATCGACGTGCAGTCGTGCAAGGAAAGGAGCATCAAGGAGAGGCTGCTGATGATCAAGGAGGTAACACACAAAGGAACCACTATAGTAACTGAAGAATTCACAAAAAAGTAATACTGATAATATTACAAACCTTTATGAAACCTGCACAGAAAAAAAGGATTTCTTCTAAAAAAAGGCGCAAGGAAAATTTTTATTGTGAAATGAAGACAAAATTTATCTTCACTGTGAAGAATTCCCAATAAATTTTACTATGGGTGCATAATAACACCGGACTGATTCAAAATTTACAAGTGTCCAATAGTAAACGTATGGGCAGACTACACGATTGTGGCCTATGCGCATACGTTTACTATGGGACACTTGTAAATTTTGTACCAGTTTTCTTATAGTTCGGTGTTACTATGTACTAGGGTGAGCCAAAAAACCAACCTATCCAATTTACGTCTTAAAAAGGACCTATATATCGAGAAAAAAATTCTCCCATTGGGCAAAATTTTTAGCTTAATTTTAAAAGGTGTCAGTAGCCATTTCAAATTTCCCATTTAAATAACATGCAAAAAAATTTTTTTTGATTAAAAATATTATGACTTTTGAATCGTGTGAGATAAAAATTCGGCTCTAGAATATTCTTGTATGGCATTAAATTTCTTAAAAGAAAGTCCTGAGAGTCGAATTTGTAAACTTGATATTTCGTATACTAACAGGCTATCAAAGTCTGGAGTAAACAGAATCATACAAATTTAAGGCTTTATTATTAAAAATATCAATACTACGAGAAAATTTGTTCTACATGTAGTGCAATGAAATCACCAACAATATCCACGTTGTAACAAATAATATTTTATTATCAATCACAATAAAAGAAAAGTATTTGGAAAATCCAAATACTCTCTCGTCCCAAAAAAATTTTCGTTTTCAATTCGTACCGCAAAAAATTTCTTATAGTCCAGTCGGAACTCCAGAATGGAAGACATTTCTCGAAAATTGGTGCAAATTTAGTTGAAGGTCTATGATGACACCCACAATCACACCCCCCCCCCCAACTAAAAAAAGTCATCACCCTAGGGGTTAATGAGAAAAAAAAATAAAAACACCCCAAAAAAAAAAAATTTCATAAACAACAAAAAGTTTGTGAAAAACTTTCAAACAAAAGTTGTATAGAAAATATTAGGGCAAATACAAATTTTATTGAGGTGAGTAAAAATTTTTTGCACCAAGAAACATTTTTTTTCCCTGTGGTAGTATTACTTTTTTTTCTTTCTCATTTGTTTTATGAGCAATATGTAATAATAATAAGATGGATTCATGTGTAAGCGAATAATTGCAACACCCAGTGGGCCAACTGCCTCAACAGTTTTCAATGATGCGTTTTACTGCTGATGCTGACAACCTGAAACTCGTCATCGTTTGTTTCGAATGCATTTTTTGTCCAAAAAAAAAAAAATTTTTTTAAAATACTGTGTGAGTACAAGGGATAATCTTATGGATTTTATGACGGCTGGGATAAAATGAACAAACCGTGGATTGTATAAATTACAATCCTTGTGTTTTACATTTTTAAATTTAAATAAGAAATATTATTTTGCATATGGAGGAAAGAAAATCATAAGTAATGACAATTAAAAACTGTCAGATAAATTTTTATTATGCTAAATTAACGCTTAGTACTTTCACTTTTAGATGCAGGTATGAAATACGGGTAGACGTTAAACCCGACGTCATTTAAGTGGATAGTAGTTTTTTGACACCGTTAGTGTTCTCAATTTCATTTTCTTGGCTCCCATGTGTGACATTTTATAGTATGTTATATACTGTATTATATTAGCCGAGCATGTGCAGTGAAATGTTTTACGGGCTGATATAAATGACGAACCGGTGAATTTTAGATAAAATTTTGTTAACCGATATGTCGGCAAAATGCCAAGGTGAAGTTAATTGAGGTTGTTAAAATTTAACGCGATTATTTTCTACACTTGACAAGAGTTATCGGCGTGTTTCATACTTATTTAATATAAACTTGGTATGTTGCCCGTTAAGATAGCTCTTAGTTGGTTTCATTGTTAGACATTCATTTTGTTCTGATTAGTTTTAAACTCTAGATTATTAATCAATTTTTTTGAGAATTTCAAGCTGTAACCTGTCTATTCAATTTTATTCACAAGTCGAAAACGTCAAATATCTAGTTGTACTTATTAATTAAATTTGAATTAATTAGTTAGTTAATCATTCATTTGTGGGCGCGTACCAGGTTGTGACAGTACTCCTAGTACTTATTTATATTTATTAAGAGGGTTTGCATTTTTTTCTGTCGTACCCAGAGAGAAAAGTACGACGGGCCCAGGTTAGGGTACCCAGTCTTGGCCCAAGCCTGGGTTGCCATTGAATGGCCAAGGCTAGGTTACCCAGTCTTGGCCTAAGCCCGGGTAATCATTGTAATGGCCAGGACTGAGTACCCAATCTTGAGCCAAGCATGGGCCAATATAGGTGTGCCAAAACTAGGTTCCCCAGTACTGGGCCAAGTAGGGCCCCGTCATTCAACACTGGCAGCTCCTGTATGGGCACTCGAGGGGACGAACGGAACTGTCTTTGATGCACTTGTACAGTAAATGGAGACTTTGTCCAAATTTTTCTCGTGATCGAAAAGAAAACTTCCACTAAATTGAACCGAGTAACGCTAGAAGACAGCAATGCATCTGCTCTTGTTTGCATCTTGTGATAAAAGCTTTCATTTGGGAGAAAAACTTGGGCAAAATTATCTGCAATGCTTCTAAAGTCGATTTACTGTGGTGTAAATGTATAGAAATTAAATATATGACATTTTTGATTGATGATTCGTCCGTGTGTTCATACATCATTGGTACATTGCAAAAAATCAGGAGTGAATTCGAAGTAAATGTGGATTTTGTTTCAATCCAATTTCGCTCCATTACTCGGAGTTTAAATGAAATCATTCCGCATTCAAATTAAATAGGGAATTTTTTTTAGCAGAGGGATTTTAGAGCCATTTGGATTTTGTTTGAATCCGCATTCACTCCAATCTGGAGTTTCAATATTAAAATAAACTCCTCTTTGGAGTGAATTTTACTTCAAAAGGATTAAATAAGTATAAAAGTCATCCGCTCCGTTTTCACTAGGGATTTAATCCGCATTTACTCTGCAAATTTTTAAAAATGTAATGCAAAAAATATATTCATCTGTCCTAAAATTTCTTGATTTCAATCTCAGAATATTAAATAATATTCGCACAAAAATTAAATAAAGTTAGAACTATAGTTAGAGTATATTTTGAAAACTTAACAATCAAACTTGATCATCTTTTAAGGACAGATTTTTTACAGCGCACATACAATTTGACAACTTGATTCCGTTTGCATACGCTTTAGATCTTAAGACATGACACCTTAGAAAAAGTTACAAGACAAGTGATAGCCATTAAATTGTTATCGTTATTATTGATAAATTTAATGGAAATAATTAATTCATATTTTGTTACAAAAGTAATCAAATTCTTTGACTGAAAAAAATTCAATCCGACGTTAATATCTTGTGTAAAAGTTAAAAATTGAGTACAATTTTTAACGTCAAAGCTTTTTGACTCGTTAGTTTTTCAAGACAAGTACAAAAATGTATCGCTTTGAGTGTTTGCACTCGTGAAATATCTCATATTACTAATGGATTACATTACTCAAACGAAGTTTACACAGTGTATATTTATATTTACACATACATACACAAGCAAACATTTATTTACACATATAGTAAAGCTACGGATAATGACTATCCTGTGAACCGACGCGAAAACTTTCATCTCGTTCAATCATTTGAAACACTGAATCTGTTCGTTATAAACATGACACGTGATATCAACACAGCGACCGTAAAACTTTAAAAGAATGAGCGTACAAAATCTAAATAAAACAAAGTATCAAAGTTATATTTTCAGCTATAAATATGTCTTATATTAACAAACGTTTCAACAATATCATCTTATACTCAACACTTGCTATCAGTTATAATAATGACAATCATAATAATTATTTGCCAATTAAATTTAATACAAGTATTATACATTCGTGTACTTAGACCGGGTATAATTTATCCGCACAATATGTTTATGCAAATTTATAGTGAATAGAATATAACAGTGGGATATTTAAATTTGATATCATCTCCAATAAAATATATTTAATATTCATATAGAGAAACTTGGGGTCGAATGAGACACCATTTTCAAAAGAAGAATTGTTTTTGGTAAGAAACGCTTACGCTGTAAAAAATCACAGGGGTAAGTCCAAGCGGTGTAGGTGTTGAAATCGGCGGTGTTAAATTTCAACACTGAAAGCAGTGTGAAAATAAAGCCGCCACCGGTGTAAATATTCTGTACCGGTGTTGAAAAAAATTCCCCGGTGTTAAAATAACGCCACCGCCGGTGTAGATATTCTAGACCGGTGTTAAAATATTTTATTTTGTGAATATTTTTACTTACTCGATCACTATACTTGTTAATAAATGATATTTTTTATTACACCGTAAAAAGAGCGGTGTTAAAAATAGACTCATTTTAACTCCGCCCGGTGTTTAAATGAAATTACACCGGTGTAGGAAGCGTAATTCAGCGGTGTTAAAATACCGGTGTTAACCCGGTGTAAAAGTGGAGTAACCGGTGTAAAATCGGAGTAATATCGGTGTAAAAGCGGTATTAACTGCGTCCGCTTGGAGTATTAACGTTAAAGATTATAAAATGCAAAAAATGTCAGTTTTTTATGAAAATTAATAAAAAATATCATTTATTAACAAGTATAGTGATCGAGTAAGTAAAAATATTCACAAAGTAAAATATTTTAACACCGTTAAAGAATATCGACACCGTCGGTGGCGTTATTTTAACACTAGTCTAGAATATTTCCACCGGTGGTGGCGTTATTTTAACACCGGGGAATTTTTTTTAACACTGGTACAGAATATTTACACCAGTGCCAGCGTTATTTTTACATCGCTTTCGGTGTTGAAATTTAACACCGCTGATTTTAACACCTACACCGCTTGGACTTACCCCGGTGATTTTTTTACAGTGTAATTTTCATAAAGAACTGAAATTTTTGGTGTTTTATAATCTTTAAAGTTAATACTCCAAGCGGACGCAGTTTACCCCGCTTTTACACCGATTACCCTGCTTTTACACTGGTTTAACACCGCCGAATAACGCCTCCTACACCGGTGTTATTTCATTTTAACACTGGGCGAAGTTAAAATGAGTCCATTTTTAACACCGCTCTTTTTACAGTGTAGTTACGGTTTGTAAAAGAAGAGTGGAGTAAATTGATCAGGTCATGTAATGAGGGCACTAAAATTTTTAGTAAAAAAAAAAGGGATTATTAACTATTATTACTATTAGTATTCTAAAATATAATAGGATGAATTAGTCACTTTGATAGCACGGCTAAAATTTTTAGTAATAAAAATTTTATTTTTAGTGATGAAAATTTTATTTTTAAAAGGGTTCGTTATTTTCTTAAAGGGAGAACTAAAACAAAACTTAAGTGCGATATGAATTTTTAACTCCTAAAAAGGAAAAATTTCTTTCTTTAAAGTGGTGTTTCATTATACCCCGAGTTCATCTATATATATGTATACATTTATAATTATATACAAGTTTAATAACAAAATGAAAAGCATATTATGTATGATTTCGGTGACAGTTATTTTAAATGACAGAATTCTAATTAAGTCTCTCTTTAAGTGGCTTTTCTTGACGGTTTTCTATTTCATAATAACTTTAAATGAGATTTTCTTCACTCAACTCCAAACATACATATATATATATATATATATATATATATATATATATTTTTATAGAGGTTGTACGTACTTGAAATAATTACGTAATGCATTACAAAGTCTAACACAATTACATAATGTTAACACTTGGAACACAATGTTGTATTCTAAGACAAATATTATTTTAATAAATAAAAAAAAAATTTTTTTTTTATGTTTAAAAATAATCTGTCGCCTGTAATCTATAGTCTGGTGTTTGTTTATGTTTTTTAGAGCAACTAAGCTAAATTATTTATTGAAGTGTCATTGAATTTAAAATTCAATAAAGCAATCGTCTGGTTATCTTTTATAGCAATTCTCATCAGAAGACTATTATATCGTACACTCGTATTGACTAACCGGTTTGACATCTTTTCTTATTTAGTGTCGACAATGACTCATCGGTGGATGTCACACGTGGTTTTAAATCAGACGAGATCGAGTATATTTAACCGTATAACCGAGCAGCTCTTTAACCTCTGCTCGCTAATTTTTTTTATTGTTTCATCTATTTAGCGATGGCCTACAATAATTATGATTCGGGACAATTTATCATACGTTCATAGATGTAATTAATGCCGACTTAATTTAAAATTGCATAGATACAATAACGAAGAGAAAATATTCTCGTTTGAGATACTATGGTGTCATACACTGAGAGAAAAAAATCTGTTCGAATCATTATATATTACCACAAGAAATCATGCTATTAAAAATTTTCAATCTAGTATATTTTTAGTGCAAAAATTTGAAGACTTCATTCAAAACAATTTTTTTGATCGAAGAAACACAAGTTTATTTCAAAATATTTTGATCATCTTTTTTGCAGTAATGTAGGGGAGGGAGGGGCAAAAGGGGATACTTAAGGAAATACCAAGTTTTCGAGGACTCAAATACGCTAAATCTTTTTTTTTTTAATGATATTCAAAGTAAATAGAAGAAATTTTCAGTTACCGCTGAAAAAAAAAATTTTTCATTTCTGCGGGCAAAGTGGGGTACCCCCTAAAAAGTTAAAAAAAAAAAATTTCTGGATTTTAAACGAATTTGATTAAGTTGAATTTTTTTGAAAGTAATTTACATGAAGAAAAATTATATTATAAGAAGAAAAAAAATTTTTAATAGTTTTTATCATAAAACAAACATCATTAATATTTTTCAACTGACAATTGATTTTTGAAAAAGTTTACCAAAAAAAATTCAAAGTAACGCTTAATTATATTTACAGAAGTGATTTTGGAATGTTTAAAAACCATTTAAAATATAAAATTTTTTTTATCAAATTTTGGGGGTACCCCGTTTTGCCTACCCTACCCCCTTTTGCCCCCCCCCCCCCCTTCCCTTAAATAAAATTTGATTTTCTTCTGTCAAAAAAATGATTTTTTGCGCTAGATCTGAAATTAATAATGCAATAATTTAAATCAATTTATTACTTGAAACATATTGTTTTCAGAAAAGTTATTTTTTTCAGTGCAGTAAAGCCGGACCATGTTGTCCGCCTGCAGAAATTGAAATAAACCGGTGCAAAAATTACTATGGCCTTAGTAAGATTGGCAACGAATATATCCTAGATTTCTGTACTCTCTAAATCTGAAACAATGACTGTTCACTTTTTCACAGCTATAAGTATATCAAGTAGTATACTTATAGCTGTGAAATGGTATATATACACTATTTTTAGTGGTTTTCACCGTTTCGGATTTAAAGAGTAACCATAGGAAAGTTTACTAAGGTTATAGTAATTTTTGCATGCGTTTATTTCAAATTCCGTCAGATGGCTAACATGGTCCAGATTTACGATGACACCATACACAGATAAATTATTCTCGTTTGAAAAACTATGGTGTCATGGGAAAGCCGGCCTCTTTCGATTATCTGCAGAAATTGAAATAAACACGTGCAAAAATTACTATGGTTTTAATAAAATTGACAAGTTAGAGTAATTAGGGATTTAATCATTGTCTATTTTATTATGACCATAGAAAACTTCGCATGTGATTATTTTAATTTCCGTCAGATGGCCAACATAGACCGGCTTTACTGTGACACGATAGTATTTCAAACTAGAACAGTTTTTCCATGTGCGACATACGAGATATTAGATACCGAGTAGTAGATCTTAATCATTTTAAGTTGATAAAATATATCAACAGTTAAATTGATAATATGCACGCATAGCATGCATTACCTCAGTACACATCGAGTACGTATACGACGCACGTGATTGCCTGATTGACAGTTTAAGTAGACACACAAGGTGCTAAGGGATTTCTGCAATCGATTGTGCGTCAACCTCGACGAAAACTATCAATCACAATAACTTGTAGTTGTTTTAAAGTTTTGCAATTTTCATTTACATATTCGATGTGATAATTATTATTATTAGTTTTAATTATATATTGATTTTTATCGACAAATATTAATTCTTGAATAGAAAAAAAATTAAATGTCACACGAGGAATTTATAATTAATTTAGATTCTAAAACTATTTTCAAATAATAAATAAATAAGTAGAGAAAATTTGAGTACTCAAATAATTTTTTCAGAATTGTCCAAATTCGTAATGTATTATGTATTTCAAATTAATTTTTAATGCCGAAAACTAATTTTTTTGTTAAATAAATTTTTTTTTGAATAGAAATGAAAAGTAAAATTTTTGGCACAATCAAGATCAAAAATTAAATTATTTCCTTTGCGTTCCATTTTACCCACCCTTTCAATATTATTGAATAATATTTCAATTAGAATAAATGAAACAATTTTTCAAAGAGAGTGAAAATAAAAACATTAAATATATTAAATGGCAAAAAGTATTCAACGAATCAAAATATAACAATGGAGCCAAGAAGTTTTACTAACAAAGAAATAAAAAATATTTTAAAAAATAAAAAAACAAGAATGATGTCTGAGTTGGTCGCTGAAAAGATATATCCTTCAATTGAAACTCTATGTATAAATATATAAGCAAAAGAGTCCTCTGCACTGGTTTTGTCCGTTCCTTTGATTTCTTTGGACAAACAGAGAAGCCAACGGGAGTGTATAAAGTAAAACAAAAAATACGAGCCCAGAGATGGAACAAGAACAAAAAAAAACAAGTAAAAGTATGAGTGGAAGAAGTAGAAGAAGATGGAGATGAAGAAGAGGGAAAAGTAAAGTGAAGCAAAGCCCAATGGGAATGACCGTAGTGATGATGGCAATAGCATGTCAAAGGGCATGGGTAATATCACGAAAAGTTAGCATGTAAGCTTGATCTAACTTACATTGCATTACATTACATTACAAACAATGTAGAGGGAAAGAAAGTCTGCAAGGTGGCTGGCCCTAAGACGGTATATATCGGCGTTGCCAACGGCAAGTTTCTGCCCGTCGTCCCTACCTGTTTCGTTGTGTCGTTCATCCTATCCTGAAGGAAGTAGTCGATGATAAAACTGGTTTGACGAGAGTCGGGGGCTTTTATTTTTATTTTACTTTTATTACTTTTTTCCTCGAGGTCTTGTCTTTCGTCTATACATCGCGGTAAACATTCAGCTCAAGTTCAGCCAGCAGGTTACTTCCAGATCAAGTTTCCTCAACATTGATATTCTGTTTAATAATATTAGCCTCAAAGTTTCAACTTTTTTTTTCACTATCGTTAATTAAGTGAAAAATTATTTTTTAAAATTTTTTTTATCACTTTAAATAATTGGCTTGAGTTTAATATATGTTAATAAGTATTTTTTAATAAATATCAAGTTCTTTATGACACTAGAAATTAGAATTTGTTCATTGAAGTAGTTGTTATAATATTAATTGGATATTCGTTAGCTAAATTGCAGTCACTTGGTACTTGTACATTTTCATTATATTATTTAATATATCAATTCAACTAGTCAAATCAATTTCACTAATTGCACATCAATGATTTTATATTCATTTGCTTTGATAATTCATCATATTTTATTATTGAAGAACATCCACGTTTATTAATATTATAATTATTTTACTAGTGTGGTTTAATATTAATGGAAGCTTTATTACGAAAATTGAAATTTCATGAGGTTGATATCGATTTAATATAATTATAAATTAAAATTTTATAATTTCTTAATCATTTATTGGTACTAGAGTTTGACCTGACCTATAATTCTGAATTTTTTTTTTTTAAATTAATTTGTTATGCTCCAGGTTCAAGAATTTTGTCAATTGGAGTTTTATAATTTTATTAAATTTTTCGAAGAAGTTTGGAAATTTTTAGAGTTTTCTGGAATCATCCAGTCAATTCTATTAATGCTTCGGATAAATTTTTTTTATTTTTAGAAAGCGGATTTTTGAATTTTAGAATTTTCTTCATATTGCTATCGATTCCGAAATAATTTCCAGGTACGACTCAAATTGTATATATATGACAAAAAAACCCATAAATATTTTTCAAATATTGTTTTTATTATTAAAAATTATAAATTTATAATTTGAGTTCAATTTCCACTCACTGTAAAAAAACGGGGTAAGTCCAGGCGGTGTAGGTGTTAAAATTTTCGGTATTGAATTTCTTCACCGAAAGCGATGCAAAAGTAACACTGCTGCCAGTGTAAATATTCTTTACCGGTGTTAAAAAAATTTCCCGGCATTAAAATATTTTCGGTGTTGAAAATATTCGACTTTGTGAATATTTTCACTCACTCGATCACTACAGTTAATTAGTATTTTTATTAATTAATTAAATTTTTGGTCATTGAAATGGTGGGCGTGAAATTGTGTCATTTTTAACTACATTGCGTATAACACAAATAATTTTTTAAATAAGTACAGAGCAAAATTGAAATTTTCTCCAGGTAATATTCATTAAATATTTATATTTTTTTGAATGTAATACATTTTTTTTCTAATTTCTATACGTGGAATTTTTTTTACACCGATTTGACACCGCCAAATTACACCGCCTATACCGATGTTTTTTTATTTTAACACCGCGTGATGTTAAATTGAGTCCATTTTTAACACCGCTCTTTTTACAATGCACGAATATCCCAATTAAAAAAAAAAAAAACAGTAAATATTGAGGCAATTTTGTAAATGCATATTACAAACGTTTGAAGTTTAATATAACCTGTATACTATATACTCTGAAAACTCTCGCAGCGGTATTATTGTCATGAAAACGTTATGTGCAATCGTGCATTGATTTTTCGTGTAGCTCGTTAGCTGTGTGATGGTGTGCGAGTAATCAAATTGTCTAGCAAGTTAAAAAAAATAAAATTTACTTTAATAAAGCAAACTTTTTTTATTTTACTTTTCAAATAGTTGCTTGTTATAACCACAAACTACAACCACTTGTCAAAAATTTCCAATATAATAGTATCACTAAATTCTTAAAATTAAAATAGTTCCCTTTATTTGGTATTTAGCAATACATATTTTAATAGACGTGTTATTCACAAGCTCCATTGTTCACTTTCATTCGACCCAAGGTAAACAGAACCCAGAATAATTAAAAGTAAATAAGCCTTTAGCTCTGTAACTAAATTTCAAAATTTTTGGGATTTCTCTTGAGAAATTATTTTTTAAATATTAATTCGTAAGTTTTTAAAGTATTCTTCCAGTTTAAAGCCTCTTACTCGCTTACTACAGAGGTCAAAATCTTAATTTCATTAATAATGATCAAAATATTAAAATTTGAGCCATGAATTATTTGTACGACTTTATAAATTTAAATTTTTATAAAACTTTGTTATTATCGAGTTGACTTAGTCTGCATATTTTTTTCTACAATGTTTGCACAATATTATCCCCCTATTAATCAAGATTTTGCTGGTAGAGGAGCAAATGCACGCGCCAGTCGTTTCAATTCGCATCGCACGATTCAGACTTGTGTAGCTATCTAGAAGGGCTATTTATCACGAACCAGGGAGTCTTATTGGAGGAGAATTCAAACTCTCCCCTGGATTCCATTACTCTCAACACACAATATTCTCTATCGTTATATTATAGGATTGAATAGGCTCGAGAGCGTGAATCAGGCCATTATCCATTCCAGACACTAACGACTTGAATTAATTTATTTGTTTTTATATTTATGATTTTATTCATGACAACGAAAAAAGCTCCCTTGATTTATTTATATATTTTGTAAATATATTTATTTTACTTATAAAAAATTATCAAAATACATTTTTGACTAAACTTTGATTGAAGCTGTATGTTGTGTTTTATTGATAACATGATACTTAAGTAATAATTTAAGCATCCGGTTTTATAAGGTTTGATAACCTTGCGGCTTATCTGTTATCTAAAATTCCCTCGAGTTGTATAGGATAAGGATAAACGGCTTTGAAAATAGTCTTCCGAGGGTACTTTGTATTTTTAAAATCTTTTCTGATACTTAAAGCTTCCAAATCTCTCTAATTATTATTAATGATTAGATATAGATTTATTTTGAAATCAACTTAATTTTAATTAAACCTGACAAGTTTATTGTTTCCAGCAGTAATTTTTTGGTCGACAAAAAAAACGAATTTCTTGGCGCAAGAAATTTTTACTTGTCTCAAAAAAATTTTTACTTGCCTCAATAAATTTTTTGTATCATAAATTGAAAACTAAAAATTTCTTGGAGCGAGAATAAATTTTCTTAGACCAAAAAAAAATTTTTTTGAACCAAGAATTTTTTTACCGTCCTAAGAAAATTTTTTTTTTGTGTATAAAAAAATTAAAATCACTACAGAAAACTATTGTTAGTCCTCAAGAGGAACTAGGGCAATTTGGTCATCGCAAAATTACAAAAAAAAAAATTAATCATTTTAAAAAACCGTGACTTAGATTTTTTATGAAAAAAAAAAAATTATTACTTCAAATTTAGAGATGACCAACTTTCCCCAATGCTTTAAATAATTGCCATTTTTTTTTTTTTTTTGATTGAGAATGAAATTTCGCGAAATATTATTGAATATAATAAAATTACAGCCACCAGATGTTTAATAATAATATTAATAACGTACATATATAATTTAGTTTGACAAAATTTTTTTAATAAAATTCCGTCAAAATGTAAAATGTAAAACTGCTGTCAATATCAGGCGAGTGTACACATGAAATGTAGTTTACAGTTTGAAAAACATGTCAAAAAGTTTAAATTAAATGGCAGAGCCGAGTATAAAAAATTTAAATAAACCGCTTGTATGTATGTTAACTAAAAATATGAATAAATATTTTTGGTATATATGTCCAGGATATATCTATATACATAACCAATTCGGAAGCAGTGGAGCCAGACTAGTTTGGGTTAATAATCCAAGCAGGTAGTACAGTTGTTGTATAGTAGGTATGCAAGTAACACGATCGGTAATGCCCAGTGATGCGTGAAAAATTAATTACACTACAGCACGAACATGTTGCAGGAAACTGGCTCGATAATTTGACGCTTCACTCGCTACATGAACGATCGTGAGAGACCACGAGACAATCCTGATTTTGTAATCGCGTTCCATAATTAATTATCCAAACGCTACCACCGGATTCAGTTATGCGGAATTATAAGAAAGCAATAAAACCTTTTTTTTTTTTTACTCGAATTATAAAATTAAATATGAGTTGAAATTTTTTAAATTAATTTTCTGCTACCGATTACGAAATTAATTATCAGTCTTGAGATCATACTTCAATTTTGATTTATTATTTTTTTTTTTCCGTTAAATTTAAAAGATTTGTGGGCAATTTCTCTCCGCATTTTTGTGTAATTTATTTATTTTTTTTTTTGTTAAATTTAAACTGCGGTTTGAATTGGAAAGTTTTCATCAGCTGGTCGAGCTGCAAACTGGCGATGGGCGGAGAAAATGGACAGGTCTTTGGGGGGTTTAAGTATGAGATACAATAGATTTTGGAACAAGGACGACGTGCATAACAGATGAAAGATTTAACACAGCAACAGCTGGCAATGACTTTCTCGGTTTTCGCTACTGACGAATTATATTAAACGAGCTTTTAAGCTCCTGGTTTCATTCACATGAATAACTTTTGTACACTGAATAACTATTGTTCCAAAAGTAAAACCCCAGTAACTTTTGATGAATCATAGTTGACAATCTTAAAATTAAACTACAAAATTTAATGTAATTTTGGACGTTAAAGTTTAAGTTGATAATTATAAATGCTCGGAAAAATCGGTCAGAAAAAATTTCGATGAAGTAGTTATCAAAATTTGATGTTGAAGAAAAAATAAAAAAGTGGTTGTATAAATAAAAATAGTAAGAAAAGTTAAAAGTTTGGTAGCTAGGTAACAAATTGAGATGGAGTAAGAGACAATTGCTCGTTGAAGAAGCAACTTTAATCGCCGTTTCGCTCCAATTTTCTTAAAGTATAAGAAGGAAGATATTAGCCAGGAAACTCAGCTCATGGATTCTTGACGACAGGAACAGGATGTCTTGGTGTTAAAGGAGAAGGACGCGATGAAAATTCAACAAGGCACGTAGAGGAGAAAGATTACGAATAAGTAATAAGAAACCTTCGTCTCTTTTTCGCCAAAGACTACCCGATACTCTGTCCTTATTTAACTTCCTAGCGAGTATATTGCCGGAAAAGTTGGTGAATTCGTTGCAGCAGTGGCCAATTGAACAGCAAGCAACCTTACTCCTAACTAACGAAGAGACTTGAGGACCTAACTAGCGCAGGACTTGTTACTAATTTTATTTCTTTTCTTTTTTTTTTTTTTTTTTTTTTTCTTGCTACAATTAAAAAGATCGCTCGGGTATTAATAATTAATGGAGCTTGTTATATTTAAAAGTGACAATAAAATTCAAATTTTACTAACTCTTTAAAAAATTTTATCGCCAAATTAATGAAATTTTTTACCACGCAAATTTTCTCATAATAAAAAAAAAATTTTACAACTGTTTGGTCTCTGTCTAATTAAAAAAATTTTTTGTTGCAGCCCTGTTTTTTTTTTTATTAACCATCATATCATATTTTTTTTTTTTTTTGTTAAAAATATGAACAACATTTTGGATTTTTTTTTTTTTTTAATTTTCCTTGAAAATTTGAACTCACGGCTTTAGAAAAATAAATTTTATTGACAATGAAAGAAATCCGCGGTCTTACAAGTGTTCCATTACATTAAAAGAAAATGAAACAAAAAAAAAAAGTGAATACATTTGATTTTTTCACCCCAGTCTTTGTTCCTTTCAAAATAAAATAAAAGATAAATTTCAAATAATTGCGGTCATAAAATTTTATTTAGACAGGTTAAATTAATGACATTACTTAAAGTGTCAGTAAAAAATTTAAAATCTAGATCGAGAAATATTACAAATTTAAAAATAGATTATTTTTATTAACACTAACTGTCAAATATGTTAATAAAATTTATTATATACAGATCGTAGTAAAGTCAGAGGTGTGAAACTTGTTGTGAATTGTGAGTTGTGTCGGATGATAAGACGATCCGCTTTAATTTTAAGCTGATAAGGTGTAACCGATAAGCAGCTATAAACATAGACAAGCCTTTGCAGAGTCAGACATATATACAGACACAGACGTAGGACAGACCCAGACTCAGACATACAAATTACGATGAGTGACTTTATCTGCCGGAGGATCCTCATAATAATAGTCACGACAAATGGTGTTATGTGTTATGTATATATCAGAATAACAGTTATACCAATGTAATCTAAATCTGAGTAGATAGAGAAATTACTGGCAGTAGGAGAGAGTATGTACTAACTCACGATGTCGAGCCTAAATGTCGAGCCGTAACTTTAAAGTTCCACTGGGAGTACACTGTTTCTATTACTACAATATTATACGACATGCATTAAGCTCTTGTTAAAGACAATGTATATATTGGTCAGCAATACATGATGTGCAGGTACCATTGGCACATATTAGCTCAATAATAATCAACGCTCTGATCTAGACTTCGAGACTGGAATTTGTGGTTTGATTTAACAGAACACTTCATCGAGAGATTCAACTATTCTCCAGGAATTTAAATTATTTACACTCGATATTCTGTTCGAGCGATTGTTAAGTAATTTTATTTACTTAATGATCAATATCTATGAATATTCAAATTTCATTTTTATTTTAAGAAATATTTAATTCATAAATTTATTTTAACATTAATAAACATTTCGCTCGGTGGTATTTAATTAATTTTTTTTTTAAGTGCTATAGAATAATAATTTAATTTATGTATGGAATTAAAATTTTTATTATTTAATGCGAATAAAAAAAATGGTTGATTTAACTTTGTGTACTTAGTTATTTATTAATGCTAATAATATTAGTAGACATAATTACGTGAAATTATTGCACGCATATAAATTGATTTCAATTAACTGATTTTAATTGATTGCTGCTTTGATTATTTATTTAATTATTTATTGGATTTGTGAGTTTGATAGATTTTAATTATTATTTAATTTAACAGTAAATTGAAAGTAGAAAAAAAATTATTTGTTTTTTTTATCAAAGTAGAAATTTTTATTTAAATTTAATAAGTTTTGAATAAATATATGAATTCAATTCACATTCATGTACATATGGATGGTACATCAAAATTTAGATGAAGCTTTTTTCTGCACAACTCAATTGCGAAGCAATGAGATGTGTTCTGCTAACGCTTACTTGGTTTCAGCTGATTCACTCACGCAAAAATCAAATTTACACTTATTCAATTATGCTCAACTAAAACAAAATTCGTACCATTTGAAAGATAATTTATTAATGAATAAAATTGACACGATTTTAAGTCAGTTTTTTTGAAAATAATGATTGAAAAAAAAAAAAAATAAAATGTAAAGAAAACCGGTGATGTGCGTCAGTATGTACGGATGTTGGTAAACACACACGGAAAAAAATTAATCGTGAATGCAACATGATGCAGTCATGTTGCATTCACATGATGAAATCATGTTGCATTCACATGATTTGTCATGTTGCATTCACATGATAGTCATGTTGCGGTAACATGAGAAAATCATGTGGCATTCACATGATTTGTCATGTTGCATTCACATGATAATCATGTTGCGGTAACATGAGAAAATCATGTGGCATTCACATGATTTGTCATGTTGCATTCACATGATAATCATGTTGCGGTAACATGAGAAAAATCATGTTGCATTCACATGATTTCTCATGTTGCATTCACATGATAATCATGTTGCGGTAACATGAGAAGATCATGTTGCATTCACATGATTATCTCATGTTACCGCAACATGATTATCATGTGAATGCAACATGACAAATCATGTGAATGCAACATGATTTTTCTCATGTTACCGCAACATGATTATCATGTGAATGCAACATGACAAATCATGTGAGTGCCACATGATTTTCTCATGTTACCGCAACATGATTATCATGTGAATGCAACATGACAAATCATGTGAATGCAACATGATTTTTCTCATGTTACCGCAACATGATTATCATGTGAATGCAACATGACAAATCATGTGAGTGCCACATGATTTTCTCATGTTACCGCAACATGATTATCATGTGAATGCAACATGACAAATCATGTGAATGCCACATGATTTTCTCATGTTACCGCAACATGACTATCATGTGAATGCAACATGACAAATCATGTGAATGCAACATGATTTCATCATGTGAATGCAACATGACTGCATCATGTTGCATTCACGATAAATTTTTTTCCGTGCAGCTTAAAAAATACACAACCGATTGATCTACTCTATTTTTTATTAGACTTGAATTTTTAAACAGAGGAACCCTTGTGAATCTTAAAACTGGCAATTCATGATGTACCGAAAACGGGAATGTTTTTCGTTTTTCGAAAAAAAATAATGGAAAGTAAAAAATGTACTAGATGACTACACGGAAAGAAAATTATGGAAACCGGTTCCCATAATCCTATAAAATTTTTTCCTATACCAACATAGGAATTATGACCATAAATTATGGGAGCAGTTCCTATAACATTATAGCAATGGTTCCTATAATTACGGAAATGGTTCCTATGACTTATAGGAATTGTTCCTACATTATTATGGGAATCATTCCCATGATATAAAGGAATAAACCCTATATTTTATAGAAATCATTCCCATAAATTATAGGAACCATTACCATAATATTATGGGAATGGTGCCCATAATGGTATAGGAACTAGTCCAATAGCATTATGGGAGGAGCTATTCCTATAATATTATGGAAATAGTTTCCATACTATTATAGGCAACATTCTATAATATTGTGGGAATGGTTCCCATAATGGTTTGGGAACTAATCCCATATATTATAGGAACCATCCCTATAATAGTAGGTATGGGTACAATTCCTATACCATTATGGGAACTATTCCCATAATGCATAGCAAAAGTTCCCATAATTTTCTTTCCATGTAGATTTCTCTGAAATGTTTCACGTACAGATGCTGGTATGTCACTCGAAAATTGCAGGCCACCTCCAATTTCCGGAACTACCCCTTGAGCAGTTAAAGTACACAAATTTTTGTTATTTTCCTTGCGTGAAAAATGTTCCGATTTATAGGTACATAATTAATGAAAAAATTTAGTTGCCATTTATTTTTAGTTTATTTTTTTAAGTGATTGTGGTGCCCGGAATATATTTTTTCAATTTGAGGAAAAAAAAAAAAATTTAATGCCATAATTCGAAAATTGTATTAAAAATCATATCTGTTACTGAAACTCACACAAAATTACATATTTGTTAAATTTTGTCAGAAAAATATGAAGTTTTTTTTTTTTTTTTTTTTTTCATTTTTTGAACCTTTCCCATTCACTGAAAATTGGAAAAACTTTATCTTAATGACAACTGAAACTCTGTCTTATTTTTCTGCAGACAAAACAAAAGTTCTAGTACTCAATACCGTTTTTCTAAGTCACTTATATTATTTTTGAGTAAAAAAAAAAAATTAAGAGCTTAGCAAATCTTTACCGAGTATATTTTTTCGTATAAATTTTATTGCGACGTTTACTAAAATAAGATCGTCTTTCGAAAGTAAACAAAAATATAATGTTCAATTTATATGCTCTCGTTTTATCAAACTCAATTTGTATTATTCTTATATACACATTCAATATATACAGGATCGAAAAAAGAATAAAAATAAAAAAAACGGTTATACTAAGTCCGTGCAAAGTTTAGTATGTCCTGCAGAACAAGACAGAGTTTGTATGTCAAATAAACATCAAACGCGATCGGCAAATCGACCACGCCCAAGACAAATACTCCACACCTAGGGTATAATAGTCTACACTATACTCTACTCTGCACTCTATATATACACCTTCATCCGTCATATAAATACATACATACACTCACTCGTTTATTTTATAATTTAAAAAGAGAAAAAAAATCTAGCCATCTACAGTTCCTACAGATCTGCCCAAGTATCAAAAAATAAATTTATCTAAAATTTTTAAAATTAAATTTATCGAAAAAATCCTCGATCTAATGATATGTAGAATTTTTAAATTATTACTTATAAATTGTTTACCATTTACACACCTATATATATATGTATAAATTACCTTTCACTGAAAAATTAGAGTCTGCGTGTTAAAGTTTTAATAATAAACTTAAATCAAATGTTTTTTTAATGAGTTTCTGTCTATTTCTTCAATTACTCGATGGAGATGAAAATTTATTCCAATTAAAAAACTTCAAATTTTCATGGCTTCATTCTTGAATTACATTTTTATGAAAAGCCATAGCCGAGCTTCGCAAAAAATAGGTGGAAGTTTGTATAATAATTAACTTAAAATGTTTTTTATTAATTGGTTTCCTCAATTTTATCTTCTCAGAAATAATAATGAGAGCTAAAAACCACTATGGCTACGGTATAGATACACGGTAGGCTTGCGCCATAACACTTCATACATATATACATGTGTTTGAACGTATACTTGGCGCGAGACACTACCGTGTCTCCTGATCAATTAATATTTTTTTTGACAATGAATAGTTAAATAATATCAAAAATTTTTTTCATCATTGAAACGTACACTGTAAAAAATCGACAGTTAATTCGGAGTGATTACGGATTTTATTTCAATCAGAATTCAATCCGTCACTCGAAGTTCCGGATTTTTTAGAAAAACTACTCCGCATATGGAGTAAACAGGGAGTTTGTTTGTCCAGCAGAATGATTTCGGAGTGATCTGAAATTTTTTTCAAATCTGCATTCACTCCGGAGTATTAATATTTAAATAAACTTCCTTTAGAATTTAATTTTACTCGGAACTGGTGTTTCAATATTAAAATAAACTCCCCTTTGGAGTGAATAAATACCGAGTCATCCTTCCGTTTTCACTCGGGATTTAATCCGCGTTTACTCTGCCAATTTTTTACAATGTAATGTAAAAAATATATTCATCAGCCCTTAATTTTCTTGGCTTCAAACTAGATATTTTTTAGCCAATTAACTCAAAATTACATTGTAAACTATTAAATTAATCGTGCTCTAGATTATACTTGTTAATTGCAATATAAATTATCATAATTACCCTAAAGGCTGCAACCTTTCTACTCGGGATTGAAATAGGGATCTTACTAATCAAATTTCAATTTTTAAAGTTTTATTTTCCATCGTCAAAATCGTTTCAATGATACCTAATTTGCATAGTTAAACAAATCTTATCATACATGCTGTAAAAACATGATAACTATTACCACATCCCAATAAAGAGTTATTATACACTATGTACTGTTCATTATCATGCTTACATGTTAACCCTTTATTTCTCATATATGTTGTAACAGTTACCATCTAATTAGTAATGTTTCTTATACTCGAAAAATTTGTAAATTTTGTCATCTGCACTGCAAAAAATCGGGAATGATTTCGGATTTTATTTCAATCCGAATTCATTCGAAGATTCGGAGTTTTAACCCTAATCCAGTGTCGCTGTTTTCAGCACCCGTAAACGTTGAACATGGGTCATTAGCGGCCGCCGCTTATTTAACTGTTATTCTGTAAGGAAAAATCTGAAGAAATCCGTAGGTCTTCTTTGAACTTCTAACTATGCAATAGAGTTGTTTCCAGCCCCAAAAATCCCTTTTTCAATAAACATTTTCATCAAAATTCAGAGGCATATAAGCTGTTTACAGTAGAATATTTGGACACAAAAGACCCATGTTCAACCGATTAGGGTTAAAAAAAATTACTCCGAAAACTGAGTATATAGGAGTACAAGAAGTTTTTCCAGCAGAGTGACTTCGAAGTGATCTGGATTGTATTTAAATCCGCATTCATTCCGATTCGGAGTTTCGATATTTAAATAATTTCCCTTTCGGGGTAGATTTGACTGCAAAGGGATTAAATTAATACACAGTTATCTGCTCCGCATTCACTTCGGATCTAATTCACGTTCACTCTGCAATTTTTTTACAGTGTTAAATACGTAGTAATAATTATCATCTCGGATGAAAATGGTGATGATCACCAATAGGAAAAGTTAACAAAAAAGTATGAGAATTTTTCAAATGTAATATTCAAATATATAGAAATAGTTACTTCGTTAAGATGGAAGATACACGGAAAAAAATTTACTGTAGCTGCAACAGGAGGCAGCCATGTTGCAGTGACAGGAAAAAATCCTGTTGCAGCAAAAGGATTAATACTGTTGTTGCGACTTAATAGTAAAATATAGTTACACGGTAAAAAATGTTGTGTCATTACGTCAAAAAACTTAGTGTTACAAATTTTGGTGTTAAATATTTAACACTTTTTTGGGTTGATTTAACAAAATAAATCTTAAATGTACACATAAAAGTGTTAAATATTCAACACAAAAATTTGTAACACTAAGTTTTTTGACGTAATAACACAACATTTTTTACCGTGTAACTATATTTTACTATTAAGTCGCAACAACAGTATTAATCCTTTTGCTGCAACAGGATTTTTTCCTGTCACTGCAACATGGCTGCCTCCTGTTGCAGCTACAGTAAATTTTTTTCCGTGTATTGCCACTTTTTTTCAGTGTACATAGAAACATTGTTTGCTTAGAATTCCTCATTCTCCTGATAATATATGTGATTTTAGTTTCAATGCAATTTAAATGTCACTGTAAATATTGAATATGTCATTTGATGTTTAAATAATTAAAACATAATAACATGCTAACTGACCCCAATACAGAGTGTTAATTTACAATTACACATTATCGACTAGTATGTGCATAGCATACAAAATTTATTATGATTAATTTTAGCCATCACTGTTATTATGACGCATAGCTGCCGTCCCGGTAGAGGTAGACAAAGACAAGCGTAGAGGTAGAGGCAGAGGTGAACCAATGAGTTGAGTTGAGGGATGCTTAAATTATTTTTGATACATTACAAGCACCATATTTGCGGTAACGTCAACACAAAAGCTTAACTGTATTAATTATGACAGATTGATTATTATTAATCGTGGTTGAGAGAAGAGTGTTCGGTACTGGTCTGGTTTGAGGAATATGAGCCAATAAACCCAGTGAATGACATTATGGACGTTGTTGCTGTTGCTGGCATTGTACATAACAGCACATGATGCCAGATGATGCATAATAAACTCTTGGTATTTACGCGACTCTGTAGTATAATATAATATAACATATAACAAACTTGCGGATATAACGACCGATTAATTTTAAACTTGCCTCCACTCAATACTCATGGCTACTTTGTTGACAGTCTTGACATGCTATTTATTAAACTATTAATCAGCTAATTACTTATTAAAAACTAGTTGGTTTATTGTTATAGTCGAGACCGGGGCACAGTCGCCCACCCCCAAATTTTTTTTGTCAAAAGTTTGTTTTACTAATTTAGAGTTTATTTAGAAATTTAGAAGCAAAATAGGATTTTCGGGGTAAAATGGGACTAGAACATTTAGAGAAATTATTTTTTATGAAATTTTTATTCTACGATTTTTTAAGGATAGAAACTGTCGTACCCCGAAAAAAAAAAAAATTTTAATAAAACGTGCTGATGTATCATTGGAGCGAAAAAAAAATTTTATTTTTTTATTTTTACGGGGTCTTGAAAAAAATTTGTTCTCAAAAGTCTAAACTATAATTACTCGCTTAAGTAGACTAATGTGTCCCAGTTTCCACTTTATTGTTATTTTTTTTTTTTTAAACAAATATTTAAATTAAAAACATCAGACTTAAATCTATGTAAGAAAAATTAATTAAAAAACTAAATCGCAGTGTGAAACTACTCGGTTACTTTCACGCGGACCCTTTCGCAGAGACAACCGACTAACTCGGCTAATCCGATGCTAATTTGATACGGTAGTCGTATCCCAGTTTACAATAGTCCTTTGTGCACCTACACGCTCACCTCAGTACAGACAACTCTCCGCACCCGGAAGACTAATAACGAATATCTCCGTGTGATATTTGCTGCGTACATCACACAGCCGGCAGACTAGACCATTACACATTATTACCATTTCTCACAATCCACTAATTTCTTCAATTTCCTGATAAACAGTCACGGTACTCAAGCCCCAATATCTTCATTAGATTTCTCATGACTACGCGGAAAAATTTTTTGTGTTACCTCAACGTAAGATATGTTGTAGCAACAATTTTTTTTATTCATACAGAATCTATATGGATAACAAATAATTTGTTGTGGTAACAACGGGTTTATTGTGGCAAAGAAAAATTCGATGAATCAACTAACAGTATTTTCAAACTGATTTCTAGGTTTTATTAAACATTTTTTTAAACAGAGGAAAATCCACTAGTTTGAATTAAAACGATTTTATTTTATTTTTTTTTTTTTTAATTGCCAAAGTAAATTTTTATTTTTTTCTGTTGAAAAAACAACTTTTTAAACTAAAGGTACCTAAATCGATTTTTTAAATCTTTCCCAATATAAGGGAAGGGCGGGTAAAATGGGACCACTAAAAAAATAATGGATTTTTGTGAATTTGAATACGGTTAATTTTTTTTCGTTTTTTTGACGTCCATTGGAAGTAATTGAACCAAATTTACAGTTGCTATAGAAAATAAATTCTTCCCGGGCGGGCGAAATGGACTACTCCCAAAAAAAGTAAAAAAAAATTGACTGTAATAAAATTGTTTGTGTCTAATCTAAGTGAAAAAAAAAATTTGCAACACAGTTAGTAAATAAAGATGTCAACAAAATAAAATTATTGAAGATAAATAAATTTTATAAAATCTAGACATAGCAAAAAAGACACCGTGTTTCTTTAGTGGCCAACAATACATTAATTCTACTGAAAAATTTCTGTTAAAAATTCAAAAAAAAAAACTTTTTCCAGAAAAAAAATTTTGGGGCACTCCAAATTGTACAAAAAAATGATAAGGCTCGTAAGTGACGTTTACATAAAATTTTAGAAAAAAAAAAAATTGTACCGTTTTTGGAATAGTCTGTTTTGCCCACCCTTCCACCATACTTTTTTTAAGAATATAAATTATCTCATCTTTTGTTGTCCATCATGATGATAAATTTTTTTTTTACTATAGAATAGAATCAAAGACTCCTTAAAAAAAGTAAGTAAATAAACTACGTCTCATTCTTATAAAAAATAATTGCATAAAAATATTGAAGAAAAAAAATTTATAAAAAAGCTTTTACCCTTGTTCTGATCTCACCTGAGACCGCAACTACTTTGTCAGTGGTATCCAGTTAACAGCAAAGACACCAATTAACAACACTCTTTCTGCAGACCATCTACTGGGTATACTTTAAATATATATATGTATATTCAACCCAACCTTTTCTCATTAGCCGTTATTCTGACTCATAATAACCTACGTGATGACAAGTTAAATAAAAAAAAAGTGTGAAAATTGCATATACATATCTCTCGACACTTTTAATTAAATAAAATAGAATTAAATTTTTCATAAAAATACTAAAGTGTCGTGTCGAAAAAAAATGCCTGCGCTTTAATTTATTTAGGATTTTTCCATTTTTTTGTCCATGTCGACGTTTATAAAATGAATGTAATGCCATTGCATTAGTTATTTTAGCAGAGTACAGTAAGTGGGAAAGTGAAATAAAAGAGTTTTAAAAGACAACGAAAAATTAGGAACCTGGCGCCCTGGTACTTGTACATGGATATTGTAATTTAAATGCCGCGTTGTTAAAAGCTTGGATTCCTTACTGTCAGACGTGGCGTGTTCTTACAACAATTCGTAGAACAGCGTTAGTCATTGTGAGATGGCGATTGTCGTCGTCTTGGTCTTGGTACCAGGAGACGATACAATGAACGGCGACGTACGAGCTAAGTGTAGACGACGAGACAACGCGAGTTGAATAGTAAAACAGTTACGACAAACTAAACCGGCTGCGAGTCAATACGATGAGTGTGTTGAGTATGTTTTGTCTGGATACGTGAGTGTGAGTGTATGTCAATGGGAGACTTGCTAAATCCCGCAATCAAATTGTATCCCACTTAATCATGTGTGCTACAAAAAACCACTTAATACGCTCGGCGTAGTCAACAGTAAAGTAAAGTGGGTAAAAAAAAAAAAATCAGCCGCATTGACGAATAGCTTAATGATGTGAAGACTGGAAATTCATGTTTTTTGTCCGGGGGATCAAATTGGAAACAATTGGTGAATAATGAGCAATTAATTAATGCCAGAGAAGGTCTAATACGCATTGCAGTGGGCAATGGGATCAAACGCCTTGGCTGTTGTCATGTAAATTTGTGGGTGACTGTAAACTCCCGGTATTATATATATAGATGTATTTATGTTTGTATGCATGTATGGATGTGTGTGTGGACAATTGTGTTGCATTGTTCATAGGTGACAAGACCATTGGATACGAGTAGTGCTTTTGGCATTTGATTTCACATTACGGCTTAATGCTACTTGCGCTTCGTAACACTCATTAGACGCTAATCTGGTGACATTGTTATCGTTTATAACGATCAATATACGTGTAATTAATCCGTTTGTTATTGTTTCATTTTTTTATTTTGTGGTTTAGTGCTTCAATTAATATTTATTTGTTGGAAAATATTTTTGTTTAATTTAATCCCATTTTCCCACGCGTAAAAAGTAGTAAAATTAAAGCTGTATCTTTGATAAATTTATTAGGGAAAAGTATGTTTTGGAGTTCGGGTGTCTGTTATTTAAAAATGGTTATAGTCAGGGTTAATTTAATAAAAAATTCTGCAGTAATACAAATGATGACAGGAAAAAGAATTTATTAAATTTTATTTTGTTCTTCATTGTAAAAAAACCAGGAGGACACAGTACATGGAGAAAAGTGGGCTTGAGAAACCTACGAATTTTTGTTATCCTGTCGGTCAAACTTGAAACCGGAAATAAAGTTGCCAAGAATAATTATGCTATACTACAAACAATATTATGCACTCAAAACTTATTGATAAATTGTAATGAATATTGTTTGTCTAAATTAGAAATTATGGTAAAAAATAAAAAATTTTTAGAGGTTCATAATAATAATTATAGTGCAGCATAATAATTTTTTGACGACTGAACTTCCTGTTTCAAGTTTGGTCAACAGCATAATAAAAATTCGTACATTTTTTGTCTCCATTTTTCTCCATGTACAGGTGGTGTAGGTGTTAAAAGTTTCGGTATTAAATTTCAACACCGAAAACGGTGTAAAAATAATACCGCCGCCAGTGTAAATATCCTTTACCGGTATTCAAATATTTTTCGGTGTCGAAAATTTTTTGTTTTAGGAATATGTTTACTTACTCGATTGCTGTAGTTAAAAAGTGCTTTTATTAACTAATTATATTATTGGTGATTGAAATGGTGGGCATAAAATTGTGTAATTTTTAAATAGATTACTGTAAGCATCGACAATCCTCATAGCCCAGGCTCGTGATTGCGGGCACTTAGGACTGAGGTCTCTGACGTCAGTGTAAGGTGAATAGCACCCCATAGATCAACTACCCCCACTAACTACAAGCAGTGGGACTAGAGAACAACGAGGAGACATACAATTCCGACGGGACCCTCCAAGAGGACCCAACTTGACGTCATCTAGCTACTCTCACCCTTTCCCTTATTATATTACTTATTATTAACTGTCCATATTATACGATTAGTTGTTGGGTTTAATAATGTTTAACTGTTAAATAAATATTTGTTTCTATCTACTAGCAAGTGAAATATATTAAAGTGACCTTCTTACATTACATATTAGGGACAAGATTTTTGCCTTATTTTTGAAATGAGTAGTTCAAGTTTTTGATATTACGGGGAAAATATCGGTCTTAGTAAAAAAGGTTTCAAACAAAAGTTGTAGGAAATTCAATTTTACTAAAAAAAAGTCTCTTATGATTTTTTTATACAATCAATATTTTCACCGTAATTTAAAAATTAAGGTTCATAATGAATGATTCAAAATTTGAGGAATTATGAAAGTCTTAATTTTGAAATTACAGCTTTCTTATTAGTCCTAAAAAAAATTATAAGAGACATTTTTTTTTTAAATTAAATTTCCTACAACTTTTGTTTGAAAAATTTTTTAATAAGACCAATATTTTCCCCGTAATATCAAAAATTTCACACCACTATTTATTAACTATTTTTAAATTAACGCAAAAATCCTGGCCTTACGTATAACATAAATAATTATTTAAATTCGTACACAGCAAAATTGAAATTTCCTCCAGATAATATTCATTAAATTTTGATATTTTTTATATATGTAATACATTTTTTTTTTTCTAATTTCTATATGTGGATTTTTTTTTCACACCCTTTTAACACCCGTATTTTAACACAACCAAATTACACCGCCTACACCGGTGTTATTTCATTTTAACACCACCTGGTGTTAAATTGAGTCTATTTTTAACACCGCTCTTTTTACAGTGTTGGGTTTGATCAATTGAAAAAATATAATTGGCTGCATATTTATAACAGGAAGTAAATATTTTACAGCTGAATTTAATAATTGGAGCAGTGGGTTTTTTATTTTCGAATTTTAAGTAGTAAAATAAAAATGATGTAAAAAGTGAACAATATCGAGTACCAATAAACAATGACAGTTATAATTATTAAACTGAAACAATCAGTAAAAAACAAAATCGATACACTGCACAATACATTAATGTCATATAATAATACAAATGAAAATTGACACATGGACGTCATTGACAAGCTCACAATAAAATTTATCCGCAATAAATACTCTAATTAAAACAATTAAACTCCAATGCACACCAAGCAATAACCAATAAAACTCACCAATAATTCCATAAAGATTAAAAAAAAGTCAATATACGTATAAAATGAAATGAAAAACAATTAAACTGTCAATAACAAAATTAAATGGAATAATTTATAATATTTGAATTTGCATAAGCGTATCAAATCAAAATGTAACATATTTAAACTTTCACTACTCCACCCTAGATCAACTAATCTAAACTCACGTGCCTCACACCCTACACACCTTTCTACTACTAGATTACACATTTAAACATTTACACACCAATAAACACATTACCCAGTGCCCATTCTCGATTACGTGTACACTAGTTGGGATATTTAACTTCAGACTGACGTAAATAATCCTAGTCCTCCTACGTGTGACCTTATCACGAGATAAATCGGACCGGAAATCAAACAACTCGGTGCTGAGCCGATGACAAAGCGCGAAATTTAAGTATTCAAATCGATTTAATATTTATTACATCATTATTTTATTTTACATATTTCTGTATTTTTTACAATGACAGAAAAAAATACTGTTTTCAAATATCTGCGTGTTTGAATCCTCCCGAGTAAATATTTGTCTAATCATAGTAAAAATATACTCCAACCAAGTAATATTTTCTTGATTTAAGAATTTTTATACTTATTTTAAGAAAATATTCTTGGTTGGAGTACATTATTACTAAGATTAAACAAATAATTTTCTCGGGAGGATTCAAACACGTAGATACTTGAAAACAGTATTTTTTTTTTCAGTGTATTAGTAACAATAATAATAAAAGTGAAATTAAAAGTTAAAATAGTGTTTACACAAAAAAAAAAAAAGATTTTTTGAAGTAAAATATTTTTACTGGCTTCAAGAAAATTTTTTCTTGTCTCAAGAAGTTTTTTGAATTATGAATTGAAAATAAAAAACTTTATTGGGGCGAGAAAAAATTTTCTTGAAGCAAAAAAATTTTTTTGAACCAAGAATTTTTTTCTAGTCTTGAAAAAATTTTAGTTTCCTTTTCAGAATGCAAAATATTTCTTGCGTCAAGAAATCCTTTTTTTCTGGGTCCACTGTAAAAAATCGGGAGTGAATATGGATTTTATTTCAATCCGGATTCATTCCATTACTCGGAGTTCCGAAGTTTGAAAAAAAATGTCTGCATGCGAAGTGAATAGGAATTTTTATTTCGAGCGGAGTGATTTTGGAGTGACGCGGATTTTATCTCAATCTAGTCAGGAGTTTTAATACTTGAATAAATTTATATTTAATTGAAATAACTGTTAATAAGAAACGTAATTATTTTAATAAGTTATTGATTCGTGCTCAATATAAATGTCTAAATATAGAAACCGTAACGTCACTGTGTATAAGTAATTTTTTTTTATAATTAATATTTTCCAAAACTCCCTTTCGGAGTGAAATTCAAAGGGAATTAAATACATAAAAAGTCATCCACTCCGTGTTCACTCCGCAAATCTTCGACAGTGTAAACACTTGAATTTACGTTCAAAGTTAAAGAATAATTTATTCTAAAGAGTTTTATTACCCATAAAACTCCATTAAAACGTATTTCCCATATCTTCAATAGATAAATCAGAATTCAAGTTAAAAGACGTTAAAATATTTGTAATTAGATTTCTATCTTATTTATAGATTGGTTACTTTAAGTCGAAATCGTGATTTAATTATCAAAGATGCGATAAAATTGTTTCGAAACAAATTTACAGAGGGTGAAATTCTCACAAATAAATAATTCGATAAATTATTTCGTAGAGTAAACAATCAACAAATTATTTCAATTAAACCTTCGATCAAAATCGTATTTTTTTTCAAAACAATAACAATTATATTGATGGCCAAATGCATTAGCTGTAAAGACTACTTCACTTCATCTAGTCCTTTTGGGGTGCTTCTGCTCCAACAACCGGACGGACCGGAAACGTGGCTCGAATTGAATTCCACTTTAGTGGAGGTTGTTGGTGAAGCAGACCGACAAGTGCAATAGGGCGTTTGAAATCGACTAGTGCATTTTCAGTAAACCCAACTCTTGTAAGACGTGTATGGGCGTTTGTTGGCTTCCTTCATTTATATTTTATGCCTTTTATTTTTATATCATCATTATTATTGTTACTTCTTTTGTCATAATATTAACAATAAATCTATACAATTACAGTTACAGTTACTGTCGTTATTGTTTAGTGGCGGTAATGGATTTTTTTATTCACCCGAACAATTGAAGCTTTTTGTAAGCAATAACAATGTCTTATTTTTCTTCGCAATTCGTTTTTTAAAAAATTAGTTCATTTTTATTTTTGTTTTTATTTTATTAAAACACTTGAATCGGGTAATTTATGAGCGGATTTGTTTCAAGTACAGATATAGTATTAAGTAAAATATTTATTTACAATATAAAGAAGATAAAAAACTAAAATAAAACATCTTTAAAAAATATGTTGAATTTATATAACTCTCGAGTGTATCGTTTTGTCATTTATTTCCGGATTTCATATTATATATAAAAATATATTAAAGGAAGGAAAAAAAAGTTTATATATTTTCATAGTTATATTCTAGTGAAGGAGTTAGGAAAATATAAGAGCAAGCTCTGAGTGTGCAGCGGACGGAATATGGAATATATTCGTTAGAGAACAACTCTGTGCTATTGTGTGTTGTGTGGATTTTTATGTTGTTGTGTATACAGTATTATTGTGAATAGTCAAGTAGTATTCACACACATGTTAAAGTGGTGGTTAAGCTGATGCATCTGACATTTTTGCCGCCTGCTTCACCAAACGAATTCATATACTGTGTTTTGTATAAATATATACATATATATGTAGGTTTTTTATATATACTTTTTTATCATTATTATTATATATCTATTTATACTTATACGCTACAATTCCCGATAATCTGTGAGTTTATCCAGCCGGAAGTGAAGATCTCGAGTAGACGAACAACAGGCTGTCACAAAAATACCATCCAGTCGTAGCTTGTCGAGCTTTTTTAATCACTTTTTTTCATGTCAGAATTTTATCCCAAGTTAAATTCATTATAAGTAATTAGAAAGTATTTTTATAGCAATTTTAACTCAAGTTAATTTTTAATATAAATATTAAAAATGTGGTCTACGGGATTTTTTGCTGATCCGTGTGTTCATGCGTCATTTGCAGGTGCGATTTAATTAGAAATATTTTATTAACTGACTTAATTTTCTTTGCATAGAAGAGAGGGGAGTGAGAGACCTGTCTAGAAAAATATGAAAAATTGTTTTTTTTTTTTTTATATTTATTAGAAGCTAAATGGTTAAATGGTTTAAATGTGTAAATTTACTGGCAGCAAGTTGATGTTATGAAAAAATTAAAAATTTTTTTTTTAATTTCTTTCATAATAAAATATATTTTGTATGAAAACAAAAAAATATGAATAAAAATTGTAAATTCGAAAATAAAAAAAAAAAAAAATTACTATTTTTACTTCAGAGTAAATCCAGCTTCTTCTAGCAAGTTTAAATTAACCATTTAACCCCGGAAAAATAGAAAAATCGTTTGAAATTATTTATTACTTTTTTTTTAATTTTTAGGAAGGGGCCATCACACTTTTGTCGTATTTTAGTCGCCCGGGTCAAAAAAAATAACTTGATTTTGACTTTTTTGACTTGCTTTTGACTTTATTAACTTGATTCTGGCTACACTTGCTTACCTTAACTCCAATATGACTTTTTGAACTTAAAATTTAAGTCAAATTCAAGTCAAGGTTGACTTGTATCTCAAGTCAAAAAACAAATTATAATAGTTTCGTCCTCGAAAGCCTCAATTCCTTTGATGCTTTACTTGCCGCCCAGAAAGTAACTCTACTTCAGTACTCATAATCCTCAATGAGAACTATGAGTTCTAAATGCGAATAATTTATTGATTTTAAATTATAAGTAAGACCTCAAAATCCTCAACGAATGAAAATTTATACTTAAGATTTTGAAAAGTTTTAGATAGAAAAGGGAGGGGAGAGAATACGTCGAATGAGACTTTTAAGGTTCAAATATGGATAAAATTATTCCTGTATGTTTTGAGTATTATGGTATTCCAGTTTAGTCCTCAAAGTGGTAAAAAGGGTCGTAACTACTACTTTGAGGACTTAACTAGGATAACTTTCTATACTGTTGTCAATCTTAAAATTCCAAATTGATCTTCAAAAACCTCATTGAGAACTTTGAACCTTCAATCCGAATTTTTTTTTTTGACTCGGGATTTGACTTAAATAACTCAAATTCAAGTAAACTTTTCAAATTCAAGACAACGTGACTATAATTTGACTTGGTTGACGTAGATCGGCACTAAAAACTTGACTTTGTCTTGCTGGACTTGCTTTATTTTCAATTTTTGAAATTACGCCAAAATCAAGTTGTTTTTTTGACCCGGGCGATCATAAGAAAATTTGCCGGTTTGTTTAATAATAATCTAGTAAAATTCTTAAGGAAACCATCTTTCCCCTCCCCTCTCTAATCCTCGAAAAATTTTAAAATCTGATTTTATAAAAAATGACTATTGATTATTAATTAAAATTAATTAAATAAACGGAATAACATCCTGGTTAAAATTATTTGACATTTTTAATATAAATGGAATCTTCTTTGAAGCGTGATATTAGTTTTAAATCTTAAAAGGATAAATTCTTAATAAGGTAAATTATTTATTTGAAATTACGGTGATGCTCAGTATAGTTGTGTATCAAGTACAGCAATCTTTTTTATTGCATATTTATTTTTTCTTAGGGGTTTTCTTCAAGCTTGTCCAACAGTGCAAATACACTGCAGTCTCGTTACCTCGACTTACATCGAGCACTCACGACAGGAGCGGTTTTACGGTGTGGGTTATCCACTCGGTAAATAACTCTCTGGCGTCCTGAGAGCTCAAGGATTTACACTCGCGTCCGTCTGACGTTTAAAAATAAAAAAAAATTCGAATGTAATGTTAAGAAAACGATAGAGGAAGGAAAGAGAAGAGTAAAAAGGAAGAGGAAGAGAAAGAGACGGAGAAAGAGAAATAAAACGGAAAAAAGGAGCACAAGTAGAAGTGTAAGGAATAAAGAAGACTACGGTACAGAAGGAGCAAAGTCAAAGTGGCTTTACGGCAATCTTTCTCAACTTATATATATATAGAAATACTCAAGATATTCTTGATGGAGTTTGCAGGTGTAGAAATAGAGAAATACACATCGAAATGGATTTCGGGTAGAGTTTAAACTGGTGACGACACCAGAGTGACTAGACTACTTGACTACTTGACTACTAGGCCATTACTATACCAGTACAACTACTATAGTATTAGTAATAGTAGTACTACTACACTAGATCCAATAGATATAGTTTTACTAAAGTCACTCTCAGAGGGTCACAATTTCCCTCTTATACTTAAAGGATGAAATTGTTGTAAATCGATCTGACAGACGATTAAAGCTCTCTCGATTATCTCACTATTTTAAACTTCCCAGACACTTATATCCTATATATACATATATGCAGAGTGGGAGTGGGCGGGAGTATAGAGTTAAATTCAAAATGAAGACCAAGCCAGAGGCTAGACTATGCACTAGTCAAGTGAGGAAACTACTTAGTATGAGTGCTTCTTCTCAGGGTATATATTTATATATGGATATATATACATATATAAGGGATTAAATATATATGATGGAGTATCATTAACACAGCCACGAAGAAATACTCACATAAACCTTGGCAAAGCTTTCTGCTTTCTCAATTTAATATTAATATTTAAACAGTTATGTGCTATGCTGGATGGCTGGCTTGAGAGAAAATTCACCTTCAAGAAGCCTCATTAGACTACCTGAGATATATGTACTAACTTATACCAATACATTGTAATAATCTTTAAATAAATATACACAAACGTATTCTACGTTTAAATTTTTTCTAGATAACAATTTTACAAATTTTATTTTCCAGCAAATCATTGCAACAAAAATAAAAAAGTACCTAAAAATTATGATAATATACGAGTATGAGTAAAATTTGGGCACACGTATAAGAAAAAATAATTTTTTTGTTAATTAATAGTAATCCGGAAGATTGGAAGGTTTTTTCACGGGACGGAAATAAAAAAACGGAATGAAAGTAAAAATCAACTGGATCTAGATTTCCGAAATGTTTTGCATAAGTACTAGTATACTAGCCGACAAATGCAACCACCCCTAATTACCCCTTAAGTCGGCTTTAAGCAGTGAAATTACATAAATTTTTTATGACCTGAAATTAGCACGATCCTGAAATTGACAGACAATCAACAATTTTCGGATTGTTTTTTTTTTTTCAACGGATCAATTCCAGAAAGAAAAAAAAACTAAAATTATGCATATGTAGAAAATTAAGAAAGCTATCTGTGCAATTTTTTGAAATGTTTTTTTTTTTTTATAATTTATCGTTTTTAAAAAAATCCAAAAATTATTAAACGTCGGCAAATTATGATACTGAAGTTAGCAGACGTCTAGTAATTTTTGGATTTTTTTAAAAGCGATAAATTATAAAAAAAAAAAAATTTCAAAAAATTGCACAGATAGCTTTCTTAATTTTCTACATATGCATAATTTTAGTTTTTTTTTTTTTGTCATTAATTTGTTAAAAAAAAAAATCCTAAAATTGTTGATTGTCTTCTGACTTCAGTGTCATGTCAAATTTCAGTATCATAAATTAGCCGACGTCTAATAATTTTTTGATTTTTTTCAAAATGATAAATTATAAAAAAAAATATTTGAAAAAGTTGCACTTGTAGTTTTTTAAATTTTCTACACGTGCATATTTTTATTTTTTTTTTTTTTAGTTAATTTGTCAGAAAAAAAATCCGAAAATTGCTATTTGTCTGCAAGCTCCAGGATCACAATTTTTTCATTTTCGTTACGCGAAAAACGTTCCATCTTCAGGTACATTAATAGTAACATTTTTTGTTGTAGCGAGCCTTAAAAATTTTTTTTTAGGTCATAAAAAATATAAAGATATTTTTTATATTGAGCTTGTTAATATTATATAAATATATATAATATATCAACAGCTTCGTCAAGTACAAGTATCCCTCTAGAAGTGAATAAGAGTGTTGTTGGTGTATATTTACCATGGAATTCTTGAAAACGTCGAGTGTAAGAGTAGAGTGGCGGTTACGCCACTGTTGCACTGCACACAACACTCGCGGTGGATATTTCAAGGTAGGCAGTACAACGTGCACGTGACCCGACGAAGGGGAAGGTCAGAAGAGCCCGAGAGATCTGGTGGCTGCCGTCAGAGCCTCAAGAGCCATTATATCGGTGCAATGCGCTGTGCAGCGTACGGCGTACATACACCATACTCTGTAACTCTGCTCGCTGGTCTGTAGGCTCTGGCAGCCTGGCATGCATGCGCGCACGTTTACGTTACACCAGCCGTTTCGTTGCCACGAACAAGTCACCCAGTCAATTAGAGAGGATACCTCTGGATACACCGACAGAGTATTGCAAGCTTACATTACATTATATACACACACGTGCATTATATATATGCACATATACATCTATGTAGATATAAAAACCACCAAACGTAATATACACAGGTCACAGCGTGTATCAGCCCTACTCTTTTGCCGACGTTGTCTTTACGGTCATAAACCACAGAGCCGTTGCCAAAGTCTACACTTCGAGTCGCTCACTTGCTCAGTGCGTTGACTATCAATTTTATTGAGTAACCGTTCCTGTGTGATTTAAAATAATCGTTTATGTTATTGAGAATACGATGTTTGATACTACGGTGATTTTGTTTTTATTATTATTATTATTATTATTACACTGAAAAAAGAGCGGTGTTAAAAATCGGCTCAATTTAACACCACGTAGTGTTAAAAAAAAATAACACCGGAATGGGCGGTGTAATTTGACGGTGTTAAATCGATGTAATACAAAAATTTCACTTATGGAAATTAGAAAAAAAAATGTATTACATATAAAAAAATATAATAACAATTTAATGAAAATTATCTGGAGGAAATTTTAATTTTGCTGAGTACTTATTTAAATAATTATTTATGTTATATGTAATTTATTTAAAAATTACAAAAATTTACGCCCACCGTTTCAATGACCAATAATTTAATTTATTAATAAAAATACTAATTAACTGTAGTGTTGAGGATTAAAAAAGGTTTTCGTGGCGCAAGAAAAATTTTTCGTTGTGAAATGAAAATAAAAATTTTCTGAGGGCCAAAGAAAATTTTTGGCGCAAATGTTTTTTCATCCCAAGATAATTTTCGTTTTCAAATCATAATGCGAAAAATTTCGTAGGGCAAGTAAAAATTTCCTTAAGGGGATACGCTACCAGACCTCTTTCTCACACTCAGAAAAATAAACGGGACTATCTTTGTTGCACTTGTTGAGTAAATGAGAATTTTAAAACAATTTTTCTCGGAGACGAATTATAATTTTTGAAAATACGAAATTTCTAGCCCTCTGTTAAGGTTTTAAAAAACGCTAAAGTTAAGGTTTTAAAAAAAGACTCTCTATTTTAGGTTTCTAGTGTTTGGCCGTAAATTAAATTGAATTGAAAATCGGTTACCGTTACCCCTTAAGGAGAGTAAAAATTTTTTGCACCGAGAAATCTTTTTTTTCTGTGCAAAAATTTTCACAAAATAAAATATTTTAATACCTGCAAAAAATATTTACACTGGCGGCAGTGTTATTTTAACACCGCTTTCGGTGTTGAAATTTAACACCTAGACCGTCTGGACTTACCCCGGTTTTTTTTTACAGTATACTATAAAATTTTTATATTTTTACTTTTTCAATAAAATTTTTTCGCTTGATTTAAAATACAAACTTTAGTTTCGAGTTGTTCAATAAATCAAGACGTTTATTTAGTCTTTTAGTGAGGACGTAGATAAAATATGCACATGGCTCGTTTTCATTCTATCCGAGTAGAAGCTAAGATTGTGTACAGAGAAACGGGTGCAACGAGGCGTAAGAACTGCCGGAAGTCGCGCAATGCGGTTTTCGTCGGGAAAACGTATCCCGAGTGTAAGCGTGAGTTGAAACGATGCTTCTCTTATTTATTTATTTTTTTTTTTGTTTGTCTATTTTTTGTTATTTTCTGTTGCACTACTTGTTAGATTTTTTTGTTACTTTTACAAACTTGAATTCACTATTATATGGGCTCTCATTTTTCCCTATATTGTGTGTGCTTGCAGTAACACCCCAGCTGCGGTAAATTCTACCCCTAACACACCGTAACGTAACTCGCTCACTTTAATACGCAATAAGCGTACTCGCTTATGGCCACCTTTATAACACACTTACAAGTTACCTTTGGCTTATATAACACTAACAATCTTAATATCATCATTTCAAATTTTTTTTATTTTTATTAATACCCCAAAAAAAAATTTTTTTTTTTAGTTTCTTTTATTTCAATGCAAAAAAAAATTTTTTTAATAATAAAAATAAATAAAAAAAAAATTGTATCACTTGAAGAAAACAATTTTCATTTAAATGGTAACAACTAGAAAAGAGACATATATATATCTCTAGTTATCCCGTTGAATTGTTTACCACCAGAACGTTCTATTCGTGCTCCTACTCGATTTGCATGCAATCCTGTACAGTACAACGAAGGCATTAACATACAGCAAAGGGCGGCGTCACCTCAACAAAACAACGTCTTTTGCTCCTTCGATTATAGTACGCGAATGTCAATGAAAAAAAGTATACCGAATGCGGAGTAAAAAAAAAAAAAAATAGTTTCTGAATATATTTATTTCCAAAAGTATTTTAAAAGCCTCTACTTCTTTCCTTGCGCCAGCCCTTTTCATTTACTTCACTTCAAACACCGGTCGTTCCTTTACTTTTCCGCCGATAAATCCCATAAACGCGAATACTTTTTCATAACCACGATGCTTTAGTTCCAGCCGCACGTAACACTTTCAATCTCAACATTTCTTTTAAAAGACTTTATTTACAGACAAATTAAATAAAACAAAATTATTTCTATTTATTTTTTAATACTCACTGTAAAAAGAGCGGTGTTAAAATGAAGTAACACCTGTGTAAGCGGTGTTAAAATACCGGTGTTAAATTGGTGTAAAAAAAATTCCACGTATAGAAATTAGAAACAAAAAATATAAAAATTTAATGAATATTATTCGGAGGGCATTTCAATTTTACTGTGTACGAATTTAAGTAATTATTTATGCTATACGTAATTTATTTAAAAATTACACGATTTTATGGCCACGATTTCAATCACCAATAATTTAATTAATTAATAAAAAGACTTTTCAACTGTAGTGATTTAGTGAGTGAGTAAAAATATTTACAAAATAAAATATTTTAATACCGAGAAATTTTTTTAACACCAGCAAAGAATATTCACACCGGCGGTGCTGAAATTTAACACCAAAAATTTTAATACCTACACCGCACAGTTAAAAATTTTGTGTTTTTGTGTAGGGGAGGGTGGGGCAGAGCGGCCCCTCTAAGCCAATTATCACTTTTTGTAGCTTTCAACCGTCAGATCACTTTACTTTTGTCCTATTTTGAACAAATTTATGGACATTTTGTCGAAATTCTAAGAAAAAAAAATTTTTTTTTGTGGGGCAGAGGCCCCCCTCCAAAAGATAATAAAAATTTTTTTTTTTTTTTTTTTTTAAATGGTTTTCATGATTAAGAATGTATTTCTTTTTCTTGATTACTATTTTTGGTTTTATATTACTCGAAAAAAAATTTTTAAGGTGTAATAAATCGTTCCTCTTCGATTAGCTTAATTTCTAATTGTTATTTAATAATACAAAAAACAATTCTACATTTCTGATTTGTCATTAGTTTGAACCCAAAAAACGTGTTTTTTAATTTTTTTAGATTATGGATACACACAAAAAAAGGAATTCTTGGGTCAAGAAGAAAATCGTTTCCAAAAATAAATTCTTAAATTAAAATATCCTCTTTTCTTGTTTGAAAAAATTTTCTCTTGGTAAAAAATTTTTTTTTTTTTAATTAGAGTATATAAAGCTCTTCAATAAAGAAATTCAATTTTGATTTAAAAATATAAATTTTTGCTTTAAATGTTTTTAGTTTCTCCGAACAAGAAAACAACTTGGTTGGCTCAAGAAAATTTAGCTCTTGGTTTTAGAAGATACCAACTCATTCTAAAAACATCGTTCTCTCGAATGTAGTCGATATCGATTCATTTCGATACATCGAGTTTTTAAACGGAGGCACATTTAACTTACTCCAAGTAAAAATTAATTTATTTAAAGATTTGATAACATTTAGTTCAAAATAAATGTAGACTTCATCTTAGAACGATTAATTTTAGATTTAAAAAATAAAAAACTCATTTTAAAACTAAATTATACATCAATGTAAATAAAAAATACTTTTATTTTAAAATATAATAAATAAGTTCAATTTCAAATTAATTGTTTTTATTAAAAATTCAATTCTCAGAATATATACAATTAATTATCAAAATAAATTTTGATTCTTTATTACAATAAGAAATTTTTTTTGTTTATGAAAATAAATTAAAGGTTATGTTATTTATCCTGGCTTCATTGACACTATGAACTGCATGATACCACACTAAAAAGGAAACAATTTTATATGAACTTAGGATTAGAAATGAAAACAAACTTGATTATCTGATATATGATTAAAAACAGCATAAATAAAAATTAACTTACTTTTTTCGCGATTGAAACGACACCATTTAACTTAACTTAAATCAGGAAATAACACCAGATATAATGACTAATAACTACAATAACTCACATTTTTACCGAACACTTCAATTCAAAACAATTTATGTATATGAATTAGTTAATTGTATAATTAATAAACTAATACTATTAGAATATTGGTGTGTAATATATAATTGCACATATACGGCGCCAGCGCTGAACAGACTCGTTTCATTTTTTTGGGATCTTCGGGCGTCTACGTGTATACACAAAGTAGTGTCCGAAGTAGAGAAGCTGCATAGACCCGAGTGCTCCTGTTATCCGAATGCTGCTATGGAAAAAAACCAAGAGCTTGATTTTCTTGACTTGAATTTTTTTTATTTTTGTTTCAAGCAATAGCCACTAGTTGGTTTAAGAAATCTGACTCCTTACGTAGAGAAGTTAAATTTCATAGAATAAAATATTCAATATACATGAATGAAGAAATTCAAAATATTAATTCAAAAAACAATTTACTTTCTTAAAATATTTTTTCTTTTTGAACTAAAATCATATATTTTTAACTTAAAACTTTAACCCATTTGAGTCGAAAAAATAACTTTTTGAATCAAAATAATCAAAATTAAGAAAAAATTTTCTTCAACCAAGATTTATTCCATTTTCCTAAATATTCTCTTGACTCAAGATAATTCTCTTTGAACCAAGATAACCTTTCGGTCAGTGTAGTTTTACTTTATTTCAAAAATGTATCAACTAAAAAAAAATTTTTATTTTTGAATATTTTTAGTGACCAAATTTGCCTCAGACACATAGTCTCTCAGAAAAGACTCAGCCGAAAAATATGAAAAAATCACTTTTTCAAAATTTTCAGCTTGTCCATTTTGCCCCAGGTGTCATGCGTAGGGCTAAAAATGCGCAAACGTATCGGATTTATAGTAATTAGACGAAAAAAAAAAAATTTTTTTTTATAAAAATTTCAGGAGGGCCGCTCTGCCCGACCCTCCCCTATAAAAATTTAACGATTAAATATTTTGTGTCAATTATTTGCCACCATCAAGTGTAAATTTTACTAAAGTTGAATGTGTTATCTGATCTCAACAAGTTTTAAACCTGTATTAATGTTTGACACAAGTATAACGTGTTAAATTAACACAAAAAATTGAGTGGATCGTTTGGGACACATGATTTGTGTTCAATTTAACACAAATTTTTCAACTGTGAGCCCGGTTTTTTCTTACAGTGTAATAACGAATAGGGATAATTTAAAATTATAAATTTAAATAAATAAATCGCGGGGTGAAAATTATTTTTTGTGCAATGATACTCAGTTTACTTATCATTATAACACTCTTTTATCTGCAAGTCTTAGTTAGATCTTTTGAATACACACTTTTAAATCTTTGGACCCTGAAATCCATAGCGAAGTCTGGAGACCCGAGGGTTAAGTCTAATATACTGTACCCAGCAAACCCTTGTCAAAAAGATTGTTATCAGTGGACATCTTGCCACACAAATTTTATACTTCCAACTTCTAGGCTAACAGTTTCAACTTCAATACAACTCCCATCCAGACCGCTCTCAGCTTTTATTCGAAAATTTTATTTCTAACTGTACTGTATATCTTATAACATCACACAATATTACACCCTTACAAACTTTTCTTCAACAATACCACGATAACAATCGCATTTAACTTTTTTGAGATCTGAATATTTAAATTAATTTTATACAACTTTTTGTTTTTTTAATTGCGCTATAGAAGTTTTTTTATAAATCCTGCTTTTTTTTTTTACAAAAGTTAATAACATTTTCTCGGTATGTAGTTCGTAATTTAAAATATCAGTTCTCGTGACATTCTCGATAATCTTTAATTTATAAATAATAAGTACTACCGCGAATTACTATAAAAGAACTCTCGCGAGATGCTTTTTCATGAATAAAAACTTTATACGTGACTCTCTCAATTCGGATATTGAGTCTCAGCATATTATATATATACATATAGAAAGAGAACTGCTCAAAGTCATAGTAATCGTGTATGCCTCATGCGTACTGAACGCGTTTTGTGTTTGAATCCTTAATGCATTACATACCGTGTGCACGAGCGCTCAATATATTTTTATTCATTTTATATGTAACTCAACTTATAACATGCTTACATTATAATTGAAAGACAAAAAAAAACATTGATTTTTTAAACGATAATTTCAAATATTTTTTTGCAGTTTAAAATAGAGTGGAATTTTAGTTAAATTCAAAATTGGAAAGGGAAAAATCAGCTTTTTATAATTTTTTATAAAATAAAATTTTGAAAAAAAAATAAAGCATCTAAGGGGCGAGGCGGGTGAAAAATTTCTCAGGACAGTTGGAATTTAAATTTGCTTCCAAAAGTTTCGTGTAAATTACGTTACTCGCAAATTAATGTTGAATTTTTTAAGTGCGTTTTTGAAATAGGAGTAACAATATTGAAAAAAAAAAAAAAAACATTTTACGAAATCTGGAATTACTTTTTTTTTACTTAATCATATTTATAAATCACAAAATTTTTTTTAGAACTACTCAATAAACTAATTTTCGAAATTTTTCCGCCTGTCTATTTTGCCCCGGCCGATTTCCCTGCATTCAAATTATAAATTTAATAGAAAAACAGAAAAAAAAGTTTTACTTTTTTTCAAAAGCCAAGAAGTAGATTCGTACCGCTGACTTTACGTTACCTAGAGACTTATACTCAAGTTAATAGATTAGTAATTTAAATAATTTTTTAAAAAGTTTTTTTCGACTAAGTAAAAAAAATAAGTTATAGATAAAAGTTTTACAAAGTGGTCTTTAGCTTTGCGTCTTTATAACTTTAAGAAGTTCGAAAAGATTAAAATTCACCGAATTGACTCGTACATATGTTACGTTTGCTAAAGTTACTTAACTTGTACCATACTAAGTTACTTGCTCACTTCTTTTCCTCGTGATTTTTTTTTTCTTTTATATAAAAGACTTTCAGCAACTGACATGACGATTCCTGAATGAATCCCGATTATGAAATTTTATCTCAATACCTTCTTATTTATTTTCCCCTCTATCTATAACTTATAAGTATATACATATATATATTTGAGCAATGTGACATTCGATCCATCTCAATCTCTATTTATTTTTCATTCCAATCGATAAAGTTGATAAAATATTGAAGCTTTGATCCAGTGATGGAAAAAAATACTTAAGAAATAATAATAACCTCATATGTAAGATGTGACGTGTAACTATAGAACATTGACAAGAGTGTAGATAAAAGAAAAAAAAACGAGCCAATATACTTGGCGATAAGATAAGCTGTTGAAGGAAATCTAAGGCGCCACGAGGTGACAGTATAACAGGGCTTTAAGACTCAGTAACATAATATTCATGATTACTTCAGACTCTTTACATCCATATGATACTTTACTTACATGCGACAGTAAACTTTGCATTTTACATTCCTGTTTGATATTTTATAATTTAATACTCGTTAAAGATTTACATTTTTCAGAAGCACCTCATATATAAATATAAAGAAAATATTATGAATATTATGATATACAATTTATTAATTAATCCTTTTTTTTATAATTAATTAATTAACATTTTATTAGTTTATTTTAAAAAAATTTATTACAGTCGACTACCTGTCATAAGCCTGCTTTTCATAAGCCTCTTCCCCTCAATCGGGAGTTACTGAGTCCAAACAGCTTCCCCAGTTTTTTGAGTTTCGTACCAGACATCCCGTTATAAGCCTCCGTTAAAATTGTCTAAATTATAAACTAACAATAGGAACAAAATATCTAAATAAATGATGAAAATTTACTAACGATGTTTCGCGGAGGATAATTTAATCATTATTAATTAAAATATAATTTATTGTTCATACACGGAGAGAAATTTATGGTAACCGTTTCTAGTACGTTTATGAAATATCATCCCATACTATTATGGTAATGATTACTTGGAGTTATGGGATATAGGCGCATACTTTCTGGGAAAAGTTCCCATAACCATGGGAATAATTCCCATAATATTATGGTAACAGTTTCCATATCGCGTGTGAAATAATTATGGTAATGATTACTATAATATTATGGTTACCATTACCATAATACGTGGTAACCATTACCATAATATATGGTAACCATTACCATAATATTATAGGAATCATTACTATAACATTATGGTAACTATTACCATAATATTATTGAAATAATAGCTATAATATATATGGGTGCCGTTCCAATAATCGACATTTCAAAAAAACCGGTTACCATGCATTATGGGAACCATTCCCATAATATATTGTAATCGTTACCATAAATTTCTCTCCGTGTAGTTGTAATCATTAATTACAATTAAAGCTTCCGTTACAATTTAAAAGTTTTATTGATCATTATGTTGATCAATAAAATTATTATTATCATTACTGTAATTAATACCGTTGTCATTATAATTTTTTGCATTTAAATTATTATTAGTGTAAAAAGATAAGTATTTATTTTAGCGCTATAAGCACTAGAAAAATTGGGACAGTGACGTATGTAACAAAACGTAAATATGACGTTTAAAATGATATAAAATAAAACAGGCTTATAACGGGTAGTCGAGAACAAAACTAAACGCACGGTAGTAGGAAGACTGAAATTCCAAGAAAAATTTCTCCTACGTCCCCTAGACCAGGCTTATAACGGATAGTCGACTGTAATTAGAGAATTCGAATTATTTGTAAATTTATAAATTTGAATTTGACAGCTGATAAAAAATTAGAATAATCGAATTTCAATGATCAATTGAATACAAATTATTCATAAATTTGGCATCACTAATTTTCGTTTTAAAATCAGAAGAAGAAATTTATGAAAAATTTGTGGCATTAAAAATTTTTATTCTTATTAACTATAATAAAAATTTCAGCGCAATTTATATCCGTAAGATGAATGGGGCTCTAAGTCCATTTGAATCTTTATATAGCCAATCTGAAATTTCTGGTTCGAATCCAAGTGACGACATTTTTTTTTTTTTAATATACGTCCACATAATGTAGACATGAATATAAAATTTATAGTAAAAATAAATTTAAAAAAACAAAATTTATTCCAACAATATTTACTCTAGTGTATCTTAATAAATAATATTAAAAATATAACTCAAAAACATATATTACTGTCAGAGGCAAAAGTACATCGTTAAAAGTAAGATTAGATTGGGGTATTTTTTCCAGAGAACGAAATTTCCATTCATAAATCTAACAATATTGATCGCAACGTACATCAGGGGTTAGAATATGGAACCCGAAAACGATCTTTGGCCTACTCAATGCACGATGTTGTTTACTACCCCTCCGAGAGGGTGAGGGTACATTGGGGGTGAATCATCGCTTGCGAAATACATATATACGGGCATCAGGATCCTTCATAGAGGCAAAACTGGGATCGACAGAGACAGAGGCAGGAGCAGAAGCAGATATCTGGGGTAGATCGCAGTAGCACGCAATAAACTCGACACCCTCGACAACAACATACGACAACTGGTTGGACTATGGCACATACTAATACATATACAATGCAGGACTATGCTGAATCCTGTATAGTGCGCTGGTGTAAATGTACGGATGTATGAATGTGAGCTTTGTATAAATCGACATGAGGGTCCGTATGTAATTCGATGGGCGAAACCGTGTGGTTGTGGATGGAGGAAAAACTTGCTCACGACCTTCAGTCAAGCACAATAGTAATATACGCTTATATTATACGTACGACGACAGAAGGGGAAATAATATTATTGGGGTGATTCTCAATGGGGGCTAAAGTTTGCAAGAGAATGCAGTTATACATTATGTACGACTTAGCCTCGTTATATATATTTATATATATTTAAGTATATATGATGGATGGAAATATTTCTTTTTTCGTCAATGAGTTAAATTCAAAATTATATATATTTATTTGAATTTATGTCGAGATTTTAAGAGAGAGGGGGTAAAATGAGATGATACTGAAGTTAGTCGACGTCTAATAATTTTTGGGTTTTTTTTAATCAATGAATTATAAGAAAAAAAAAATTTTTTTAAAAATGCATCTACAATTTTTTGAATTTTCTACATATGCATATTTTTACTTTTTTTTTTAAATTCATTTGTTGACAAAAAAATACGAATTGTTGATTGGCTGTCAATTTCAGGATCATAAATGGAGTATTTAAAATTTTTTTGTCTGACTTATTTTTGAAAAAAATTGTTATTTTTTTTCTTTTCATTTCGTATTTTATTTAAAATTACACGCATATCATATTTATTAATTTTTTATTTTGGAGCAAAAAAAAAAATTTTCTCCAAAATAAAATGATCCTGAAATTAGCCGACGTCAAATAAATTTTGGATTTTTTTAAAAACGATAAACTTAAAAAAAAAAAAATTTTTTTAAATTGCACCGATAGTTGTTTTAATTTTCTACATGTGCATATTTTTAGTTTTTTTTTTTCTTCAAATTTAATTGTTAAAAAAAAAATCCAAAAATTTTTAATTGTCTGCCAACTTCAGGATCGTAAAATAAAAAATTTTTTTTTGCTGCAATCACATTTTGAATATTAAATTGAAGCTTATGATCTACAGATTCAATAAAAAAAAAACTAATTAGAGTAATTTTATAAATTATTTATTTAATAAAAATTCTTAATGAATGTAAAGAAAAATAAAATTAAAAAATCCGATGTTAAATCAAAAGCAAAATGTAAAATAAATAAAATATGATATCGTAAAAACTAATAAAAAATAATGAGTAAGAAAATGTATAAAAATATTGTGAAAATAATAAAGTATAAAATAAGAAAAAAAGTACAAAGGCGAAAGAAAGATAAAAAAAAGTATATTTTCAAAAAACAAAGATAAAGATGTGGGTGAATGGAAAGAATACGGATAAGAAAAAAAAATAAGAATGAAAATCATAGCTGGCAGCGGTTCAGCTTCTGTCTGATCGACGCCCTAGGCGAGATGGCGCGAGAGAGAAAGAAACGAAGAAAGAGAGTAAAAAAAATAAAAGAGAAGAAAATGAGAGACCTTTGAAGTTTAAACTACGGGCTCGATATTCTTTTACGAATGAGGCCATTGACTTGGTTGAGTCGTCGATCGACGACTTTACTATATACGTGAATCCATTGCACACGAGCAGAGTCGGCGCAGCAATATCTCCGGTATTTATTCATCGAAGAATCAGAGGCGAAATGAGTATTCTCAAAAAGAATAAAAAATTAAACTGTAAAGTTGGAGGAGTGGGTGAGCCGCAAAGGAAGAGTAAGGAAAAAATACTAGTAATAATAATAATAAAAAAATTCATAAAGAATAGAAGAGAAGGGAAAGAAAGCGAGTGGAAAATTATTTCGTATCTATATATTATTACATGGGAAAAAAGATATTTGACTAAAGAATAGGAAGAATTGTTTCCACACTTGAACTTGTATATATATATATATATATATATATATATATATGGATATAACGTATGCACATTGTTATATATCCATATTATAACTTTTGAGAGTGAATATAAATGAGACTAACGAGCTCCGTAATGCTAGTAATGACGCTAGATTGCTGCGGTTACTCTGCCAGTGCCATTCTAACGCATACCGATGGTCAAGCATAGAAATTTTATAAATATATAATAAGAGACTAAAAGTTTTTATACTCGTTTTTTATTGAACAAAGATTCCTGACACTTTCTACGGGTCACAAAGAATACTAATGCTCTTTAATGTGGACATCCATCAAAATTATTTTTCTCTATAAAGTTTTTTAAAAAATATTTACCGCTTTTTTTATCATTTTTGAGTTACTGTATTATAATATTTATTAAAATTTTCCTTTAGTATAATAAAAAAAAATTAATGGACTTGAAAATTATTTTTACGGTGAACTGGGATCGAACTGTCGACTTAGCATTCGCCGGTGATGAAAATCCTGAGTATCATTTTTGAGGTTCAAAATATTATTTACTAATTTTTTAATGATAATTAGTCATCATATTTGACACAGTCGGCAATAAAATGATCTTTGATGTAATAAAAAAAATTAATGGCCTCTAAAATTATTTTGACGGCGCACTGGGATCGAACCGTCGACTTAACGTTCGCGGATGAATATCTCGTTGTTTTTTAATTAATAAATAATTCAATTTAATTAATAATGAAAAAATAAATTGTATATAATTTGATGAAAGATATTATATAAAATATAACCCGAGAATGTGAACATACAGTGAAGTAAGAGAGTTAACGTTTATTTAACGTTATAATTCGTACTTTCATTTCTCGCATGTTCTACATCAGTATCTTCTATCATACTCTTTACTTGTCTTTGCTTATTATACGTACAGTCAATGTCGACAATTCCACACCGTATGAGACAATAAACATAAACTACTCTGCTATATATAAATATATGACATGCTATACTATACAATAAAATATATTCAAATTCACATCACGATCAAGAGGTTATTTAATAGCAAAATATTAATTATATTTGTAATATAATCCAATGAGATTTAATTAACATTTAAAATTATAATGTTTTGTTTACATAAATCGAACATACTCAAGAGAAAACAAATAATTGTATGTTTATATATTATTTAATGAACACAATGCAAACAGAGCTAATGTTTAATATTTAATAAGAAGGACAATGAATTTGTTAACGCCTATTTAGAGGCAAAGAGCTTAAATAAAAGAAACTTTTAAAACAATAAAATAACAAAAAAAGGGCTTGTATACACGTGGCATTGTGTGCATGTGCACTTACGGGCCACCGCACATACCATATTATAGAAGCTTATTAACGTCGTGCCAGCTGCGCCCGTGTGTAATCCCAGTAACATCCCAACTTATATATATATATGTATATATATATTTATTAGTTGACCCACTCCCTTCACGGGCCGAAATTTATAATAATTATTTTTTTTAAATATTTAAAAATAATATTTATATAAAAACAATTTTTAATTTATATACATAAATAAATGTATGTTTTATTAAAATATGAATGTAAAATAAATTTTCATTTTTAAAGCTAATATTTAATAAAGCTAAAATTGAATATTCACTGCTATCATTTATTCAAATTTGTTATTTCATCAGTATTTTACTAACAAATATGAATAGTAATAGTATAATAATAATAATAATAATAATAATAATAATAATATAAATATGATGATTATAATGAACGTAGAACATCTTGCAATGAAGTTACTTTTCTTATCAACAAAATCTTTGAATACATTTATGATAACTTTGTTTTTTCAACATATCTGTGTTCGTATAAGTGTTTTTGTAAAATGATAAGTGAAGGATGGGTATAAAATTTTGAACAAATTAAAATTACTAGGGGCAAATTACGCCTTTAAAACTTTTTTTTAAAAGTATAAATAATGCATTATGGGGTAATTTGGGTCAATGAAAAATTCTTAGAGAAAATTTTCGAATTTGAAATCGACTAAAAATTTTTATTCGAATATTTTAATTAAAATTTTTACAATTTAAATTTCCCGCGGAGAGATTGAATCGAAAAATGAATTTGGAATTATTATGTACATATATTTCATTTATAAAATTATTGATTGTTAATTTTACATATTGTTCGTGTTAACAACTAAAAATTTGGCTCTCATAGAGTTTACTCTAGAGACATTATAATTTTTTTATTCTTAAATTAAATAAAGTTGATGTTTTAAAATTCCATTTTTCAATGAAAAATTTTATACCAGCATTTTTTTTTATTATGGGAAAAAATAAATTTTACTTTGAGAATAAATCCAAAGAATTTAATTTTTTTAAGAAGGCCAATTTTACTCCGTGACTAAATTAAAGTGCCATTAGATAAAAAAAATTATTAAAAATTTTTCGGGGCCCATTTTACCCCAGCCTTTCTTATATGATTCATGAAAATAAAAGTGCTATAAATAAAATTAATAAAAGAAAAGCCCAAAACTTCCAAGCGATCTTGAACTTAATCCATCTCATGCATAAATATTTTGTTTTTTTTTTTACGTCAACTTCTTTCTGATAAGACATATTTCCCTATTTAAATATGTATATACATATCTACGTAAATTAAACATGACTAATTCACCAACTGTAGCCTACTTTCGTATTTTAAAAACAAAAACTTTTAAAATTAAAAATGCAAGAAAACAAAATTACAATTTAATAAAATATCCAAGTTCTTTTTATCGAAAACTTTTTATCGGCAAGAAGCCATGTTTGAACATGTTTTAAATGTCTGTTCGGACAACTAAATTATTTGAGTGTTTAAAATTCACGGATTAAATCTTGCGGAGAAGAAATAAAAGTAAAAATAAAAAGTAAAATAAAATATTTAAGACGTGAGTGGTCTTGGTACTGGTGTTTTCTAGAGCCTGGTTATGGTCTGTACCTGTAGTGGACCCACGAAATTCAACACCCCGGCTGTGCTGCCGGGGTCGGCTGGTAACAGAGACCCGGCTCGTAGAACAATGGGGATACTGGTTTGCCTGAAGGAATAACGAATAACAGGGCAGAGTTGAGTGAGGAGTGAACGGACACAAGTAAACCTACACTAGACATCGGACGAATAGCCAGGTAGACGTATATAAACGACCGGTGCGATGAGGTTCACTTAAATACACATTCAAGTAAATTTTATACTCTATAGTCTACATGGTACTTTGGTAGTTAAGGTTAAGGTTTAGGTTGGGATAGTAGTAGTATAGAGAGCTTCTACCGGACCGCTACCTCACCTATTTTATGATTTTATGCCTGTGTGAATGTCTCGTCTATTACATTGTCGGATGCATAAGTGTAGAATAGAATATCCTGTAAAATGCCTGGAGGACTATGCAGCCTTGGCATACCTGCCAGAAATTTTCTTGTCCCGACCAGAATATTCCAACAAAAACACACGCAGCTCAAGTTTAAACGAGATGCCGACAGTTAAACTTTAATGTTCACTCCTATTTGGAGGATACCAAATAAAAGTAAAAGTGAGATTTCGAGCTTACGAAGAATCCAAACGATGAAAAAAAATTTTTTTGTGGAATTAATACTTCAGGTCTGCTTAAAGTTTATGATTTGTATCAACTTTAAAGGAGACTTGTCGGGGTGGAAAAAAAAAAACATTTTTTAGAAAATGAGAACAAAGATGATGACGATACTAATTACTAGAGCCAGGATTTTTGCTTCAATTTAAAATCAACCGATAATAAATAATAGTGAGAAATTTTTGATATTAAGGAAAAAATATTGGTCGTATGAAAAAATTTTTCAAATAAAAGTTGTTCAGAATTTAATATTTCAAAAAAAATGTCTCCTATAATTTTTTGTTAGGACTCAAAAGAAAGCCGTAATTTAAAAATTCAAATTTTCATAATTATCAAAAATTTGAATTATTCATTATGAAACTTAATTTTCGAATTACGGTGAAAATATTGGCCGTATAAAAAAATCTAAAGAGACATTTTTTTTAGAAAATTAAATTTTCTATAACTTTTGTTTAAAAATTTTTCTAATAAGACCAATATTTTCGCCGTAATATCAAACATTCGAACGATTAATTTCAAAATCAAGGCAAAAATTTTGTCCCTACTAATTACACATTGGAATTAGTTGTTTCTAATGAGTCTTAATAACATTTGTAAATAATATGTATGGGCAAATACGAGATAAGAAGTTGACACGAATGAAAAAAGAAAGTTAAGCTTTTAAGAGGTAATAATAAATTAGCATGAATAAAATTTTTTATTATTATTTTTCTCTCAACTCTTGTGCAATGACAGCTTTGCGGTTCGCGGATAATACAAATTTAATACCCACTTCTTTTGCTCGCGTACTTTTTTACGACTTTGACCTCATATTAAACTTGATACACGAAATATTTTTTTAACATTTTTACGTCCATTACTGCCCAAGAATTCGTTATTATTTTTACTGCAGACTATTTGTCGAGACAAATTAACCTAATAATACTTTTCTTAATAAACAAACTTCTGGCTAATTGGAAATTTAAATAAATAATAATTAAAGCCTTCAAAGATAACTTTTAAAAATTTATTTAAATCTCCATCAAATTTTTTTATCTTCATAAATAATTGAACCCATTACTTAGATACTTAAAATTTTATCACAAATTCCTTTGAAGATTCTGAAAAATAAATGCAACATCGTTTTTATTCATTAGACTTTTTTTTTAATTAACAAAAAAATAATTCAAACCTTCACCGTGGGTTTATTCGAAATAAATTTTGCTACATTTAAATCTAACTCGCTTTTTACATTTCGCGGCGTATGTACTTGGCTTTTTCATGCTCTACTTGCATCCACAAGTCGGAGTCGAGTTGACGCTTGGACTCAACCATAATATATATACATAATATGTATATGTATGCTTGTGTAAATGTTTCGGCTGGGTACGCAGTTATAAATGCACTGTTTACATGCCCAAGTCACTAATAACTTGATATCACCTTCACTTGTTATACGATCCTGTTATGTTATCTATGTAATTCTTTATTCTAGTCTAATTCACGTAATATATGTATTACTTACATGTCACATAAAAATATTCTTAATGTCTATGTTATTCTCTCTTAAACACTCTAGTAGTTACATTATGATAAGACTATGTAATAAAAAAATTCTGCAATGATGTAATTTTTTTTTATTCGCTATTAACAAGATACTTTAAATATATATCAGAAAAAAAGCTCGACTGAAAGTTAATATTCTCGATTCAAGAAATTTTTCTGAAAACCTCAATTTTCTCGGATAAAGTAGAAATGTCCTCTGACCAAATGTACACGCAGATAAATTTTTAGTAAAAATTACCTAAAAAGTTTGATACTGTGAGGACATGTGGTAAATATCTAAAGTTTTACGATGCACATTGTAAAATATAGTACTCGATAGGATGTAAATAAAGTGCAATTTCTAATAACAACGTAGTCAAAATTTAGTTACTGGCTAGATGTCTTTATACTCTCTTAAATTTGAAATAGTGAAAATAGTGACTATTCACTGTTTACTAGTGATAAGTATGTCACTAATTTAAATAGTGGTATACTTTTCACTAGCAATAAGTGACTATTCAATGCCAAATAGTGATTGTCACGTGATTTTCGCTAATTTGTTTTTGGAGAGCAGTACCAAACTTTATGAGTAATTTTTACTCATAAATTTTCTGCATGTGCTTGAAGATCGGAACGTTTTTCGCGCAGTGGACAATGAAAAAAAATTATGTAATTTGACTGCTGATATACCAACATCTATTATATGCGGAAATATTTCTGAAATCTACAGCTACCCAATTTCAAAACACAGTAATTGACAAAAATAAAATTTTTGTAATATGTATTGAATCATGTTCACATGACACCACTGGAACTAAAAATACTAAAGAATGGATTTTGAGAAATTTGTCCTTTATAGTGTTTTAAAATTGGGCAGCCGTGTAGTCATCCAGTAGTTTTTTTACTATTCAATTTTTTCTTTGTCACTGTGCGAAAAACGTTACGCTCTTCAGGCACATCTGACCAGAACAAACTTTCTTGGCTCAAAAAAATCTTGACTTGGTTTCCGATAACGTTTGTCTTCAAAAATATTTTTGACTCAAGAACTTTTTTTTGCTAAATAAAAACTTAATCAAAAAATTTCATTCAATAATCAGTGACTGTTCTAAATATATATTCATACATTTATATATATTTGAGGGAAATTCGGAACAAAATGAAATACTCTTTGAAAAAAAAAATGTATGCAAAACTTTTTATTTACTGAGTCTACGCAAAGAGGAGTAAGTTGACAGCCCTAGGCATTGCGGTTACTCCAAAATTCAAAAACAAAAAAAAAATTTTTTTTTTACCCCACAGTTTTGTTTTGTTTTAATCCTTTTTTACATAGAACAGAAAAAATGCAAACAAACTTAAAAAAAAAAATTTTTACTAAAAATTTTGACCAGACGAACCGACGTGATCAACTTTCCCTGTATAAATAAATTATTATTTTTTTTTTTTCTAAAATCCCGTCTCACTTTACCCCAAATTTTCCTATATATATTATTTATACGCAAAAAAAATGACCAGGAATTAAAAATTCAACTAACCAATTAACGAGAAACGCGTTAATTTCTTACGTAAAAAAAAAAAATTCAGAAATTATAAAGAGCTAAAATATTCAAACACAATTACCTTGGGTTATTTTTAAAATAATAAAAATTTTTATAAATTAAGTCAGCACCAGACTCATTAGTAATGAAATTGGCGATAACTTTTTTTTTTATTTAAATTATCTCTGCAGTTATGCAAATTACGTCTAGAGAAAAATCAATCGACAAAATAAAAGTATAGAATATTATGATATTTGTAAAATAAATAAAATTAGATCAATGTAATAATTCTTATCTTAAATATTTTAAACGCAAACGTGACTCATACCTTCATATGTCTATTTATTCTATATATGTATATATGTATATATTCAAAGACTCATCACGAGAATCTTGTCGCGTGACAGTTGAGCATGTTTGTCGTTTAGAATCAGCTTGAACTGTACTTTTTCAGACAAATACCCATATACCTTTATGTATGTATAGATATATATATTTACGTATACTCTAGTCTGCTGGCCGCCACCTGTCGCCCTGACGTAATTGCGCAAGGTGTAATTAACGAGACGCCGTTAACCCGTTCCGCGAATCCACATGACCAACACAAATACCAAATACTCATATATTTACAATAAAAAATTATTATAAATAAATTTCCTCAAACTTTCGATTGATAAAATTTTTTATCGTGAAAAATAATTACGTGGAAAAATTTTTTATCAGCCGATGTAATCTAATCTACATATTTATTGGAAATTTCCCCCTTGGGTTTTGTATATATAATTTTTTTTGTTGTTGCAAATCTCAAGGGAAATATCAGAAATCCAGTGAATTGTCCATGAGAAATTAGTGTGACTAGAATTTAAAATAAATATATATAATTTTTGGGTCACAGGATTGAAGGCTTTTAAATTCACGCCAAACTGTTGACTAACAACAAAAGATCTTTGGTAAAAGAAGTTTTTAAAACTTTTATACTGTACATATAAAAGAGAATCCAGAGGTTTTCTTAAACATTTTATATAGAAACGTTAAAATAGCCGCGTTAAATTACGAGCGTACAGGCTGACTTATTATTATTCTTTTACAAATAAAAACTCCAATAGGTATTGTACGACAACTTGAATACTTTGTAAATATATTGTAAATATAAATTATTTATTTTAAATTAAAATGTAACTGAGGATACTAAAAAATATAATAAATATATCGGAATGCTTAAAGTATTCCGTATGAAAATAACATATATGGTCAAAATATATGTAAAAATATATGATAAATATCAGAAAATATATGTGGCGAATTTAACTATATTTTCTGATATATTTTTTTTCATATTAAAAAATATAATATACTCATTATATACAAGTCCGTATATGTTTAGCATATATAAAATATATATGTCAATCCTATACAAAAAATATAAAGCACAACCTCGCCGCTTCGCTTTCGAGGCGTGCAATATATTTTTATCATACATAAAAATATATATTTCTATCATATACGAAAAATACATTCTGATCATATAAAAAAACATACATTTATATTGTGTATGGAAAAAAAAACTTTTAATGTACTCTTCAAATTGCAGTTAAAATTTTCAAAATTAGTTAATTTGATGCGAATATATATACCCATATACATGTACATACACCGAATAAAATATATGCTTAAATATAACAAAGAAAATATATGGTGCCATGTATAATATAAATTATATGCTACCATATATTTCATTTCATATAAAAATTTTATATTTTTTAAATATAACAGGAAATATATCAATACAATATATTATAAGGTAAATGTAAATGTATATATAGCTTAATATAAAAAACATATAAGTTACATATGTGGAATACATATATTTACCACTGTATATAATTTTATATTAAATCGGCGAAAATCTTTATATGATTTTTTATAATATACAATATAATATATCATATATTGTTTTGTTGCAAACATATATGATTTTATATACTTTAACCATACATTGTTTTTTCATACGGGTAGGATCGGAGTAAATTAAAACGGGTATGAAATAAAAATAAAAAAAAAAGGAGTAAGTAATTTTTAGGATATTTTGTTGGTGTACACAATAGATCACGTGGTTCATCCGTATTATATCCATTTCTCTCCTCTGTGCCTTGAACTCTCAATCTAATTTTATTTCTCGGGAAGGAAAGAGTAAAGACAGAAACGTAGCGCGAGTCTGTATCTGGTTGTGCTCTAAGAGCTGAATAAAAAGAGAGAATAACAGTTGAGCTGGATAAGATAAAAAAATTTTAAAACCGGTTTGTTCTCAGACAAAAGACCGACCGACGTCATTACGTGCCGAAGCAGAGTACGATTATCATCCCCTCATGGTTAGTCAAAGACTTGAATCTGCTATAATACAACTATGCTGTATACTGATACATATATATATGTACAGATATATAGGCATATATATGTGTGTGTATCATACACTCCATTTCAATGTAGAGTACTCTAAAGAGAGCAATGCTGTTTAATTATCCCGTCGATTGTCCCAATGAGTGAATCTTTAGACTTTTTATTTCATTATCTATGGGATAATTGGAATTTTTATCTCAATTACGGCCTGGAATTTTTTATTTTTTCGTTACAACTCGAGGTTCGTCAAGACTGAATAAAATATTCAATTGTCTTTAAAATGTCCGCTAAGTCAAATGTTGTAAGACTTGAAAGTTAATTCTGTGTTAAAATTCACATAAAATAGCCTGTAACTACTTAAGTGTCCATCCTACATGAAAAAAGTAAGAGGATAATTTTGTAGAGAATTTAATGGGCTACAAAAATGGTCGTAAGGTAGAAATCGATAGGTTGAAAACTTTAAGCGATAGAGCGGAAATAAGTGTAAAAAAATTAAATACGAAAAATTGACAATTGCACTGTAAAAAATTGGGAGTAATTATGAATTTTAATTCAATCCAAATGCACTCCGTCATTCGGAGTTTTAAAAGTCACTCCACATACGGAGTAAATAGAGAGTTTTTCCAGCGGGTGATTACTGAGCGATCTGAATTTTATTTAAATCCGCATTTACTCCAATTCAGTTTTGATATTAAACTGAACTCTTAGGAGTAAATTTTACTCCGACCCGTAGTTTCAATGTAAATTAAATTCCTCTTTGAAGTGAATTTTACTCCGAAAGGATTAAATAAATAAACAGTCACCTGCTCCGAATTAACTCCGGATTTACTCCGCTATTTTTCAATAGCGTAATTAATTGAATTAGTAATGAATAAAAATTAATAATAAACTGTAGTAAAAAATGGTCAGGGCTCATAGTGCATGACTGTATGTAATAAAATTTTATTTAAAAATAGCTGAGTTATGATTAGTTTTAAAATTACAAAACTTGAAAGTTAATTCAGTGTTAAAATTTACATAAAATCGCTTGTAACAACTAAAATATCCATCCTACATAAAAAAGTAAGTGGTCAATTTTGTGTAGAATTTAATGGGCTACAAAAAATGTCTGATAGTAAAAATCGATAGATTCAAAATAAAAATACTTATGGACGATTTAAAAATAGACGGTCAAAAAACGCGAGTGAAAAAATTAGCGGTTAATTAAAAATAAATGATTTATGATTAATAATGAATATAAAAGGTTTTCAATGCTCATGCTTTATGACCGTATATAATGAAATTTGAATCAGCATAATTACACTAACCCAAAGAGTAATTCGTACTAATCCGCGCGAATGCATTGGAATTGATAACGCGGACATTTGGAGCAAACCACATCTGAATGCCCTCATTGACGACCCTTTACCCATTACATTTGATTCGAGATATCCCTCCTCATTTTATAAATACCACGCGTGAATAAACTCAACAACAAACTATAGCCTACGACACACATTTCGTTGTGTTCAATTCAATTGAGTCCTTATCGTTTCGAACATACATTCAAAAAAATATTCATTCATTTTTTACTCCATAATTATCACGATTAATCACCCCCCCCCCCCCCCCCTTCTCTATTTTTGAAACTCTAGATTCAAATCATATATTAAATAGTCGATTTTACAAGATTAATATAAATCTACCAAAGTATCTTTTGCAAACTCGATAAAAGTTTCAAGTTTTAAATTTTTAAAAGTTATCTTCAACTTATGCGAGTATCGGTTCCACTTTTTTTTCACCAAATCTAGTCTAAGTTTTCATAGAATTTAATTATATTTAAAATAAGCACGTACTTAGTACACTACTTGTATTAAAGACTATATATATATGTATATATATAATATATATATATAGAATTATTTGCAATTAAAGCGTCTTATTTGCAAGCAAAGTAGTTATTAGTTACTTAAGGAAAATTACCGGCCTCGGAACATTTTATATGTATATAAATATATATTTGGATGTATATTTGCATTAACGTGATAAAGTGAACAAAGACAAGAATTCGTTGACGGTTATAACCACGTGGTATTTTAAAAAAATTTATTAATTTAAATTAAGCTCCTATTAGTCGGTATTTAACTTTTTTTTTTTATTATTTTCCTGGGAAAAAAAGATCCATTTAAAGAAAAAAAATGTTTACCTTGACAGTCTAAATTAATCCAATAATAAAGCCACTTATTATTATGTAAAATTTTTAATTATTAGTAAATAATTAACACAAATCACAGCACAACACAAATTTGTAAACACATTTTATATTTCATTAAAAAATAATGCATCGCATTTGTATTCATTTAATTGATAATGAAAGAAATGTATTTTAAAAATACAAAATAATAACTCGCAAAAATTTTCACGGGAACGAAAAATGCCATCCGTCGCAAGTGAGCGGCAAACCGAAACTGCCGCGTCGTGTGGCCGGTGAGAAAGCTGAGCCTACACTCGCGCCCCCTTTCCGCGAGTTCCGAGGGTCTCTCGCTCTGACTCCAGGTCCATTCATGCCGTCGTCTTTGTCGTGCCCCTCCACAAACATCCAGCCGGCGCTCCGATCTCAATGCCAGAGAGAGAGAAAGAAAAAGAAAGAGATAAACTTGGGCCCAACTTGCCTCTTTTTTTCTCACTACTCTTACTCTCATTCACTCTCTTTATCTTATTCACTTCTTAAGGTAGACAATAATAATTCTTTTCTTCGTGTTCACTACTGTACACATTTTTTTATTTTTTTTTTTTATTGAGGTAAGACTACATATTTTTTTACTCACTCGCTTTTGCTTCATTACCTATACATATTTATTCTACTTACTATACATATAAAAGTACATACTCTTAGCTGATGGTATTTCGTTAAAAATTTTTTTTTTAACTCAAACCCTTATAACTAGAAGGGATGGCTACAATAGGGAAAAAAAAATTTTACAAAATTCTACTGAATCGTAATTTATTACCTTCACAATTATTTCGAAGTAACTCCGAATACCCTGGACTTATATCTGAAAAATTCGGTTTATTTTTTTTTGCTTTTAAATTGCAGTACGGATGATATCTTCGACTTAAAGTTACACCTGGATCATGCTCGTTAAATTGTATTAGAAATATAAAAAATTTTTTTTTTTGTATCGCCCTCCATTTTTCATGAAAGTTAAAAAATTTTCTTCAGAATGATCCTCAATTGTAAATTGATACTTCTACACTGTAAAAATGGGAAGTGAATTCGGATGATTACGGATTTCAAATCCAAATTCACTCGGAGTTACGGAGTTTTTAAAACAAACCGTTCCGCACATGAAGTAAATAGAAGTTTGTCTTTTCAGCGGAGTGATTTTGGAGCTTTTTAAAAATGAATTAATGAAATTGACTGCAAATCAGTGAATATGCACTGGGACTCAGCTATAAATATACCACTGGTTGAATTAGTGGTATACTTATAGCTGGAGAAATAGTGACTATTCACTGATTCATTTTTAGAGAGAGTGGTCTGGATTTTATTTCCATCGACATTCACTCCAATTTGGAATTTTAATAATAAAGTAAACTCCCCTTCGGAGTAAATTTCACTCCGAGGAGATTAATTAAATGAACAGTCATGCGCTCTGCATTCACTCCGCATTTAATTCGCGTTCACTCCGCATATTTTTCGCAGTGTACAATTATTTGTAAGCAACTTCAAATATCCGGGACTTGTTTATTAAAATTTAATTTTTTTAAATTTGAATATCCAATTTTTTCGGAGAGAGTCCATTTTGCCTGAAATAAAAAAAAAATTTCCCTAAAAATTTAAAATTCCCAATTTCAATGAATTCATAATTTTCTCAAAAAAAAAAAAAAAAACCTTATCGAAAATGGCCCAAATAAGAAACTCATAAATTTGAGACAGTAAGTTTAAGTTATATTTTTTGTAACTTTAATAAATTTAATACTACCGAAATTAAAGTCAATTTAGTTCTTTGAGTTAACGTTTTTTTTAACTTTTTTGGAGCATCAATTCCGTTAAAAAAAAACTTTTACAAAAAGTACTAAATCGACTTTAATTTCTCCTACACTATTTTTCAGTTACTGAAAAATATAACAAACTTCCAAATTGTCTCAAATTTCAAAGTTTCCATGCGAAAAATTTTCACAACTGATATTTTTAAGACAGCTAATTTAATCTCTACACCTTTTATAATAATCAGTCAAATATTTAAAGAGATATGATTTTTTTTTATAAGTATTCCTCTACGGACATTCGGAAAATACGTGAAAATCTAAACAAACATTTTTTTTTTTATCAGAGGGATTAAGTTCATAAAAAAAAAAATATTAAATAGAATGAAAGTGTAACATCGTTGGTGTTAACGGTAATGGGAAATTTCCGTGGATCTTCTCGAGAAGCTGTCGATCAGCCGAGTAGATCGAGAAGTAGCACTCGAAGAGTTCTCGAGTCGAAATGTTCGGTCATGCTCGAGCGCTTTACTCCCTTTAAACTTTCGAGGATCGTACCCGTACCATTACATTACATACCACATACAGTCAGCCATGCACATATACATATACATATACATATACATACATATGAGTACAAAATCATAGTACAGCATATAATATGTACTGGGATGAAATCTACTTGGACTTTTTGATTTCTTCGAGCATGACGATCACAAAAAGCTCTTAATTCTAATTCACCGCGCGGCCGTTCTATTGTTACATTTATGCACAAATTTATTTGTGTACAGTCTACAGTACACAGGATGATTAGATGATACGTTGAAACTTTATTTATTCATTAAATCGATTATCTTATAACTCCCATCCAGCCCAGACTTGTATATATATTGAACTAACTTTGCATTATCTAATTAACTTTAGTTTAAAGTTTGTAAAACAAAGTTAAGTGTCGGTTTACATTTAGTTGAACTAAATGTTTTGGTGAGTGTTTTATTACCGACAAATAAAATTTATTTTCTTACAATAAATTTATTATTTTATTTAAAATATATTTTTTTGCAACTCATGGTAAGAAAGCACGTCTCTGATTGGTTAAAAATGACTCTACAAAGAATAAATATCGCAAAGAATGTCCACATTGTTCGTAAAAAATATGACAAACGTACACTTTTTACATATATATATAGATATACTATTTATTAGTCATTAAACGATCCACCAGAAAACCCAATCAACAGCCGTATCGAGTTAGGACAACGGAAAATCCCAGATTATAGAAAATCATCTTATTGTATTCATTTATAATGTACAGTTCACTACACTGAGAAAAAATTTCTCTTTGGACAATTAAATTGGTTTTGTTGAATTCTATTAAGCTAAAAATTATTTGGGACAACTAAATTTTATTACGTCAATATAATCTATTTTATCATTTTTAACAAATGATTTAATAGACTCTATTTGGTTGACATTAATATTTCTCTCTCTAAGATAATAAAATCATATGGTAGAGTTAAGAAAATATTTATTTAAAGGACAACTAAACTATTTTGTAGTGCCAACAAATCCAAATATTAGAGCAAAATATTATTATATTAACTCTAATAAATATTAATTAGACACAAAAAAATATATTCATTTAGAATAAATATATATATTTGTTCGAGGTTAATAAATATATATTTGAACCTAATGATTATTGATTTAAAAGTTATGGTGTTAGGCAGCAGCAGCTGGAGTAGTTCGGTGCTCGCCACTAGATCGCGCCCACCATTTGAGGTGTCCCTGGTAAGATACTTATTTCGGAGTTTTTATATTCCGAGCTTGAAGCGTTCACGGGACGAGTTATCCGCTGAAAATTTTTGACAGTAATATGTGGGTACACTGTATTACACTATGGCATTAATGTCTAATATTAATATTTTTCCTGAACAGTTTTTGTCAGGGCGAAAAGAAGTACTTGTAAAGGAATTAAATTAATTTTCTAAATGTGCATTTATCGAACTGTTGAATAAATATTCTGTCATTTCAAAATAATATTTAATCATTATCAATAACTCATTCTCTATAATGATCACTCATACATTTTATTATGACTACTTTATAAACACTACAGGTAATCAATTTGATTTTATGCTTGCTACTAAACGCGTAATTATCTTTACTAAATATTTCATAGTTTCCAATCACTCGTTTTGTTGGTGGATTATAAAATATTTAGTTAAAACAACCAAATATATGATTGGCAATGGGTAATCAAATCATTTTCTTGTTATAACGAAAATTTAGTTGTCAGGAGAAAATTTTTTTCTCAGTGAAGTATTGAGATAAATAGATTTAACTATATCATTCGAATTAAATTTAAATTTCGCGAGAAAAAAGACGATCGTATTTATTAAAAAAACAAATTTAATTAATTCTTACTATCGTTAGAAGAACTCCATCAGGTTTTACCACAGCTTCCTCATTAATTTGAATGTCTTTGATGGCCTGTCAAAAAAAAAAATTTCGCAATTAAATTTGCAAAAATTTATTAATAGCCAGTTGGTCCCTATTTTTTACTTTAGTCTCTAGGTATTCATCATTTAATTACATGGTGGCCACAGATTTTTGAGATTGAAATTTCCTGACTTTTCCAGGAATTCCAGTCAAACAATTCAAAAATTCCCTGACTATGTGTAGTAATATTAAATCATTGGAAATATTTATTTAATTTAAAATTAAATGCTATAAGTCAGTTTAATCAATAATTAATCATTGTCGTTAAATGAAGCTTTTTTTTTTATTTGTCAATGTTCATTGGTTTTTTTATTATTTATTAAATGAATAATTTTTTAATTTTGATTTGAAATCCATGTTTTTATATAACTTACTCTATAATAAAATATAAATAAATGTTTCATTTTCACTAGAATAAATTTCATAAATACAAATATTTCATAGAATATTAATAAAGTATTAATGAAGTACGCGAATAATAAATATAGTGAAACGTATTAGTTCATTACTTATGTATACATTTAATGTTTTTAGTTTTTTAACTTGTCAATATGGACGTTAAGAGCTTGAAGATCCTGGCGATTGGTTTCTCCTAAGACTTTTTTTTTCTAACAGCCTTGATAATTCTAACTGCTTCATTTTTTCGCTATTGGAATCAATTTCTACTAATTTTTTTTCAAGATGATTTTACAACCGCATTCGCGCCACGTCACTTTTTCAACAGTTTTGACAGAAAACTAAATTTGTCGGATTTTTTCAGTCAAAAGAAAGAAAGTAAAAATTTTTCCAGCTTTGTGCCGAAATTCCCTGACTCTTCCAGTATATTTATAATTCCCTGACATTTCCAGGTTTTCCAGAAATGTAGCCACCATGATTATTCCTTCGTTCAAATCCAAGATAAACTTGTGTACTAAAAAAATCTTTTTGGTTTTTCTCGCCTCCGGGCGGAAAGCGTCAACTTTCGTCCCGCTGTGCAAAACGACGTTGCCGCTTTCCGCCTCTGTCGAGGAGAAAAATAGTATACACTCCTTGGGCAGTAAATAAAAAAGCTTCAGATTACATGTAATTGTTGGCCGAGACATTTCTTACTTTACTGCCCTAGGTGTGTAATATACTATATTTTATATGAACTTTGACTTGAAACTCTAGTTATTTTTTGTTAAGTATCAATATTTTGAAAACAATAAAAATAAATTTAAATTATTATAAAAATTAATCAAATCATGTTTAGTTGTTGGTATTATCATTTAACAATCTTTTGCATCAGAAATAATACAGAAATTAATTTTTTATTAATAAGATTGAACATTATTTTAGGTTAATCAAAAGATTAAATTTAATGTAGTGTCTAAAAATAGTGTGTAAAAATTGATCTCATATCTGAGTATTTATTACAGTTTCGTATGAAGTAAAGCGCTGCGACTTTGAAACTGTAAAAATTACACTTTTATCCAGGCATAACAAATATTACAGTTTCACACTCGATATTGTCCAGTTCTCTATACACAACAACAAATTTCTATGGTAATTTTACAAGAAATGTGTTGGAAGTCAATTGCCAATGCAGTTTTGTGATTTATTAGAACCAGTGTTGTAATTTTACAATTTTTGTTTTGGAAAATTGCAATACAAAAGTACTAATCTTACTAAACAGATAATAAAAAAAGGTTTGTAAATTTTACACAACGAATGTTGTAATTTTCGAAAACAATTCAATTGGAAATTATTTGTAAAATCACAATGTGAAACTGTTTTAATACGATACTTTTAAGAGATCATACGTGTTGAATATATTGCAATACCTACTGTTAAAAATGCAATATATTTTATTAGTTCAACTACTGCTCCCGGAGTGTTCAACTACTGTGGCTTGTCAGAGTTGATTGTTCAACTACTACTCCTTTCATAGTCTATTTTAAAAACGTTGTCAAAATACAAATATTCAATTATCTGCGTTATTTTGCGCTTCAATGAATTCAAAATTGTTTATATTTTCATGAAAATCATTAATTTGAACTAATCACTACAACTTTATATATTAAAAGTAGGGTCAAATACATTTTACTTTGAAACCTGTTCAACTACTGGGTACTTTACCTTAAATAATGTCTTTTATTGAAACACGGAAAAAAGAGCAGTTGAAAAATTACAGTATCTACAGTAAAAATAGGCTTTCGGGGCAAAAATCTTTAAACATTAAAACTTAAACTGTAATTTTAGAAATTTGTTATAGTAATAAAATTAATACAATTTGAAGCAGTAAATTTTACAGTTTAAAATGTAATATTAGTTAAAAAAATCTTCAAAGTATTATTTACTTTTTATTTTGAATTCTTGCTTTATTTAAAAATTAATAGTTGATAGGTGAAACTGTAAAAATTAAGATTTATTGGTGATGTATTTTTTACTTTCTGAAATAATTCCTCTTATTTATTCATAATATAAAAATTACACTATGAGCTATCAATTGTCGAGAATGATAAATGATCTGAGAAAAATCACAGCTCAGACTGTAATTTTTAAATTCTATATCTTAAGCAGAACTCTACTATACGGAATAGTAATATTAACGATCGAAAATGTAATTTTAACTAAATTAATTTGTAAGAGAGTATTCACATATTGTAAATAAAAATTACAGTTTCGGATAGCAACTTGTAAATTTTAGTCGGTAAGTTTTACAGTTTGAAAACTTTATTTTTCAATATTTAATATTTCGTTTTTTAGTATCTCACTCACGCTAAGGCAGTGACCATAAGTCGAATAGCGTCAGGGAGGCATCTTGCCCATAGCTCGAGTAACAAATGGTTACAAACAAGTTTGAACTTGTGCTTTGTGCTTCTGTTTTATAGACAGTTCTTTATTAGATGTGATTGTGTCAAGTCATAAATTTTATGTGATTATTTGAATTATTAAATAAAAGATTATATCGTTAAAATTGATTTTTAATTGGTGGTTTTGTGGTACTATTCATCTACAATAGTTGATATTGCTGATTAATATATAGATGAAGAAGCTCAATGTAAGAGGAAACTAGAAAATTATAGTAAGGAAAATTTGCCTTGTATTGTAGCTTTACAACATCAAGTACGTCAATATTAATATTTTTCGTCATATTCGGACAATATTTATGAACCGGACATGGGATTAGCTGATTCTGTCACAACTTCTATTAAAGGTTATGAATATTTATTAACACAATTAAATCCGATAATAACTAAAAAACAAAAATTATTGCTCTATAGATATAAAAATTTTTATTTTATAGATTTAAGAGAAAAAAATAAATATTACTTTATAAAACTGTAAATTTTTTAATCTTAAACTATAGTTATCATTACTTTAAATATCAAATTTCGAAAAAAAAAAAGAATCTCGTTTGTCGAATGAAACTGTAAAGCTTGTAGCTTATGTTTCATATGTTAGCAATTTCGAAGTATAAATTCAAGCAAAAGAAATACTTTTTACTATATGAAACTGTAATAATAAAAATTTTTTGTCTTAGGAAATAAAATTCGAAGAATTTGTAGAAAAAATTACAGTGTGAGATTGTAATTTTTAGAATACAATTTAAAATTATAAAATCTGTTTAATATAGATCTGATCATGTCTGATGTATTTTTCAACTCAGATATAGTTATATCTGTTTAGATCTGATCAGATATGACTAGATCTGATCAGGTCTGATGTATTTTTCAATTCAGATATAGTTATATCTGTTTAGATCTGATCAGATATAACTAGATCTGATTATATCTCAAATCCCATATCTAACCTATATAATTATATCTGGTCAGATCTAATCCGTTTTTCCCGGGAAGAATTGTTACTCAGTCCTAGCCATTCCAATCGTTACCCGAGCCTGGGCCAGGACTGGGTAACCTAACCTTGGCCGTTAAAATGATTAAAAAATTTATTATGCGCAAGTGCATTTACATACATGGTACCCAAGAGTTTTGTTAAAAAAATTTATTTTTTTTTATCATCTTTAATTATAGTTTTGAAAAACTATTTCAATATTTCGAGTTTCGAAGTCCTGTAGCTTTTTGTATAGGAATTATAAATACGTAACGATACTTTTTTTTTATTGATAATTGAATTTTCTACAAGATTGTTGCCTTGAAAGTTGGTCGAAAACATTTTTTATTAATTAAAAGACAACAAAACAAGAAAATATTATTTTTTAATAAATTTCATTTTCTCTCAAACTTAAAAGCTTCCTTCAGATCCAACTTATAGGTATGACAATGTCTACACTGCTACAAAAGCTACACCACAAAGTTGTAAACAAAACTTTTTTTTTTCAATAATTGATAAAAAAAAAATCATACTATTTTATAATGAGTTTTATTTCATTTCAAACTTTTAATTTCTATAACTTGACTTTTTTATTTAGATTTATGGTCATGACAAAGCTTTTTTTTATAGACAATTTAATTTTCTTCTAAAACTTGAACTAAAAAATTCTAAAAAAAATTTTTGACAGGACTAAATTTTCAAATTTTTTAATCCCAATGATACAGCTAACTTTGCTATTGAATTTTTTTCGATCCGAAATTTTTGTAGAAAAGGCAAAAATTTTTTTTTCCATGAAAAAAAACTTAACGTTATTAAAAATATATTCTAAATAAAATAATAAATTTTATGTAAGAAAACTGTAGTGAATTATATTTTTGTAATAAACATATTTTTTGACTATATAACTCGCATTTTTAGTGAAGTTTCCTACATTTGTTCATTTAATTAATTTTTTAATCGAAATCGACTATTAGGTGCAAAGTAGCATCTGATTATTCTGATGAAAATGATTTTTCTTTATACATCTGCCGAAAGTACGTAAGTAGTTTTCTCAAGTTTTTTCTAATTTAAGTAACGTATGTTCTCCAAGTCTGAAAATAAAATATGTAACTGAGAAACAAATTTATTAATTTGTACACTTAAATTTATTTAAATCTGTATAAATTAATTTTATTTCAAAATTTTGAGTGTATTTATACATTTTTGTATCATTAATTTTACATTTTCTTTTTAATTTATTAAAAGGAAATAGGGATGTGACAATAGATTACAGAGGTCATTTAATTTTAATTTATAGGATGCTACTGATTAGCTATTTTTTTTTCTATCGTGAGGGTTGAACGATTTCTTTTAAATCTTCATTTGACAAGTAGAGATACAATTCTCTGATAAAAATATCCGGAAGTTGTAATTCATAAAAAATGTTATAAATAACTTCCTCAGAATCTTTTATGTAGTTAACTCTTATCAGAACTTTCCACAATTTAAAAAAGATCTTATTTTTATATCTTGGATACTCTGGAAATTGAGGTTCATGTATCAATAGTTTCTTCAAATCAACAATCTTTAAATAATGTGCCAAGTATCGCACATTTTTGTGTAACATCTCTACAAATGTGATATTACTGCCTTCTATCACATTTTTTTTCATTTTTTCAACTTCTAAAAGACATTCGGCTGAATTATGATCAAAATTGTTCATACTACTAACAGCTTTAATACTTCGTTGACTAACATAAAAACCCGCAGCTATCAATTCTTCAATGTACATCTTAATATGCTCCTGAGCCCTATTGTCAATATTGGCATTAAACATATACGAAATAACGGTGTCTTCACCGATCGGGTCAACCGCAATAGTGTAATGAGCCATTAATTGGAGTTGAAAGAAAAAGTAAAAATTAATATTATTACTATTGTTAACACCAAGCTTATGAGAAAATGAAATGAGCCAATTCCTTAACGCTGTATATTTTTGGTTAAAAATATCAAAAGTTGCATGAATAAATGTTTTTGTATCATCATCTCCTTTATATGTACCAAACAGATCAAGCACATATTTTATTAATTCATACCGGTTATTGTAGTTTTTAGCTATAACAGCATTACTAATAGGAATGATTTCGTCAACAGATTTAGCATTAATGTCAGCTTTGTTGCTCAATAATAACATCATGACTTCTTTTGTTCCTTCCTCGGCAGCAAAATTTAATGCAGTTTTTCCATCAAAGCAATCAGAATTTTTTACGCCATTTTCTTTCAAAGGCCTGACGATATCGTAATTGGAGAATTCCATGGCGCTATCTAATACTGTTTCTTGACTTGTTGGATTTATAATTTCCGAAAAATATAAATATTTTATAATTTCCGATTCGAGCTGCTACATATAGAGAAGTTCCTTCATCAAAGTAATTGCCATTAATATTGAAATTTTCGGTTGTTACATTATCTATGCAATCTTCGTCTTGAGATTTTATAGCGTGGGTATTCTCGATTGTCGTTTGCTTGACTGTTGCTTTGTTGATTTTAGCCTTTTCGATTTTTATATTTGTGGTGCGTACTTGTGACACATTTAATAATTATCCTTTTCACGATAGAGAAATGAACTTTTTTTACCTGATGAAATCTAAAAAAAAAAAAAAAAAATGGATGCAAGTTTAGTTTTATTTCATATCAAAAATTTTACTATCAAATTTATCAAATTTACTAATTTTAAATATTATGGGGGTGAGATCATACCCTGTGTGAAGAAATTAAAGGATATGAAACAACCCATAAATTATAACATGATATTTCAGAAAAGCTTTTATTGAGTACGTAAAAAAATAGAGGTTGTGCAACATAAATATAGGGCGCGCATTTCACGCATAATCCACCACTTTTGAATCTGACTCGTTTTAATTTTGCTGAAACTTTATTATCTTTTTGTAACCTATCGAAAAAATACTAAGAAAGTCCTTGTCTAAAAAATACTAAGAAAGTTGTGGCATTTAAAAAAAAATGGTCTTTTTTTTTTCAATCGGCTTCAACGTTTTTAAACATTGAGTTATTGGAACACTCTTTTAACTTCCCGCTAAGAAAATCGACGATTTTCGGAAAATTCGGTTTTTGTTATTATTTTCTACCCGATTTTCAAAAATCGAAATTTTATCAAATGTCGACGGTTTGAGATCTTAGGAAGATTTTCTGACTATGTTCAGAATGATGTTCGAGCGTGTGTATGTTTGTTCATGTGTGTGTGTGTGTGTGTGTAAACTTGCTATAACTTTGAGACCAATTAACCGATCGCAACGGTTCTTACGGCAATAAAAGAGCTTGTTGGACGTCAACTTTCCGAAAAAATTTCAGATTGATGGATAAATTAGACTCTAAGATATAAAAGCAATATAAAAAAAAAAAATTTCTTTTAGATTTTTGGTAATTTCTAAGAAATGGCTCGTTTGATTGATTTTTCGAAAAATCTAATCAGCTCTTGAATTAAAAAAAAAATGCGTCGATTGCTGCCTCAACCGTCTCAATCGGTTAATTCGTTCAAAAGATATTGTGGGAGAAGGAAATACTAAAAAACGCTTTTTTCTAAATGTCCTCGAAAAGACTGAACCGATCGACTCAAAAATCGAATCAGCTCCAGAAATCAATAAAACGCATCCATCGTCACATTGAACGTCAGAATCGGTTGATTAGTTCGAAAGATATCGGCGTCAAAAGTTTGAAAAATAACATTTTATGTTAATTTTCCCTGCACGGGAAAAAATAGGCGCTGTAACAGGATGCAGTTCTGTGGGAGCAACATGACAAAATCCTGTCGCAGCGACAGGACACATCCTGTGAGAGCAACAGGATTTTTCCTGTTACAGCAACACGATTTTTCCTGTGTATTCAATAGGATAAGAAACAAGTTTCACATACTAATTGTTATTTATCTATAGAATGAAATTTTAAGATTTGAAAAAAAAACTCAAAGCTTGGAGAAAAATTCAAATTTTTTTACTGAAAGTAATTTTTGTTTTTCAAAATTAGAATTTTCGTTCAAAATTTGAATCTTTTTCCAAATTTTGAAATTTTATTATACTAACAAAAAAAGCTGGTGCATGAGACTTGTTCTTTATCCTATTGATCCCACAAGAAAAGTCCTGTTGCTGTCATATGAAAATCTTTTTGCTGCAACAGGATTTTGTACTGTTGCTCTCACAGGAATGTGTCCTGTTGCAGCGCCTATTTTTTTTCCGTGAGATGTCGTCATATGATCTACTAAGTGTATTCAAAATCATGCCAACTCTTTGTTTTAATGAATTCTTTCGATCACCACATACAGTAATGTAACTCGTTTGTTAGTAAAAATTACATTATCAACAAAAAAATTTAAAAAACACCGTTTTTATTATTTTTTTCAGATATCTTATATATTAACACTCTGATCTGAATTAAAACTTATTTCAGTCTTTACTTTGATAACTTACATTGATTTATGCCGAAATATATTTATTTTATAAAACATAATTGAGAATAAAAATTGAAAAAACGCGTGTTTATTAATGATTTCCGATTCATAAACTTTCAAACTTTAATATAAAAAGTAACATGTTTGAGTTTGATTTGCCTATAAAAGAACAAACGCATGCCAGACTATTTTCGAGCTTGAAAATGTATTCACACTAATAACGTTATCGAGCTCATTGAGCCAACCGTTGCCCGGATTTTTTTTTCCTTTGCATCCAATAATTATGTGAAATGTACACAGTAAAAAACGAATCGTCAAAGTGTAAAGAAAAAACGTGTGTTAAAATTCTGAGTGTTTAATTTTTTTATGTGTTAATTTAACATACAGTATTTTCCTTATTTGAACTGTCGCAATCGATTGATTTTTTTAACACACAAAAATGTCATTTTATTCGAAAGTAACACTTTTTATATGTTCTATTAAATCAACACACAAAATATGTTAAAAATAATCTCGACCATCACAAAAGAACTCTTGGAAAATTTTTATTTTTAACGTATACGTGTGTAACTTTTTTTTAACACTCACAACATGTTAAAGTAACATAATAAATAAGTATGAAACGTTTGTTTTACACACATTATAAGTTGATTTTGACGAATCCTTTTTTACTATGTAATTTTTCTTCATGTCAATTGCTTACAAGAGAATTGAACTTAATCAAATTTATTCAACATCTATAATTTTTTTTTAACTTTCTTATAAAATACCGCATTTTGCCCGCGAAACATGAAAATGTTTTTTCTTTTTACCGGCAGCTGAAAATTTTTTCTATTTACTTTAGATATCATTAGACAGAAAAGTTTTAACGTATTTGAGACCCTGAAAATGTAATATTTCTTTAAGTACCACGTTTTGCCTCTCCTCACACCCTATATATCAATGTGCATTTTTTTGCCGCAATATATACTTTCTAAAATTTTAACAATATATCCCTTTTTCATGCGGGTATACCACACAATATTTACGTAAAAATCATACATTTATTGATTAAAAAATGTATATGCCTTTTTATCAAATATCCTTTAATTGTTGAGACCAGTGCATAGGATTATAAAATTTTTAATGAATGAAAATACTTAATGTGTACAAAAATCTATTTACCTTAGATGTGTAGCGATGAATAATCGTTTAAAATATTGAATTTATAAAGTCACAATTTAAAATTAAGTTTTAAAACACGTGTTAAGATAGATGCTCTTCAACCGAGGAGACACGAGAAACTGTTCAGAGTTTTGTTGACCAAATTCAAGTCCTTAAAATGGCATCCTACACGAGGCACCTCAGTAATTACATCTTTTACCCATACTATACACCTTCTCTACTCCAAACCCCTCAACAATGGTATCATTTCTGAAGGTAAAGGAAATATATAGTATGAGTAAAAATTGTAATTACTCAGGTATTCCAGGTAGAATACCATTAAGGACTTTAAATTGTCAGTTTTAACGTATTTGAGTCCCCGAAAATTCCGTATTTCTTTAAGTGCCTTGTTTTTCCTTCTCCCACCCCCACCCTTTATATATCAATGTACATATTTTTGCCGCTATATATTTTTTTATAAATTTTTAACAATATATCACCTTTTAATGCGGGTGTCCAATGCAATATTGACGTAACAATCATATATCCATTGATTAAAAAATATATATTACTTTTTCATCAATTATTCCTTAATTGTTGAGAGCAGTGCATAGAAAAATTATAAAATTTTTAATTAAAGAAAATACTTAATACAAAAATATAAATAGTATATTACACTACAAGGGAAGAAAGTTGAAATTCGCCTCGGGCATCTTATCACACAGGGCAGGGCTTTCAACTATCTTCCCGTGTGGTGTATACAATTTTTCTTTATACCTGGTCGAAAGTACGTTTATTAATTACATTTTTGAATACTATAAACAATACAACCACGTTCTGCCTTCAACTGACAGGTCGGCCATGTTTTTTTTATTTGCTCCCTATTGACGCGCCTCTTTCGGACATACATAAAACTTTAATTTTTTTCTGTCTCTCTTTTTTTTTTGTTGCGTTTTTGATCCCTTACCCGCGACATTTGAAAGCACAAGCGAAGCGAGTGCGTCTGGTCGGCGGGGGCAGGTATCAAAAACAAAACAAAAAAAAGACATAATTATACTTATAAAAAATAAAAAATAAAAAATAATTATTTTTTTTCGAAAGTAATAAATTTATGCCTATGAACAAGTTTGTTTTTCCTGCCAATAAAAAATATTTAAATAAATACATAAACTTTCAATAATTAACTTCGCCTCTGCATCAAAATCTTTTATCACCTCATCCTCGTCCATAGATTCATCCGATGAAACTTTTTCATTCATCTTATTATTGTAATTACATTGTTTAATTAAAATATTACATACAACGAGACACAAAAATACTGACGTATATATAAAGCAACGATCTACGACGTTATCGTGAAAAATTTTATTTATAAAGTGGTAGACGATCACTAGATGGCAGCAACCGGCTGTTTCTGTCGGCACAAACAAATTTTTTGCTCCCGGCGATATGAGTGAGGCGCGTGTAACTCCACCAGGAGAGGGAAATAAGACTTTAGGCCTTAAAATTAGGGAGGGAAGTGCGTACTTTCGACTAAGGTATAAAGAAAAATGATTTAATCCATGCTAAGTGTGCATCTATATATTCGTTGATTCAAATTGTTTAAATCATTTCAAATTTTTTTGAATCATTTCAAATAATTTTTCTTAATCAGGGCTTATATATCACTTATTATTGTCATATCGTACATAACTATAAGTAGAGTATCCCTTTGTAGATTCTGAACGCAACCAAAAAAAGTGTCTATAGATGGCTCTTTGGTGTTTGTGACAGCGTCAGGCTTCATTAGAAGTTAAATAAAATTTGGATCATGAACACTTTTATAGAAAATATGATGCTCAACAAAATTGCTCAGGAGCTCGGAAGCTTAAAAAAAACGGTTCAAAAGTTACAGGTATTTAAAGTTAATAACTTTTTAAAAAATCAACGTTCAATCTGTTTTTACACTAAATCTGCTACTATCACGAACGATATCGAATAAAGGTTTAGTAACAAATTTCATTTATTACAAAAAGATTTTTGTTATAAAGGTATTTTTTTATTAAAAAACTCGTATTTTTTAGTAAAGTTTCCTACATTTATTCATTCAATTAAGTTTTTCATCGAAATCGACTATAAGGTGCAAAGTAGCTTCTGAATATTCCAATGAAACTGATTTTCCACTTCCAAAAATTTTATTTTATTGTTTTTTTGAGCAGATGTTACAGCTTACAAGAAAACTTGATTTGTAAGATCACAAAACAGCTTTGTTCAAATTTCTTTATTTTTTTCTAATTTAAGTAACATCTGTTCTATAAATCAAAAAATAAAGTTGCTGAAAAATAAATCAATCATTTTTGGCAATTAAATTTACTAAAATTTTTATGCATTAATTTTATTAAAAAATTCTAAGTATATTTATACATTTTGGTATAGTTTATTTTACATTTTCTTTTTAATTTATTTAAGGAGAACAGCGGTGTGACAATAGATCACAGAGGTCATTTAATTACAATTTATAGGATGCTATTGATAAGCTTTTCTTTTTTCTTTTTAGAGGGTTGAACGATTTTTTTCAAATCATCATTTGACAAGCAGACTAACAATTCTCTGATAAAAGTATCCGGAAGTTGTAATTCGTAAAAAATGTTGTTAATAACTTTCTCAGAATATTTTAAGAAGTTAACTCTTGTATGAATCCTCGATAATTTGAAAAATATCTTATTTTGGTAAATTGGGTATTCTGGAAATTGACGTTCACGTTTGAATATATTTTCGAAGTCAACCAACTTCAAATAATGTGCCAAGTATCGCACATTTTTACGTAAAACCTCGATAAATTTGATATTACTGCCTTCTATCACATTTTTTGTCATTTTTTCAACTTCTAAAATACGCTCAGCTATATAATCATCTAATCCTTCCATAGTACTAACAGTTGAAATATTTCGATCACATATATAAAAATCCGCTGCTGTCAATTTCGCATTGTGCCACTTAATAGCTAAAGAACAACGTAAATTCTTTTCTGATTTGGATTTCAGCTGAATAATTAAATAATCGATGATTTCCAGAGCTCTAACGGAATAACCAGCTCCGAGCTGATACGGAATAATCCCTCGATTGTTACTGTCAAGCGAGATTACGTAGTGAAGTGAAATTTGGGATTCAAAGAACGAAAAAGAATTATATTTATTATTAATATCAATTTTATCAGAAAATGAAACTAGGCAATTCTCTACCAGTGTATCAACAGCTGCATGGAAAATTTTTTTATTGTAATCATCGTCTTCATATCTATGATACCAAGAAGTACACTCGAGTAGTGCGGCCATGGCATCGTAGTTTTCAGCTTTGATAGCACTGATAAAAGGAGTAATTCCGTCATCAGATTCAGCATCAATGTCAGGATTGTTACGCGATAATAACTTCATAACTTCTTTTGTTCCTGTCGTGGCGGCAATGTGCAAGGCAGTTTCTCCATTACTGTGACCATAATTTTTTAACTTAACATTAACATCTACGCCATTTTCTATCAAATACCTGACGATATCGTAATTAGAAAATTTCACGGCGCTATGTAATACTGTCTCTTGAGTTGTTGGATGCCGATTGTGTATATCAGCACCGAGTTTTATCAACTTTTGAAATATTTTATAATTTCCGATTCGCGCTGCTACATGTAGAGGAGTTCCGTCATCAACGTAATTGCCATTAATATTGAAATTTTCGGTTGTTAAATTATCTATGTAATCTTCGTCTTGAGATTTAATAGCGTGGATAAGATTACGGAGCTTACATATTTTTGATTGTCGTTTTCTTGACTGTTGCATTGTTAATTTTCGTATTTCTGATGTGGCACGTTTTGTGATTACCCTTTTCACGATAGATCAATGAACTTTTTTCACCTGATGAATTCTGAAAAAAAAAAAAAAAAAAAAAAATGTATGCAAGTTTAGTTTTATTTCAAGTCCAAAATTTTACTATGCAATTGATTAAGTTTACAAATTTTTAATATTATTGGAGTGAGATCATACACTGTGTGAAGAAATTAAAAGACATCAAAACAACCCATAAATTATTACGTGTAATTTTAGAAAAGCTTTTATTTACTTAAAAAATAGTGGTAGTGCACCATAAATATATAATGCGCGCATATCACGCACAATCGACCACTGTTGAATCTGATTCAATTTAATTTTGCTGATACTTTATTATCTTTTTGTATACCCTATCCAAAAAAATTTTCAGAATTTATTAAAATTTTTCTAAATAATCCTAACAAAATTTTTAAAAAATTGTTTTTTTTTTTCAATCGGCATTAATTTTTTTGAACATTGAGTTATTGAGACATTTTTTTAAACTACGCGCTAAGAAATTAACGATTTTCGAAACATTCTGTTATTGTTATTTTTTGTGCCCCGATTTTCGAAAATGTAATTTTTCTTCATGTAAATAGCTTACACGAGAATTTAACTAAATCAAATTCGTTTAATATCCAGAATTGTTTTTTCCAACTTCTTTATAAATTACCGCATTTCGCCCGCACAATATGAATTTTTTTTTTATTTACTATTAATATCATTACAAAACAAAGTTTTAACGTATTTGAGTCCCTAGAAATTTAGTATTTCTCTAAGTACACTGTTTTGCCCCCCCCCCCCCTTTACCCCCTATACATAAATGTACATATTTTTGCCACTATATATTTTTTTATAAATTTTTAACAATATATCGATCTTTCATGTGGGTATACAATGCAATGTTTACGTAAAAATCATACATACATTGATTAAAAAATATATATTACTTTTTCATCAAACATTCTTTAATTTTTGAGGCCAGTGCATAGAAAAATTATAAAATTTTTAATGAATGAAAATACTTAATGGGTACAAAAATCTATTTACCTTGTTCGATGTGTAGCGATGAATTATTGTTTAAAATATTGAATTTATAAAGTTACAATTTCAAATTAAGTTTAAAAACACGTGTTAAGATAGATGCTCTTCAACCGAGGAGACACGAGAATCTGTTCAGTGTTTTGCTGACCAAATTTAAGTCCTTAAAATGGCATCCTACACGAGACACCTCAGTAATTACATCTTTTACCCACACTATACACCTTCTCTACTCCAAACCCCTCAACAATGGTATCATTTCTAAAGGTAAAGGGAATATATAGCATGAGTAATAATTGTAATTACTCAGGTACTCTAGGTAGGATTCCATTTAGGACTTTAAATTGTGAGTTTTAACGTATTTGAGTCCCCAAAAATTTAGTATTCCTTTAAGTACACCGTTTTGCCTACTCCCATCTCCTATATATTAATGTACATATTTTTGTTGCAAAATATATTTTCTAAAATTTTAACAATATATCGCTTTTTCATGTGGGTATACCATGAAATATTTACGTAAAAATCATACATTCATTGATTAAAAAATAGGGGAGGGAGGGAGCTTTTATTAAATTTAATAAGATATAAAATAAAACAGACTTATGACGAGTAGTCAACCGTAATAGGGGAGGATGGCGCAAGAAGGCTCTTCTGAGCCAATTATTACTTTTTGTGGCTTTCAACCATCAGATCACTTTACTTTTGTTGTATATCTGACAAATTCATGGACATTTTGCCAAAACTTTGAAAAAAAAAAAATTTTTTTTTGAGGCAAGAAGGCCCCCCTCCAAAAAATGATAATTTTTTTTTTTTTAATTGTTTTCAGCGTTAACAATCTATTTCTTCTTCTTCTTGACAATTATATTTACTTTTACTGCACCCAAAAAAATTTTTTCACGGTATAATAAATCGTTTCTCTACGATCAAATTAATCACTAAGTGATATTTAATAAACAAAAAATTCCATATTTCGTATTTCAAATAAGTTATTTGTCATTATTTTCAACCCGAAAAACGTGTTTTTTAATTTTTGACCAGGATAGATTATAGATAATTTTGCTTTATTTAAAAAATTTATCATTAAAAAACTCGTTATTTTCGAATATTTTAAGTGGCCCAATTTGCCCCAGGCATTGAAAATTAGCCGAACAATGGCTAAGTATATTCAATTTTTTATAATTTGACGATAAAAATATGAAAAAAATCATTTTTAAAGAATTTTCGGCTGGTTCATTTTGCCCCAGGTATCATGCGGAGGACTCGAAATTCCCAAATATATTAAATTTTTTATAATTTGATGATGAAAACATGAAAAATGACTTTTTCATATTTTTTGACTGGCTCATTTTGCCCTCGGTGTCATGCGTAGCCATAAAAATGCCCAAATATATTGGATTTATAGCAATTAGACAAAAAAAAAAAATTTTTTTTGGTCAAATTTTCATTGAAGTTTTCTTGTCCTGATTTCCCCTAAATGCACTTGCGCATAATAAATTTTCTTTTACACTTCATGTTTTTTTTTTGCTTTTTAATTTTTTAAATATATAAAAAAAAAATATGAAATAAATGATACTGTCATCATTAAAAAATAATGTCCAGTAATAAAATAATGAAAAAAAATTAGCAAAAGATTTCGTCATGAATAAAAAATTACTCACTTAAACATGAGGTCTTTTGATATTTACCGCGACAAATGTTGAGTTATTTTTTGGTGCAATATCAATTTGTAAAAAACGCATTACCAATTACTTAATATGACTGGAGAATAAAAATAAAAATAATAATTTGCATCAACCACTAAAATTAGCCGTCGAGTTTGAGTAATTTATAAAAGCGGTAGTTTGGATCAAAAATCTGTGTTGCATCTGCACCGAGCAGTAAGTCAGTGCAGAACATGGTCGGACAAGAAGTAGGCCAACGAGAAGTCGAAGCGAATAAAATAAAGAGACGGAAGAAATAAAACAAGATTACACCAGGTGTTGAGTTTATGTACATACACGTAGGTCATCAGGGTTACACAGCATATCCGATGATGAGAGACAATGATACGCGGTGCAGATGGGCTTAAATATGTACAGATCTATTGAACATAACGAGATGTTGAGATTTACCGTCGAGAGTTACCCATTTTCCGGGTTTAACTATCCAACCATCATTTCTATATACAAACGCTTGGTGTTTGCCAAATTACGGTCAGACCTCGATGATTAAGCTCTCAGCTATTGTACTGACGGATCGGCAAATGTATGGCCCCCGCCAGTCAGATACTCACCTATATATGCCCATTCAACGGTTCACTTATCCCGTCAAAATCCATCCTACCCTACTATTTTCACATTTTTATTTACTGTTGATTTATCATTTATTTATATATATATATATATATATATATAGATATATATATATATATATATATATATATATATATATATTGTCTGACAGTTATGATCAAGTCGGCTCATAAAATAGTCTAACAAATAATAATCAATCAAACATAGAATTTTTCCATTGTGTGATTTTTTTTCTGACTCTAAAAATCAAATTTTTTTCATTGATTACAATCAAGTTTATAACAAAAAAGAAATTTTATCAAAAAAAGTCCACTTTTTATTTACTTAAATTTAAAAAAAATTTGTTACTATTAAAGGTTTGTAATAAATTTTTTTGAAGAACACAAAAATAAAAAAAATAGACAGAACCGAAATTAATTAAATGGTTGTAATAGAGTCGAGAGTTTAGGAATCGAAATTGAAATGGAGATGAAACCGATAGATTTGGAATGTAATTCAAATATTCAATGATTTGCGGATTTGCAGTGGCACTAAAACTCTGATGAGGAATACGCGGTCTATAACAGCTAATTAGACGTTACCACAGGGGTGTAGGGACGATGAACAAGTATCTGTTTCCAAACGTGCGTCTCATCGCTTTTGGTGCTCCAACTAACGATTATCGACCGCCGGATGATGGAATCAAATGCGACCAAAGTGACGAGAGTCCTCTCTCAGGTTTCCTGGACCTGCGTGTCTCTCTTCTCGCTTTCTCTACACGGATCCCGGGTTAGGTCGTCTAACGGTGAATTTCCTCGGTCACGGATCAGATTCTCCGGAAATACACCGTGCTTATCAATTTTAGACCAGTCATTTCAATGTCCAAGCCTAACTATTATTGATACCTCAATGTTTGTTATTATCCTCTACGTAAACCAACTGATATGTTAACATAATTGATATATATGCCTATATTTAATTTTGTAATAAAAACAATTTACTTACTTGGCTATATTTATCGAAAAAAAAATAATTTTATCTCCAACCGCTGCAGCAGACCATTTATTAAATTAATAAAAATAAATATTTTATGTTTATTAAATTGGTAACAATTATCTTTAATTTTTTTTATTCTTCGATCTAAAAATTATTTTTCATATCTTTAATTAGCGGTTTTCGTATTTATTTGTATTGCGAGTTAATAATCATAAAAATTTTATCGGTAAAAAACCATTTGTGTAAATCAAACAGTTTTATCATCGAAAGCTGAGTTTTTTATGTACTTAATATTTATTTCTCTCTTATAAAAGAGTTAAAAGGTTTAATAAAAAACTTTGATTCAAATTTTGCAGAAACCGGTTGGATTGGTTTGTAAACAATAATTTTGTATAAATAATATATACATATATAAATGTAATCATTTATAATAATATTTAAAAATTTCATTATTCATTTATAAATAAAATCTTAGATTTTTTAAATTATATTTTTATTACAGTAAATATAAATTTTAATAATAATAATAATTATTATTATTCATTTATTTAATTGGTCATAGAGTCATGACTACTTGCGGCAATCCAAAATACATATAGCTTTACATATAGTATATAGTGGTTAAATAAACGACATAAAAATACAATAGTTTGAGAATATATGTTTAACAATAATCATTTAATTCATCATGAATTTATTAACTAATCAATTAATTAATTAATCATCTTATTTTAGAAATGAAGATTATTATAATACGCTGTAACATGCTCATAATTAAAATTGTAAAAATGTAGTGGACACAAGCATTGAGTTTCCTTTGGAGCTTTAGTTGTTATTCACTAGTCATACACAGAAAAAATTTCTCTTCGGACAAATAAATTGGTTTTGTTGAATTCTATTAAGCTAAAAATTATTTGGGACAACTAAATTTTATTACGTCAACATAATCTATTTTGTCATTTCTAACAAATGATTTAATAGACTCTATTTGGTTGACATTAATATTTCTCTCTCTAAGATAATAAAACCATTTGGTCAAGTTAAGAAAAGATTTATTAAATAGACGACTAAATTATTTTATAGTGCCAAAAATCCACATATTAAAGCGAAATATTATTATATTATCTCTAATAAATATTACTTAAAAAAATACATTCATTTAGAATAAATATATATATTTGATCGAGGTTAATAAATATATATTTGAACCTAATGATTATTGATTTAAAAGTTATGGTGTTAGGCAGCAGCTGCGGGATTAGTTCGGTGCTCGCCACTAGATCGCGCCCACCACTTGTAGTGTTCCTTTACTAAATATTTGATAGTTTACAATAATTTATTTTGTTGGTGGATTATAAAATATTTAGTTAAAACAACCAAATATATGATTTGCAATGGGCAATCCAATCATTTTCTTGTCATAACTAAAATTTTGTTGTCAGGAGAAAATTTTTTTCTCAGTGCGATCGTATTTATTAAAAAAAAAAAATTAATTAATTCTTACTATTGTTAGAAGAACTCCATCAGGTTTTACTACAGCTTCCTCATTGATTTGAATGTCTTTGATGGCCTTTTTGTGTTTTTAAATTAAATACATCGCCATACATATTAAGTTGTCTCAAACTCCGTTTACAAACTTTAACAACTTGCTTTGACCAAGATAGTGTATTGTCTAAAATGACGCCTAAGTATTTAACTGATTCAGAGAACTCTATCTCGTTACCATTTACCAATATTTTTGGAGCAAATTGACTGCAATCATTATTTAACTTGTGTGTACACAAATTGGATACCATGGTACCAAAGATAACAACTTTTGTCTTATTCGCATTTAATTTTAATCCATTGTGTAAATACCATAGCTGAATTTCTTTAATGTCATAAGAATTTAATTTTATTTGTTTACCACTTTTTGTGTTTCAAATTTTTATTAGGCTGCTTGTCAACTTGCAATAATTTTTTCAAATTACTTATTTACTATTAATATTTTCTTAAGGGAACTATTCGAATCTTTTTGAATTGTTCGTAACTTTTCAAATTATTCGTCAATTTTAGAATTACCCAAAAATATTGGAATTATTCGTAATTTTGCGTATAATTCGAATGATTGAAACTATTCGCACAACTCTAGTATTTTCTAATGATCTGTAAATAAAAATATTAAATAATTGTTTTTGAAGAAATTAACTCGAATTATGTAATATGAATAATATTGCATTCCCTTTAAAAAGAATGCGTTCTAAAACATAATCAGAAATTCTATTGAGTTGGTAATCGGTCACCGCAACACCACAAATTGGGCGATGTATTGTATTTTCACATATATAATATATATAATCGAAGAGCTTACACTTTTCACATACATGCGGTTATCCGCATTTCAGTGTACTATCGACACATATATTTTGTTCTTCTCAACACTATATATATATATATATATATATATATATAGATAGATACATACATACATATAGATATAGTTGAAATTTTGATTCCTGATTGAGACTAGTTTTGAATCAACGAACGAAGTAAAACCGCAACAATCGATGCCCATATGACCAACTATCATCAATCTGTTCAAAGTACAATACTTTTAAAAATTTTTATTTTTTATTTTAATTATTTATTTATACTCTACTCTATTGGTTAAAAGATTACAAATAGCGTGTAAAAAGTATAACCCGGCCAAAAACTTTATTGCTACAACATATACGTATATACAGGGTGATTCAGAATTACCTTCACAGCGGGAAAACTTGAATAGAGGAGACGATTCTAAGCATAAAGTTCCTTAGCCATTTTTCAAAATTCTCAATAGTTTTTGAGTTATTTAAAATCTAAATTGACCAATCAACGACATGCTTTGAGATTTAAAAAAAATTAAAAAGAATAATGAATAAGTTTGGCAACGCCGCAACAGTAAACTTCAAGTTATACACTATTTATTTAATTTAAAAAGTTCGATTTGTCACAGAAGAGAAACAAAACACACAATTACAACATAGAATATATTCGTATATTTTGTTTTATCTTTTCTCTTTTTATAGAAAGAATTATTAATGGAAAATAATGCTTTTATTGAAAATGAAGCTTTTGGAAATTCGAAAAAAAAAAAAAAATTACAGATTTTTAATTATATGATGAGCAACCCAGATTAAAAAAAAAAATTTGAAAACTAATTGAATTGTGTTTTACCAGAATGAAAGCAATTTCAAATAGACAAATATATAGATATACACATCATTTTAAAATCTTTTATTTCGCTTGCTCTGTCTCGCTCAAGACTTTGCTAAGCGCTCATTGCACGTCATACTAAACATATTTGTAAAGATCTCGCGGATTGTCTTGTGAAACATGTTCCAAGTGATCTTTCTCGGCGATTAGCTATCTGACTATCTCGCTAATGGTCTTGCTGGTGATCTTTCTTAGAATTTTGCTGGTGATCTTGCTGACCATCTGGCTGGTGGTCTTGCTGAAGGTCTTGCTGGTGGTCTTGCTGAAGGTCTTGCTGAAGGTCTTGCTGGTGGTCTTGCTGAAGGTCTTGCTGATGGTCTTGCTGGTGGTCTTGCTGAAGGTCTTGCTGGTGGTCTTGCTGGTGATCTTGCTGATGGTCTTGCTGAAGGTCTTGCTGGTGGTCTCGCTGGTGATCTGTCTTGTGGTTCTGCTGGTGGTCTTGCTGAAGGTCTTGCTGAAGGTCTTGCTGAAGGTTTCGCTGATGGTCTTGCTGATGGTCTTGCTGGTGGTCTTGCTGATGGTCTTGCTGGTGGTCTTGCTGAAGGTCTTGCTGGTGGTCTTGCGGGTGGTCTCGCTGGTGATCTTGCTGATGGTCTTGCTGGTGGTCTTGCTGATGGTCTTGCTGGTGGTCTTGCTAGTGGTCTCGCTGGTGATCTTTCTTGTGGTCCTGCTGGTGATCTATCTGGTGGTCCTGCTGGTGTTCTTGCTAACCATCTAGCAAGACCATCAGCAAGACCATCAGCAAGACCTTCAGCAAGATCACCAGCGAAACCTTCAGCAAGACCTTCAGCAAGACCTTCAGCAAGACCACCAGCAGGACCACCAGATAGATCACCAGCAGAACCACAAGACAGATCACCAGCGAGACCACCAGCAAGACCTTCAGCAAGACCATCAGCAAGATCACCAGCAAGACCACCAGCAAGACCTTCAGCAAGACCACCAGCAAGACCATCAGCAAGACCTTCAGCAAGACCACCAGCAAGACCTTCAGCAAGACCTTCAGCAAGACCACCAGCAAGACCTTCAGCAAGACCACCAGCCAGATGGTCAGCAAGATCACCAGCAAAATTCTAAGAAAGATCACCAGCAAGACCATTAGCGAGATAGTCAGATAGCTAATCGCCGAGAAAGATCACTTGGAACATGTTTCACAAGACAATCCGCGAGATCTTTACAAATATGTTTAGTATGACGTGCAATGAGCGCTTAGCAAAGTCTTGAGCGAGACAGAGCAAGCGAAATAAAAGATTTTAAAATGATGTGTATATCTATATATTTGTCTATTTGAAATTGCTTTCATTCTGGTAAAACACAATTCAATTAGTTTTCAAATTTTTTTTTTTAATCTGGGTTGCTCATCATATAATTAAAAATCTGTAATTTTTTTTTTTTTTTCGAATTTCCAAAAGCTTCATTTTCAATAAAAGCATTATTTTCCATTAATAATTCTTTCTATAAAAAGAGAAAAGATAAAACAAAATATACGAATATATTCTATGTTGTAATTGTGTGTTTTGTTTCTCTTCTGTGACAAATCGAACTTTTTAAATTAAATAAATAGTGTATAACTTGAAGTTTACTGTTGCGGCGTTGCCAAACTTATTCATTATTCTTTTTAATTTTTTTTAAATCTCAAAGCATGTCGTTGATTGGTCAATTTAGATTTTAAATAACTCAAAAACTATTGAGAATTTTGAAAAATGGCTAAGGAACTTTATGCTTAGAATCGTCTCCTCTATTCAAGTTTTCCCGCTGTGAAGGTAATTCTGAATCACCCTGTATATTCTATTATTATCACGAGAATATTTTTGAAAGGTTTATAGTCTGATCTATAAATATTTTTCTATGTTTACTGAAACAATATTGAGTGTTGAATGAATTGAACGATAAAAATACTTTAAATTATTTTGAGGCACTTGAAATCCACTCGCGGTTCGCAAAGGTCACGTTCGCGACCTGATTTGGAAAATCAGCTTATTCAATATCCTTGACAACGCGGATATTCGATACGAATTTAATAGCCGACAGTAACCACACACTGCCAGATATCATTTCTGATGGTAGAAATCGATTATATTTAATCATCATGTGTTACCGATATATGCACACGCGGCGTTCGTGTCTTTTTAAATTTATTGCCGGAAAATACGAAACAAAGAAAATGTTTTAAATTTCATAAATTATGTGTGAATCCTTTTTTTATTGACTATCCCTATAAATTACGTATCCACTAACGGCTTTTTTTTTCGGTTTTACAACTACCCTCTATTTGAGCTATCAATAATAAAAATGAAACAGATTAAAAACCATTTCATGATTTTTTTATCAAAATCAACTCGCTTTTATACAAAAAACTTTTGTATGTAGCGAGTTTACAAAAATTGACCTGTTATATATTAATTCTACTTTTTTTTTTTTTTTTTTTCATATTTTCGTGAAAAACGATGATTATTTCAAAGTGAGGCCCCAGATTGTAATTTATAACCTCCACAATTGAATCGTTTATTTGAGAAACCCCATAAGTCATGTTTTTTACGAAATTGGGTTTTTTGCATTTTTGGGTTCTTTGGATTTCCCTCCATAGAAATCAATCAAAATATGTATCAAATCAGCGTTTAAAAAAAAATTAACGAGCAATTTCATTTAATTAAGAAACCCCATAAGTCAATGACTCAAATAAACATATGGAGTTTTAGTTTTACAGAAATCATTTTTTTTTTTTTTTATTTAAAATTCGCGCTTTTTTGGAAAATTAATTTCAAATGTTGTTTTATTGTTGACTGTTATATGACTAATTAAAATGTTTAAATTAATTATATTTTTTTGGTAATTTCTGAGTTTCAGAGTTCAAATACATATTTAATACTTCATTTCATCATTGTAATAAATGATTTGAGTGGAAAAATTAAAAAAAACAATGATTTTACTTTTTTTTTTTCGTTTGGTTGAGAAACCCTATAAGTCAATCAACTTTAAATAATTTTTTTAAGTAGTTTCTGTTAAAAAATTAAATTTTTCTTGTTGGAATCTTTTTCAGAGACGCTGACATCATTGTATTCAATTATTTGTTTATTATTTTAGTGTCAAGTTTTTCCAAAAAAATGTTTTTTGTGTTTCCTGAAAAATTTTGTTTTCTTGACTTATGGGGTTTCTCAAATAAACGATTCAATTATTAATAAACAATTTGAAATTTCTATGACTGATATCCGATTAATTTTTTTTTTTTTTTCAAAAATGAAAAAAAAAACTGTTTTCGAACTTTCGCTCCCTTATGGTCTTACAGATGATATTCATAACTAAAATTAACATATAGATTTTAAATAATTTTTTCAGGACCACCCCCCCCCCCCTCTTTATAGCTATAATGAAAAGTTTGTTTGCTATTACCAGCTTAATTGGTAATTAGTTAAAATTTTTCACACGCCCTAATTGTTCTGAAACATAAAGTTTTTTTTTTGTGCCCAGTGCGAGATTTTTTGCCACCAGTAATTTTTTTTGTACTTAAATATAAATGTAAACTGATACCGCTTATAAAAACCGAAATTATTTAAAATACAAACAAATATTTATGAGTAAAAAAATTTTATAGTCCAATAAAATAATTTGTAGATACTAGTATAAATATTTTTAAAAAATTCACTGTTGAAGGTAGCTAAATTTTGATGACAACATAATAAAAAGATATGTTGGATAAAGTGTGTCATAAAATACTAAATGACATAAAATAAAAGAGAATGGAAAAATAAGTAGGAAAATGAGCGTAGCTGGCAAACTGCCAACTTTAATAGTGTCTTTATTTCGGATGGAATAAAATCCACGCATTCATTCATAAAATTTTCGTCAAGCATTTCATTAGTACGAAAATTAACACCACAATAGATTTGCATAATTTAGTAACCCAGTACGCGGTATATATATTTATGCATTTATATTAATAAAACCCAGCTTTATTAGTGGGGGATATATTCAAACTACCAGATTGGTATTCATGTAATTCATGTCATCACACGCGACTGATACACGCCAGAGAGCCACAAACTTCTCCAAATTCCTCAGATCGTTTAGTTCAGCAATTGCTAGCGTCAATCTACGCCATCAGAAGTTCCTCAAGTTGATGCATTGTACCCATGCAATTCCACTCGATTCACCACTACAGATGACGAACATACGTTATTGTATTACATTCACAAGTTAATATTAAACTCCACGATATTTGCTAGTCTCGAAATTTAATAGAGCAATTTTCATTTTTCAGTTAGTAGTTTGTTTTAGTAGATGTTATAGAAATATAGCTATTGCATTTGCTCTCATGACTCAACTTTCATAAAATTTTGCCACAATGGGGTATAGAAACACCGGTTTCGGATATTTTGTACTTTATATTGAGATATGAAGAATAAAAAAAATATTGTGACGGTAATAAGTACAATTAAAGCATCTTTTGAATACGATAAAAACATCTGTCATGTTTTTCGTGTATTGTATAAAAATCCTTGTATCGAAATTTTTGTTGACTAAAACAGGTACTTGAAGATTCCAGAACCGGTAGTTCTACCCTATGTTTTAAAATTTCGAGACTATTGGTTCCAACGATTAAATATATGGTCATTCGCAGTAAAAAATCGCCGAACTCCATTTTTGTAAATTATACGGGAGAGCTAAAAGCAGTAAAAAAAAGTCATTTTTTCAACTTAAAAAAAAATTATTGAAATATGCATCATATGCAGATATAATTATTTGGAATAATAATTTTTTTAACAAATGTATATTTTTTTTTTTATTTTTGAAAGTATCGGTTCCCTCTTACATTTTTTTGTTGAAATTTGGCTGATTCGTGTGACACTTTTTATAAATCAAAAATTTTTTTATGATACCAGCATTAAAACTCAAAGCTTCAATGTCTCTACAGCCAGTCCAAACAAAATAATTCTAGTCCAATTCGAACCATGCATTAACAGTATGTATTACGACAATTGCTAACAGGAAATGCAAAAAAAATTATTTTCTCAAAAACGTGAAGTTTATTTTCTTTCCTGAGAACGACGATAAATATATACATTTATACTCATATATTTTGCTAAAAGTATCTCGAAGCCTGATTAAAGAATCTATCATTTTCAAAAATTTTTAATTTTTGAAAATTTTGTTCATTAATTTAAAATACAAAAAAAAAATCGGTTAAAAAAATTATTAATCCTCTATAATTTTTCCAATAACGCGCAATACGCGTGCATACGTGCGAATGTTTTCGCGGTATTGTTATATAACATGATTTATATGTTTTGGCATTACACAGTACCAATAACTAAAGTCTAAAATACCTTTACATATCCCATTGTAGCTTCACACAACCCCGAATCCCAGTTCCCATTTTATGCCCTTGCCCCCCTCCCCCCACACCCTCTAGCAGTTTTCTGTCGGCGACGTTCTATTGTCGACTACTTGCTTGCCAATCCCATGCACGTACGTGAAAATTTGTCGGGCAAATCGATATGGGCATCGTGCGGGTTTTTATATTTATTTTATTTACTTTTTTATATACATTTATGTATTTAGATGTTTATTTAAATTTTTTCAATGCTCCAGGGATCATTTTATTCTTTCACCATCGAATAATAAATAATAAATAATTATTATTGTTAACCAGAAACTATAAAATAAAAATAGATAGAAGGGCTCGGTATATAATAAAAATAAATTTCCAGCGTCATACATCATAATATAAAGTTTATCGGAGCAATAGCTTGTTTCCCTCGTCGGCGGTAGCTCCATAGACTCCTAGACACGGGTAAGGCAATGCACAAAGTTTTAATTGTTATGGGTCGTCGTTGAGATCGTTCGTTTCTCCTGCATGCGCCGATACATAATTAAAACTAAAAAAAAAGCTTTAAACTCTCAAATTAATGCTTATTTTATAATAATCATTAAATTTACCTCGAGCTAAACGCTAGTTGAGACAGTTTGATATATATGTCTATTGTTTCATGTAATGAAAATTAATAAAATTGATCGCGTTTAATCCCCTCATTTGTCAGACATTCTTACTTACTCTGTACTAGTTTTAAACGAGCTGCAGCTGATCAATTTTTACAAATTGGATTTTTAATCAATACACGGTTAGAAATTTTGTGTATTTGTGTTAAAAAATTATTTGGTTGAATTTTTTGAGTTGATTTTCAACACAGAAATCTGTTAATTCAACACAAACTGTTTGTGTTATTTTACTTTAATTGATTTTTTATGTTAAGTTATTAGAAAATCTGTAATGCAAGACATTTCTTCTGTTACTCGAAAATTAACACAAAATTTGTGTTGTTTAGCTAAACACTCTCGCGCGTTTCTTCATTACTATAATCAAGCAAAGCATTTTAGCAGCATTGCCTGCGCAAGGAAACTTGGATTATAATTGAATTACAATTAAATATAATCATAGATAACTTCAATATTTTTATTATCAGGTTCAATAATTTTGTTATTTTCATTTTACGGGAGGATGATTCATAGCTTCGTTTTTTAGAAAAATCACAGAAAATCGAACTAATTGTTTGGTAAATTTACAAAAGTTGTACTGAGATTAGTACAATAGATCAGTATACTTGAGTTGGTTAGGTTATGCTTATATTTATTAGTTAATTTTAACACGAAAAGTCTGTTAAATTTACACAAATTTTCTGTCAAAATAACAGATTTTGTGTTCAATTATTTAACATAAAATTTGTGTTTAAGATCAACACACTGTAAAAAATCCGGAGTGAATCCGGATTTAATTTAAATCCGAATTCACTCCGCATTCACTCCGCCACTCGGAGTTCCGGAGTTTAAAAAAAAATCACTCCGCATGTGGAGTGAATTGGGAGTTTTTTTTTAGCGGAGTGATCTCGGAGTGACACGGATTTTATTTCACTCCCAATTCACTCCGCTCCGGAGTTTTAACATTGAAATTAATTTATATTAAACTGTTAAACAATGTGTGTGTATGCGAGTGTGTGTTTGCGTGCATGTGTGTGTTCGGATGTGTGCGTGTGTGTATGTGTTCGGATGTGTGCGTGTGTGTTTCGGGTGTGTGGGTGCGTGTGTGTAAATGTGTTCGTGCGTGTGTTCGGGTGTGTGTGCGAGTGCGTGTATGTGTCGAAATATGTGTGTGCATGAGTGTGTGCATATCAGCTGTTCAATAATGTAATACGCGAGTTTTTGCTTCGATTTTATTGAGTGGAGTTATTTTTTATTAATAATATTTTTAAAACTCCTCTCCGGAGTGAATTTCACTCCGGAGGAATTAAGTTAATAAAAAATTATTTACGCGAAAACTCCCATTCGAAGTGAATTTCACTCCGAGGGGAGTGAATAATTAAAAATTCGTTCACTCCGCATTCACTCCGGATTTAATCCGCATTCACTCCGCGAATTTTTTATAGTACACAAGCGCAATGTGTTGAATTAACACAAAAATTTGTGTAGACCGTTTGAAACACATGATTTGTGTTGAATTTCACACCGAATTTCTAACTGTGTACCTAAAAGTCCAAATTTTTTTTAAAATTGCCGCTTTTTTTTTTTTTTCGATTAAAACAAAAATTCTCCTGGAATAAATTTATAAACTTTCACTAATGAATTAAAAAAAAAACTTGATTTATTTTTTATTTTTCAATTAGATTTATTTTATTATCCCAGATATTATTTTAATGTTTTACTCGTGCACGAACTTATTTTTTGTCGGGATATTTGTAAAAGCCAGTTAACAGCTCGAGTATATAATAGTGAAAAATAAAAAACTAATTTTTTAAATAGTGATTTAAAAAAATAATGTTTACTATCCGAAGCAATGTGAACCAGCTTGCCCTGCATATACTGAGGTGGTAACGGTAAGACGATAATTATAGAGTAGCAACACAAATCGAGGATGCTCAGTTGGTTGTCTATTGATGTTGTGGTTTCTCCGTATTACTCTCTAACTCTCAGGCAGCTCATTCAAAGTCTCTGTAGTCCCATCTAGCCAATCATTTCCGACTAATCGTCGCTGCATTCAAGCGTAATTATAAACCCATTAGTACTCGTTCTAATTATCTTAATATCTCATGATCTGAGAATAATTCACCAACCACCTGAGGTTAGACATAAAAAATATTTTTTTTGTCGTCAAGTTTTTATGAAATTTATATATTCCAAGTTTCAGAGCGATATGAAATATCTGAGGCACAACGGGCCATATAATTATGAATTTTTAAATGATATGTTTTAACTTTTTCGTGTATAAAAAAAAAAAATTACAAACGCCTTCACGGTGTGAACTTTGAAATTTAAGAAGGCGACAAACGTTGAAATTTAAGAAGGTGACAAACTTCGGTTGGAATTTTTTAAAAATTTGAACTCAAGGAACTTAATATAGAGCTTGAAGTGAACGAGTTTTGATTTTCATATAAAAAAATTTTGACTTTCTAGTGGTTTATTCAAACTTTTTCTCAAATCTTTGGTACGAAAATTTTTTACTAAAAATCTCAAAATGTGGTCACAGAAAAGTTAAATTTTTTCAGAACAAGAAAAAGTTAAAACTTAAAAAAGAAATACGGAGGGTAATCAAAAAACGCAACTCACATAAAACTCAAAATACATTCAGATTAAATTCTAAACCTACACTGAGAAAAAAAAATACTGTTTTCCAAACAAGAATTTCTTGATTCAAGAAATCCGTTCAAAATATGTATTTCATTATTATTAATTATCAATTTCTTGAGAAAAGAGCATCAAATTTATTTTTTTTATTATATGAATTTGATATCATATTATGAGTAAACAAAAGAATAGCTTTACTTGAATTAAATAAAAATTATTTCCTTCAATTCTACGAATTCTTGAGACAAAATTATATATTTTTGAAAATTATCAAGAATGTATGTTCTTGTATCAAGTAAATGGTCTTAATAAAAGTATTTTTTTTCTCAGTGTAGTATTTTTATTTTCAAATTTTTTCAAATTACAGAAAAAATTTTACCGAAACTTTAACACTGTCGTGAATTTATCAGTTCTACATCGTTGGGATTTTTGGAATCTTTAAAGAATCAACTTTTTTTCCACGGGCAAAGTAAAACAAAATGCCCTGAATGTAATGATTTTTTTTTCTTCAAAAATATTAATAAATAATTACCGATTTTTGAAATATCAATAGAGTCGGTACACGGAAAAACATAACATTAAAAATTAATAAATAATAGTAAAAAGTGGAATCTGTTATCAGTAATTAGTACAATTATGTACTTAATGCAAAGTAGTTTACTAATTTTTGTAGATTCCTAAAAACTACTATCAATTATTTCAAAAAGTAATTAAATATTATTACTTTTAGGTATATAAATACGTGACTTATTAGTGAAAATTAATTAATTTATGGCATACATCTATTGAAAAGTAATGATTGGTCAAATTAAGAATTGCTATCTTAGATACTGATTTTTCCAGCCGAAAATTTGCAAAAGTTACTAACTTTTATTTTATAAATTCGATATCACTGATCAATTATTAGCTTAAATTATCATTTATTCATCATTATAAATTAATTTAGGAAATACATAAATCGAATAAGTGGTAAAAGTCAAATGAAAAATTAGTATACTAGATACTGATTTTTTGCTCATAAAAATACTGAAAGTTTTTAACACTTATTTTATAAATTCTATCCCATTGACCAATAATTAATATAAAATGCTATTTATTCATCAGTATACTCAAAAGATACAAAGAATTACTCACTTGTGAATCCCGTTGTGCTCCAATCTTCTTTATCTATACTTTTAAACCAAAGAATCTTGAAAAGAATTTAAACCTGCAACCAACATATTCTCCAATTTAAGCAGTGATCGAAGACGATAATTCAATCCGTGCAGTTAAAAGAAACCTACCGAGGGTCAGATTGTAGATTGTAGGTGTTAGACTAGTGTAGTTTTATCTCTTGCTGTATATTTGTGACCTCGTAGATTGTCTTGAACCACCGAGCACCGACCACCTTGCACACTGATAGCCCACCCACATAATCCCGTAAGAAACTCACCAATCAGAATCCTGTGTATTTATTACAAAACTATTTCTTCTATTCTACTTTCATACTTAAAACATGTTATCTACAAGATGAGTAATGAGTAATAATAATTCTTAATTTGTTTCTAAATAAAATTTAATTGATCATAACTGTTGTAAAAAAAAAAAAAAAAAAAGAAAGAACATGAATTCATTTTACGTGAAAATTTTAATAAACGAATTTACGGTAGATAGGATGGGCTGAATAGAAAAGAGAAGTGTGAGGAGAGTGAAGAGAGGAGCGTCACAAGTTTTAATGCTTGGAAGCAGTTAAGGTGAAACCCTTAACGAGGTAGAGAGCCGAGCCAGTTTTACAGCTCGCTTAATTTATCGTCATTTGCGACGGATCTTGAGAGTGCGTAAAGCTGACTGCACATTATAATATAGCTGTACTCGCTGTAGTTTGTAAGCAAAGAAATTGCTGAGAAATGATAAACACTAGGACTCCTCCTTAAGGCTTTAAATCGACTGCGCGTGACGAAATTATTAAATTTTTATTTTATAGAGAAAACGGGAACAAAATGAGATAACATGTTTTTGGTACAATGTAAGAAACTAGGAGTAAGTTCGGAGTGAATACGAATTTTATTTTCATCTGAATTGACTGGCACTTAAAGTTCTGGAGTTTTTAGAAAAAACTACCCCGCAGACCGAGTGAAATAAAAATTTTTTTTTCCAGCTGAGTGATTTCGTAGTGACGGAGATTTTATTTCAATTCGTGTCCACTCCGATCTGGAGTTTTAATATTAAAATAAACTTCCCTTTGGATTAAATTTCACAGCAACAAAAATCATTCGCTATTCCGAATTCACTTTGATTTAACCCGCGTTTTTTTCGAAAATTTTTTTAAGTGTAGATGTTCGCGTACAAGGTTTGTAGGAAACGTTAGGGCAAGTTGACCAAGCCTAGACAGTGCGGCTACTTAATAATTTTTTTCTTTCAAGTGTTTTTTTATTCGTATTGTTTTATTGGAGACTGAAAAAAGTTGTGTTTGAAATAAAACTTCTTATTATAAAAAAAAAAAATTTCACAAATTTCAACCATCCATTTTTGCACACCAATTTTTCCGTCTCAAATAGTGTCTTATTTTGGCTCAGTCTCCTATGTGATGTTTAATTTTTCTTACTGTTTAATTTTTTCGTTTTTCTGTCTTCTTTATGGAATTAACTTTCTAGCTAAAACTATTGAAGGTATAATAAAAATGGCAGAAATTAATTTGTTTTTAAATTCAATTTTCTACAAAAGAAAAAATCACTACAACTTTTTATGCACATTTAATACTTTAATTTAAATTTTCACATTCACCTTGAATATTAAAATTTTTGTTCTATTAAACTATCGAAACTACGTAAAAATAACAATAAATTATTTTAACGGAAATTAAATTAAACAAAAAAAAGTTCACAAATTTTTGTCTGTTTCATAGCATAATCGCACATAAATTAATAACTTTTAGAAAACACTATCTAATATTATTCTTTTAATATAAATGAATAAGCGTTGTATATATTTACGATATTAAAAATAATTGCAACAAGTGAAATTAAAATTGATATACATAGATATTTATATTTATTAATAAACACTTGTACTAAAGGTGTCGTATTATTACCGGATTGAATTTAATCGTTATTATTTAGGCCCTCAATCATGCGGCACTCTCTTATGGCCCTGTAATTTAGCTTCATTTAGTATAATTAGTTTTTTGTTCGGCACGTAGTTGCCAGTACGGTTCACCTCTTTCTCGCTTTTTATTGCTATGCCGGCAACTTATTTTTACGATCATTCTCTTCTGCTTTCGTTACGTAAACTTTTTTATTTTTATTTTATTCCACTTATAGATCCACTTCTACTTACTCATACTACTTCTTATATAAATTTATAAATAATATATTATTTATTTAATTATTTTACAAATACATTACTTTTTATTTTAAAATACATATTTATAGTCAAGTTTAATTACATTATATTTTTCCAAACGATTAGTTCAAAAGTATGCACTTTGATAGATTCTTTCACAAGTTCCCATTAGGGCATTTGTCGGATTGCAGACGAGTTTGCCGCAGCAGGATCCTCTCACCCACCAACAACACTTAAAATTTTTAAATGCAATAATTAAAAAAAAATATTCCCAAAAATATTTTAATTATTGCCAAATTTTATTTAATATTTTTAACAATAATTAAATTAATAAATACGGCCTTGATTAATTTAATTAAATTATACGTACTATAGAGGTTTCAGTTATACAAGAATCCCCTTGGACATTTTCCAGCATTGCAATTACAAGTAATCCAACAATCGTAATAATTAATATGAGTTTTGTCATTTTTAATTTTTTTTTTTATTCTGCAATAAAATGAAATTTAGAAAAACATGGGGAGGGGGAGTCTTAGAGCCAATGCCCGGGTCAAAAATAAAACTTGATTCAGACTTGCTTCATCTTATTTTCTTTTGAAGTTATCGATTTGCCGTCGATTTTTCGATAAGATCTCGACTTTTTCGACTTAATTTAAATTTTTTTCAACTTTTTTCATTTTAGTTTCAACTTATTTAAACTTATATGTATTTATTGATCTTAGTTTGAACTTCTTCGTCTTTACTTCGAGCACGATAGTCATATTCACCTTACTTTTGACTTGTTGAACCAAATTGAACCAAGTCGAATAAGTCTAAACCAAGTCAATTTCGATTTGATCTTGACTTTTTCGTCTTAAAATTTAAGTCGAATAAGTCTAAACCAAGTCAATTTCGATTTGATCTTGACTTTTTCGTCTTAAAATTTAAGTCGAATAAGTCTAAACCAAGTCAATTACGACTTGATTTCAACTTTTTCGTCTTAAATCGTGACTACACACAAAAAAAAAAATTCTCGACTGAAGGTAAATATTCTTGATTCAAGAAAATTTTTTTGGAGACCTAAATTTTCTCAGATAAAGTAGAAATCTTCTCCAACCAAGACGAATTCTCTTGGCTCAAGAAAATCTTGACTTGGTTCCCGAAAACGTTTGTCTTCAAAAATATTTTCTTGACTCAAGATATCTGTTTTTTCTGTGTATAAGTAAGCCAGTAAAGTCTAAACCAAGGCGAAAACTCAATGTATTTTGCATCTCCGTAAAAAAAATGCGAGTTTGTATTGTGAAAAACGGCTCCAAATTTCGACTTAGTAAATCAAGTTTTATTTTCGACCCGGGTGGGGTCAATTAAAATTTTAAATCTACAGTTTCAGTCAAATAATTTTTACAATTTCTTTTTATATTTTCAGACAATTTTATTATTAATTTACAGAAATTATTAAAATTTCACTAAAAAAAAAAAAAATAAATTGAAATAAAAAAAAAAGAGTACAGGATTGATAATTTAATAGGCCTACAAAAAATTGATAAAATATGTGTCTAAATAATTAAAAAATAGAAAGTACTTACTCGAATAAAAAACGCTTATGCGAAGATTCTTTTGTTCGTTTTTTTGTTAACTGTTCTAATGATCTCGGTCCCGATCATTAAATACCCGTAAGTTCTCCTTCTTCGACGGCGATCATAAAGTACCCACCAGAAATGTAACTTTGTTCCATCAAATATTTAATTGATAAGATTCGCGTTAAATTATTTAAAGTTTAAAAATAAAAAGAGCATACGTGATTTTTCTCACGTACATATTTTTTATCACCTGAGGGCTAATATAATTATTATCTTTTAATTACCCAAATAATTCTATAATACTTTTCGCTGTTTTTTAAGATGAAAGTTAAGTTGCCCATCGGATTTCAATAAAATTTTTAATTTATAAATAAATAAGTGTTAAAAATAGCAAGTAGATTTTTTTTTATTTAGACAAAAAACAAAAATACTGACAGTTGAAGCATTTGTCATGCAGTTCAATATATTCTTGATTATTTTATTGGTAAGAATAATTTTTGTTACATATTTGAAAAAAAAAAATCCTGCTTCAATAATTACTAGAAATATAAAATTACCATAAAAAAAATTATTAATCAAAAAACAAAATTTCCATATCTTATCAAAAAAAAAAAGTATAATATTTATTTGATATTTCTTTTTTTAACTAAATTACTTTTAAAGATTGATAAGAATTACTAATCATTAATAATTCTTGCAGTAATAATTATTATTACTTTTGGTAACAAAAAAAAAAAATAAAAATAGATCTACAGGTTTCTTATATTAATAATTGTCTAAGTACACTGAGAAAAAAAAATACCTTTATTGAGAACATTTACTTGATACAAGAACATATATTCTTGATAATTTTTAAGAATGTATAATTTTGTCTCAAGAATTCGTATAATTGAAGGAAATAATTTTTATTTAATTCAAGTAAAGCTATTCTTTTGTTTACTCATAATATAATATCAAATTCATATAATAACAAAAATAATTTTGATGCTCTTTTCTCAAGAAATCGATAATTAATAATAATAAAATAAATATTTTGAACGGATTTCTTGAACCAAGAAATTCTTGTTTGGAAAATAGTATTTTTTTTTCTCAGTGTAAAATTTTTAAAAGTAAAATTTCTAAAGTTCAACTTTACAATTTCCATGTCGAGTACTTAGAGCGAAATTGAATTTCGACTCAAGATTGTACTTGTGGAAAAAAAATAGAGTTTAATTTTTTTGAACAAAATAATAAATAAGCTTTTGAAAAATAGTCCCAAGATACTTAAAGTAAAGGAAGTATTTTTGAGAGTAAAAAATTAGTACGTTTTAACAGTGTATATATGTATTGATAAATTAAAACCTGTTTACAAGCCAACTCATTATTTACGAGAGAGCTGTACGGTGTTTTTACAGTTTCACGCTATTTTTTTCTCTTTGTTTCATTTGTGTGTGTGTGTGTGTGTGTGTGTGTGTGTGTGTGTGTGTGTGTGTGTGTGTGTGTGTGTGTGTGTGTATGTGTCGATTTAGTCCTTCGGCTGAAGAGGAGAGCCCGTAAATATTTTGTTGGCCAAGGATGTTTTCAACGGTTTTTTACATATTTTTGTACATATTTTGTTCAAAAGTGGTGCAAACCATTGTTAAGAACAATTCTGATTTGATGGAGAAGTTTATTTGGAAAAAAATGTTCAAAATGAAAAAATACTTAAGTCAGATGACATAGTGTTTGTCCATATCTCCAATATTTCACAAAATATGACGAAAAAATGAGCCAGGCGCTCGGACCTCTTCCTCTCGCACGACCAGTTGCCTAGTGCGTGCGCTCTCTATCCGCCAAAACGCATCCGACATTCGATAAGCCGGAATTTTTTTCCGAAACGAGTTTCTATCAAATCATCCAGAGACCTTTCTTTGTCTTTAATAACTAATGTTATAAACAAATAGATTTTCTCAATGTCCGGATTCCATTGAATAAATTGAAAAAATTTTGATACCACCAATCGATAGCATTTTTTCTTAAACGAATTTCTATCGTATCGTCCAAAGACCACCTGAAGATTGTTGGTCATTTTGTCGATTTTTTTTATTGATACCGGACTTTCAAAAGATCTATTGTTTATGACATTAGTTAACAAAAAAAAAAAAAAAGGTCTTGGACGATACGATGGGCCAACCGTTGCCCAGATGTTCTTCATTCTTTTGTCGGCATTATTTCTCAAACGGTTTGTTCGATAGAGACATTCATAGCAGCAATTAAAAGCTTTCATCGAATTCTAGAGCTGATTAGATTTTGGAATCGGTCGGTTTAACAGTTTTCGGAACATCCAAAAAAGATCATTCATTAAAAAGATATGAGAGGTTTACATCCACACACATGACTTCCCGAATTTTACGAAAATCTTCGATTTTCGTAGCGGAAAGTTGAAAAGTTTCTTAAAGCAAGGAAATTTTTTGAAAACAAGAATCGATTTTCTCTTCATTCAAGAATAAAATTAGAAAGAAAATATTTTACTTGAAGCAAGTAAATCTTTTTTTTCTGTCAATATAAGACCATATGTACATTTACATAATTATATATCTTATATAACTAATTATATAACTATATATACTAGGGTGCTCCAAAAGAAAAAAATCGATATTTTTTTTGTCTCTCGACTGTTGTAAAAAAAGTTTCTATACATCGAAAGTAAATCCTGTCAAAAAGACAATATCTTGTTTCAATTTTAAAAGCTTTTATTTTATTTTTAATTTTTTTTATTAATTAAATTTACCCTAGGTGGCGCGCTCGCTATTTGAATTTTTTCATTCTTATACACGGAAAGATTGGAACTCGACTGGTTACTGTTCTGCACCCGACTCAGTACGGTGCTGGAAGAAAATGCTCGATTGTGGTGCAGCGCCACACTGATTACTGTGCGGAACCTGACTGCGCACACGACTCAGTCAGGTTCCGCACAGTAATCAGTGTGGCGCTGCACCACAATCGAGCATTTTCTTCCAGCACCGTACTGAGTCGGGTGCAGAACAGTAACCAGTCGAGTTCCAATCTTTCCGCGTAGTATGGGAATTTTATTTTTTCTTATAACAAATTCTATAACTTTATTTGACGTTGGGAAAAAATTTGGGTCATGAACATTTTTGTACAAAATTTTATGCTCTACGAAATTGCTCAGAAGCTCCAAAGCTTTAAAAAAAAACAGTTTAAAAGTTACAGGTATTTAAAGTTGATAACTTTTTAAAATTCAACGTTCAAACTGTTCGTACACTAAATCCGCTACACTTACGAACGATATCAAATAAAAGTTTAGGAACAAATTTCATTTATTACAAAAAGGTTTATGTAATAAACGTATTTTTTGACTATACACATTGTACATTTTTTTTTTAATTTATTAAAAGGAAACAGAGGTGTGACAATAGATTACAGAGTTCATTTAATTTTAATTTATAGGATGCTACTGATTAGCTATTTTTTCTATCTAGAGGGTTGAACAATTTCTTTTAAATCTTCATTTGACAAGTAGAGATACAATTCTCTGATAAAAGTATCCGGAAGTTGTAATTCATAAAAAATGTTATGAATAACTTCCTCAGAATTTTTTATGTAGTTAACTCTTATCTGAACTTTCCACAATTTAAAAAAGATCTTATTTTCATATATTGGGTACTCTGGAAATTGAGGTTCACGTATCAATATTTTGTTCAAATCAACAATCTTCAAATAACGTGCCAAGTATCGCACATTTTTATGTAAAATCTCTATAAATGTGATATTACTGCCTTCTATCACATTATTTTTCATTTTTTCAATTTCTAAAAGACATTCAGCTGAACTATCATTAAATATTTTCGTTTTACTAACAGCTTCAATATACCGTTTATTAACATAAAAACCCGCTGCTATCAATTCTTCAATGTGCCTTTTAATTTGCTCCAGAGCAGTAATGTCAACACGTTCATCAAGCTCAGACGAAATATCGCCTACATTGATTAGGAGAAACATGAAAGCGTAGTAATAATAATTTATTATTTGGTAGTGAAAGAAATAGGAAAAATTAATACCATTAATATTCTTAAGACCAAGCTTCGAAGAAAATGAATTTAGCCAATTCTCTAACGCTGTATAGTTATGAATACCAGCAGCTGCATTAAAAATTGTGTTTGTGGCATCATCTCCTTCATATTTAGAAAAAAGATCAAACACATATTTCATTGATGCATGCATGTGATCGTGGTTTTTAGCTTTAACATCATTACTAATAGGAGTGATTCCGTTAACAGATTTAGCATTAATGTCAGTATTGTTACTCGATAATAACGTCATGACTTCTTTTGTTCCTTCATCGGCGGCAAATTGCAATGCAGTTTCTCCCTTAAATCGATCAGATTTTTCTACGCCATTTTCTTTCAAATACCTGACGATATCGTAATTGAAGGAATTCATGGCGCTATCTAGTACTGTTTCTTGAGTTTTTGGATCTCGTTTGTGTATATCAGCACCAATTTTTATCAACTTTTGAAATATTTCATAATTTCCGATTCGCGCTGCTAAATGTAGAGCATTTCCATCATCATCGTCATTGTCATTAATATTTAAATTTTCGGTTGTTACATTATTTGTGTAATCTTCATCTTGAGATTTTATGGCGCGGATAAGATAATAGAGTTTCGGTAGTCTCGATGATTCTCGCATTTTCGATTTTTATATTTGTGGCGCGTACTCGTGACACGTTTAATAATTATCCTTTTCACGATAGAGAAATGAACTTTTTTACCTGATGAATTCTAAAAAAAAAAAAAAAAAAAATGAATGCAAGTTTAGTTTTACTTCAAGTCAAAATTTTTACTGTCCAATTTATTAAGTTTACTAATTTTAAATATTATTGTGGTGAGATCATACACGGAAAGAAATTTTCTTTAAAAATTACCACTAAGCTCACTGTAATCGTGAGACATAATGCGGTGCTTTTATTTATTACCATTTTCGAAATAAAAATTACGAAAAAATTTATTTATCTTGTAGGAGACTTCATAAAATTTACCAAAAACCGAATGAAATTCACAGTAGACTAAGGTAAAATTTGTTGAAAAAAGTTAAAAATTATCTCACTTACCGACAAATGATTAGGTCGCACCACTCGTCCCACGATTACCGTGACTATAACGGTAATTTTTAAAGAAAATTTCTTTCAGTCTACACTGAGCGAAGAAATTAAAAAAAAACAAAACAACTCATAAATTATTACGTGTAATTTTAGAAAAGCTTTTATTGAGTACGTAAAAAATAGTGGTAGTGCAACATAAATATATAATCTATACACAATCGACAACTTTTGAATCTGACTCCTTTTCATTTTGCTGAAACTTTATTATCTTTTTGTACCTTATCGAAAAAAATTTTCAGAATTTATTAAAATTTTTCTAAATAATACTGAAAAAAGTTTTTAAAATTTTTTTTTTTTTTTTTCAATCGGCTTTAACTTTTTTAAACATTGAGTTATTGGGACACTTTTTTCAACTACTCGCTAAGAAAATCGACGATTTTCGAAAAATTCTGTTACTGTTATAGTTTTTACCCCGATTTTCGAAAATGTAATTTTTCTTCATGTAAATTGCTTGCAAGAAAATTTAACTGAATCAAATTTATTTAATATCCAGAATTTTTTTTTCAACTTTTTTATAGGTTACCGCAGTTTGTCCACAAAACATGAAGATTTTTCTTATTTACTATGAATATCATTACAAAAAAAAGTTTTAACGTATTTGAGTCCCTGGAAATTTAGTATTTCTTAAAGTACACCCCTTACCCCCTATATATTAATGCACATATTTTTGTCGCTATATATATATATTTTTTTTAACAATATATCATTTTTTCATGCGGGTATACAATGCAATATTTACGCAAAAATCATACATACATTAATTAAAATATATATTACTTTTCCATCAAATATCCTTTTATTGTTAAAACCAGTGCTTAAAAATATTTGAATTTTTAATTAAAGAAAATACTTGATACAAAAATTTATCTACCTTAGATATGTAGCGGGGAATTATCGTTTAGGATATTGAATTTATGAGTTAATCATTTAAAGTTAAATTTTTAAACACGTGTTAAAATAGATGCTCTTCAACCGAGGAGACACGAGAAACTGTTCAGAGTTTTGCTGACCAAATTCAAGTTCTTAATGGCGTCCCACCCGAGACTTCTCAGTAATTACCTCTTTTACCCACACAGAAAAAAAAGATACCTTGGCGCAAGAAATTTTTTTTTGCCGCAAGAATATTTTTTGCAATTTTGAATGAAAACGAAAATGTTCTTGGTCCAAGAAAAAAATTTTCTTAAATTTAGTCATCTTGGCATAAGATTTTTTTTTTATTCAACCGATATAATATATGTTTCTTGAAGTAAGAAATATTTTCTTACAGTGAGAAAAATAAATATTTTGCCCCAATATATAATCAATTGTCAGAAAAGTAAAAAATTTGGAAAATCCAAAAGTGCACGCCTCGAACGCTCATGTTATGGTTTTTTTTAAAAGTTAAATTTCAAATAAAATTGAATATCCCGCTCTTTTCCCATAGAAATTTCCATGGTAAATATACGGTAATAAAAGTAAAAAAAAAAATAAATAAGGAGAACATTCCTAATGAAAAATGGCGGCAGTGTGTGTTTGTTTACATGTAAAATTGCCGGTTTTAACCGTAATGATTTATTTTTAAAAAAACGAGAAGGGCTACAGTAGTGATTTTCGAAAGGAACCTTCTTTGCTTATTTCTGAAAATTTTGAAAAAAAAATTAAGTAGTTTCGTCAAGTCGTTCTCGAGATATCCGTACCACGCCGTTTTTTTGAACCACAGACTAATGGACGTCCACGATAAATTTTTTTTAATGAACTTTTTTTTATATTAATACATATTAGACAAATTAAAAAAAGTATCACACGGAAAGAAAATTATGGGAAGTTTTCCTATGCATTATGGGAATGGTTCCCATAATGGTATGGGAACCATTCCCATAATGGTATGGGAATGGTTCCCATAATGGTATGGGAATGGTTCCCATAATATTATGGGAACCATTCCCATAATGATATGGGAATGGTTCCCATAATGGTATGGGAATCATTCCCATACTATTATGGGAATGGTTCCCATATTAGTATGGGAACTATTCCTATAATATTATGGGAACTATTCCCATAATGTTATGGGAACCATCCCTATAATATCATAAAATTTTTTTTTTGCGCAATAGTGTAGAAATTTCCCTCGTGATATCGGGAGATTCAAATGAAGCTTCTTCGACGCTATATTTGTATGGAAACACAAAATTTTTTTTGTGTTTCCGGCTAATCAGCACATTGAATTTATAACGTATACACTATACTTGAATATGATTGGTTGCAGCATCTACGAGCATGCGCAACGAACCGCGAAGAAATTTAAAATTTGAAATTTTTACACATAAAGCATGAAGATAAAGTGTGAACTGCTTTTGATTAAATGTTAAAAATGATAATATTAATAAACTGTAAATAATTATGATCCTGAAGTTAGCAGACAATTAAAGATTTTTGGATTTTTTTTTTTTCAACAAATCAATCACAAAAAAATAAAAAATAATAATATGCACATGTAGAAAATTTAAAAAACTACAGGTGCAATGTTTTAAAATATTTTTTTTTTTATAATTTATTGTTAAAAAAAAAAATCCAAAAATTATTAGACGTCGGCTAACTTCAGTATCATGTCAAATTAAAATTAATATAAACTTTTTGAGAATTAATACAAAAAATTTCAATTTTTGAAAATTTGAGATTTTATCAAAATTTAAATTTTTATTTCCAAAATTTGAATTTTTGTTTTTATGTTTAATAATATTTCTGTGTATTGTAGAAGTGATTACCACACTTTTCTTTAAATTAATTTTTTCATGATAATATGGGAACCATTCCCATAATATTATAGGAATGGTTCCCATAATGATATGGGAATGGTTCCCATAATATTATGGGAATGATTCCCATAATGGTATAGGAACCATTCCAATTGCATTATGGGAATCATTCCCATAATATTATGGGAATAGTTCCCATACTATTATAGGAATGATTCCCATAATATTATAGAAAGTATTCCTATAAATTATAGGAACCATTCCTATAATTATAGGAACCATTCCTATAGTGTTATGGGTATCATTCCCATAATTATAGGAACTGTTCCTATAATTATGGGAAACATTCCTATAATTATAGGAACCGCTCCCATAATTTATGGTCGTAATTCCTATGATGGTATAGGAAAAAATTTCACAAAATTATGGGAACCGCTGCCATAATTTTCTTTCCGTGCAGGATTATTTATTAGTGTTTCAGCTTTATATTGATGTGTTTTTCATAATGTGTAAGAGTAATAGAAAAAAAATATATGCACTTTAATGAGTGGAAATCGTGTGACCTTGACAGGTTGGTTATAAAGCACAACCTCTCCGCTTCGCTTCCGAGGCGTGCAATATTCTTTGTTTAAGAATAATTTATTTTGAATCGAGATAATTTGTGACTCGAGTCAAGAATTAAAAGTACTCGACCCAATGGTAAGAAATATCTTGGTTCAAGTATTTTGTTGTGTTGCGGCGAGTAAGCGTAGACGTTTGAACCAACAGCAACTGCGTTCACGGCCCAACGCAAAAATTCTCTTGGGAAAGCTAACTGTACTATACTAAAGTGGCGGTGGTGTAGTCTCTACGTTGTACAGTGTGCTTACTGGATATAGGTAAAGTAAGCGAAAGTTCAGGGAATGATCGGATAGCATAATTTGTAAAGTTCTCACGTGATGCCGAATCGGTCTGGGTTCGATTCCTACCATGAGTAAACCATTTATTTTTTCTTAAGTTGTTCATAAACCATTGTTCGAGGATGTTTATTTCTTATCCCCTCTACTGCCGTATCGTGATATTCTGAATATACACACATAATTTCCTGCTTCAAAACATTTAATATTTATACTAGGTTAAATTTACTCAAAAATATAGGACGATATATTTTTTCAAGTAGAGTCATTTATATTCTTGAATCGAGACTACATTTTTTCTAAGTTAAGAAAAAAAATCATCAATAGGAGAATTTTATGTCTTCCGTGAAGTAAATATTTGCATGATTCAAGAAAAGTTATTTTATTAAGTTAAGATTATAATTCATTTAAATCAAAATTAAAATTTTCTCATTACAATAGACCGTTGTCTTGAGTCGATAATGTAGTTTTCTCAAACTGAGAGTAAATGTTCTTCTGCCACGCAAAAAAAGTTTTTGATTTGAGATGTTGATATATATTGTGACAATTGACTATACTCACCAACCAAGACAGAAAAGTATCTTGTTTCGATAGTTTTTTTTACTTAGTTAGAAACAAAATAAATTTGATTTAAAATAATTATTCTTGAATCAAGATTATTTAACTTGAATTAAAATTTAATTATTCTTGACACAATATTTTTATAGTATTAGTCGAAGAAAATGTTCTCGGATTAAAAAAACCCAATTACTCAGCCCAAGAATAAAAAAATGAAGGCAAAAATTATCTTGGGCCAAGTCAACCTTTTTTTCTGTGCATACTAAAGAGCAGGGCAGAAAATATTGATATTTTTCAGACAACAATCGATAGAAACCGTCGATATATTTAATCTCGAATTATCCATATTCGATATGTATTTTTGAATATCGAATTCGATATTATTCTAAACTTATATTTCACTTATTATTGTTATATCGTACATAACTATACGTACACTGAAAAAAATAATCGCTAGCTGCTGGCGATTTTTTCTTTAGCAGCTAGCGATTTTTAATCGTTCAAGCAGTTGTTACAGCTTACAGGAAAACTTGATTTGTAAGATCACAAAACAGTTTTATTTAAATTTCTTTATTTTTTTCTAATTTAAGTTACATATGTTCTCTAAATCAAAAAATAAAGTTGCTGAAACATAAATCTATCAATTTTGGCAATTAACTTTATATAAATTTCTATGCATTAATTTTATTAAAAAATTCTAAGTATATTTATACATTTTAGTATAGTTTATTTTACATTTTTTTAAAAATTAATTTAAGGGGAACAGCCGCGTGACAATAGAATACAGAGGTTAATTAATTATAATTTATAGGATGCTATTGATAAGCTTTTCTTTTTTCTTTTTAGAGGGTTGAACGATTTTTTTAAAATCATCATTTGACAAGCAGACTACACTGAGAAAAAATTTATCTTCGGACAATTAAATTGGTTTTGTTAAATTCTGTTATACTAAAATTTATTTGGGACAACTAAATTTTATTATGTCAATAAAATCTATTTTATCATTGTTAACAAATGATTTAATAGGCTCTATTTGGTTGACATTAATATTTCTCTCTCTAAGATAATAAAATCATTTGGTAGAGTTAAGAAAATATATATTTAATGGACAGCCAAACTATTTTATAGTGCCAACAAATCCAAATACTAAAGCAAAGTATTATTATATTAACTCTAATAAATATTACTTAGACACAAAAAAAATATTAATTTGGAATAAATATATATATATATTTGTTTGAGGTTAATAAATATATAGTTGAACCTAGTGATTATTGATTTAAAATTTATGGTGTTAGGCAGCAGCAGCTGGAGTAGTTCGGTGCTCGCCACTAGATCGCGCTCACCATTTGTGGTGTCCCTGGTAAGATACTTATTTCAGAGTTTGTATATTCGCCAGCTTGAAGCCTTCATGGGATGGTTTGTCCGCTGAATATTTTTGATAATAATATACGGGTATCCTGTATCACACTCTGACATTATGGTCTAATAATAATGTTTTTTCTGAACAATTTTTGTCATAGTACGAAAAAAAGTACGTGTGAGGGAAATAAATTATTTTTCTAATTATGCATTTATTTAACTGTTAAATAAATATTCTGCCATTTTAAAATAATATTTAATTATTATTAATAACTCATTCTCTAAGGCTCATGAATATATTTCATTATGACTACTTTATAAGTTCTACAGGTAATCAATTTGATTTTATGCTTGCTACATAACGCATAATTATCTTTACTAAATATTTTATAGTTTCTAATAATTTGTTTTGTTGGTGGATTATAAAAAATTTAGTTAAAACAACCAAATATATGATTGGCAATGGGCAATCAAATCATTTTTTTGTCATAACTAAAATTTAGTTGTCAGGAGAAAATTTTTTTCTCAGTGTAACAATTCTCTGATAAAAGTATCCGGAAGTTGTAATTCGTAAAAAATGTTGTTAATAACTTTCTCAGAATGTTTTGAGAAATTAACTCTTGTATGAAGCCTCGATAATTTAAAAAATATCTTATTTTGGTATATTGGGTACTCTGGAAATTGACGCTCACGTTTGAATATATTTTCAAAATCAACAAACTTCAAATAAGGTGCCAAGAATCGCACATTTTTACGTAAAACTTCGATAAATTTGGTATTACTGCCTTTTATCACATTTTTTGTCATTTTTTCAACTTCTAAAATACGCTCAGCTAAATAATCATCTAATCTTTCCATAGTACTAAGAGCTGAAATATTTCGATCACATATATAAAAATTCGCTGCTGTCAATTTTGCATTGTGCCACTTAATAGTTAAAGTACAACGTAAATTCTGTCCTGATTCGCACATGCGCTTGATAATTACTGCATCGTTGAAATCCTGAATTTTAACCGCAACACCAGCTCCAAACAGATACGAAACAATCCATTGATTGTTACTGTCAAGCGAGATTGCGTAGTGAAGTGAAATTTGGGATTCAAAGAACGAAAATGAGTTATATTTATTGTTAATATCAATCTTATCAGAAAATGAAACTAGGCAATTCTCTACCAGTGTATCAACAAATGCATGGAAAATTTTTTTAGTGTTAACATTTCTTTCATATCTTAACTGAGGATTAATACTTGCGTGGAGTAGTGCGGCCATGGCATGGTAGTTTTCAGCTTTAATAGCACTGATAAAAGGAGTAATTCCCTCATCAGATTCAGCCTTAATGTCATGATTGTTACGCAATAATAACATTACAAGTTTTCTTGTTCCTGTCGTGGCGGCAAAGTGCAAGGCAGTTTCTCCATTACTGCGACCATAATTTTCTAACTTAACATTAGGATCTACGCCATTTTCTTTTAAATACCTGACGATATCGTAATTTGAAAATTTCACGGCGCTATGTAATACTGTCTCTTGAGTTGTTGGATGCCGATTGTGTATATCAGCACCGAGTTTTATCAACTTTTGAAATATTTTATAATTTCCGATTCGCGCTGCTACATGTAGAGGAGTTCCGTCATCAAAGTAATTGCCATTAATATTGAAATTTTCGGTTGATAAATTATCTATGTAATCTTCGTCTTGAGATTTTATAGCGTGGATAAGATTACGGATCTTACATCTTTTTGATTGTCTTTTTGTTGACTGTTGCATTGTTAATTTTCGTATTCTTAATTTTTGTATTTGTAATGTGGACGTGTGACACGTTTTGTGATTACCCTTTTCACGATAGAGAAATGAAATTTTTTCACCGGATGAATTCTGAAAAAAAAAAAAAAAAAATGGATGGAAGTTTAGTTTTATATCAAGTCAAAAATTTTACTATGCAATTTATTTAATATTACAAATTTTTAATATTATTGGAGTGAGATCATACACTGTGCGAAGAAATTAAAAGACATCAAAACAACCCATAAATTATTACGTGTAATTTTAGAAAAGCATTTATTAAGTACGTAATAAATCGTAGTAGTGAAACATAAATATATGGCGCGTATTTCACGCACAATCGATCACTTTTGAATCTGACTCCTTTTAATTTTCCTGAAACTTCATTATTTTCTCGTAGCCTATCAAAAAAACATTTCAGCATTTATTGAAATACTTCTAAATAATATTAAAATAATTTTTAAAAAATTGGTTTTTAAACATTGAGTTATTGAGACACATCTTTCAACTAGCCACTAAAAAAATCAATGCTTTTTGAAAAATTCTGTTATTTTTATTTTTTCTGCCCCGATTTTCAAAAATGTAATTTTTCTTTATGTAAGTTGCTCACAAGAGAATTTTACTGATTCAAATTTATTTAATATCCAAAATTTTTTTTTTAACTTTTTTAGGGGGTACCGCATTTTCTCCGCAAAATACGAAAATTTTTTTTTTAACGGTAGCTGAAAATTTTTTCCATTCACGAAGAGTATCATTACAAAAAAAAAGTTTGAACGTAGAGGAAGGGGGGGGGGAGCAAAACGGGGGTAGGGTAGGCAAAACGGGGTATCCCCAAAATTTTATTAAAAAAAATTTATTTTTTAAATGTTTATTGGACATTCCAAATCACTTTTGTAAATATAATTAAGCATCATTTTGAATACTTTTTGTTAAACTTTTTCAAAAATCGAGTGACAGTCGAAAAATGTTAATGACTTTTGTTTTATGATAAAAACTAATAAAATTTTTTTTTTTTTCATTTGCATCGAATAATTGTGTAAAATGTTATTGATCCTTATGTAAATTACTTTTAAAAAAAGTTAATTTAATCAATTTTATTTAATACGCAGAAATTTTTTTTTTCACCTTTTTTAAGGGGTACCCCATTTTGCCCGCAAAAATGAAAATTTTTTTGTTTTAACGGCAACTGAAATTTTTGTTTACTTACTTTGAATATTATTTAACACAAAAAGATTTAGCGTATTGGAGTCCTCGAAACCTTTGCATGTCCTCAAGTACCCCGCTTTGCCCCCCCCCTCCCATTCTCCTGTATGAGTCCCTGGAAATTTAGTATTTCTTTAAGTAACTGCCCCCTTCACCCCCTATGTATCAAGGTACATATTTGTTCCGCTATATATATTTCATAAAATTTTGACAATATATCGCTTTTTACTTTTTACCATGCAATATTTACGTCAAAATTATATATCCATCGATTAAAAAATATGCATTACTTTTTCATCAGATATTCTTTAATTGTTGAGACTAGTGCATAGAATAATTATAAAATTTTTAATGAACGAAAATACGTAATGTGTATAAAAATCTATTTACCTTAGATGTGTAGCGATGAATAATCGTTTAAAATATTGAATTTATAAATTTACAGCTCAAAATTTAGTTTTAAAACACGTGTTAAGATAGATGCTCTTCAACCGAAGAGACACGAGAAACTGTTCAGAGTTCAGAGTTTTGCTGACCAAATTTAAGTTCTTAATGGCATTTTACCCTTAGCACCATAGTAATTACATCTTTTACCTATACTATACATCTTTTCTACTTTAATCCCCTCAACAATGGTATCATTTCTGAAGATACAGGAAATGTATAGCATAAGTAAAAATCGTAATTACCCAGGTACTCTAGCTAAAATACAATTAAGGACTTAAATTTGTCCAGCAAGAATTTGAACAGTTTCTCTTTTCTCGTCTGTTTAAAGATTATCTGTCGTAACACACGTTTTAAAACTTAATTTGAAATTGTAAATTTATAAATTCTATATTTTAAACGATAATTAATTGCAAAATACTTGAGGTAAGTATAGTATATTACGCATCCAGAGAGGAAACTAGAACATTGCAAATCACGTAATATTGTCAATCACGTAGGTTGCGATGTCTTACTATCCTCCCTGGGTGCGTATTCCATTTTTTGTCACTCTAGGACTGAAAGTTCGATTACAGTTTATAAACAACATGGTAAAATAAAATTAATATTCTTATTAAAGGTTGCGTAAAATCATACAGTAATTTTTTTATTAAAAATAAAAAGACTCTTTGAACAAATAGTAAGAACGTCGAACATGAGATCGAGAGACGTGGCCCCTGGGGGTTTGGGGGAGAAAGTTACCACTTCAAAAGTTTTTTTTTATAGTTTTTAAGAAATTATAATTATTAAAATTTACATACGTGAATATTGTAATTACTATTTGAAACATCTTTCTTTACTAATTGAATTGTTATTAGTTACATTTGAGGGCTTAAATAGTAATAGGTTCGATTTTTTCTTGCAGTAGAGTATATAGTCTAGTCAACAAGTTTAAAAACGCGAAAATTCTTGATAAAGCTATTAAAAATATGAGCGGTAGCTTATTCGATTCAGAATGATGTCCAGAAAAATATATCCCGAGGATGTATTAGCACACAACAAATCGCAATTGTTATTAACAAATTAGAAAAAAAATAGCATTTAGTTTTCCGTCATAATGACTCAAAAACTATTAACATTTTTGAAATTTTGAAAAACATCCTTAAATAGGAATAAATGTCCAATAAAATAGTGCCAACTTACCAAGCTCTACCTCTATTATTTATAATTTTAAATTAAAGCCGAAAACTATTTTTTTTTTCTTCATTTTTGAAAAATTCTATGGCATAAAGTTTTTTATCTCTAATTTTTGTGTGATCGGTAATTTTTCTTCCATTTGGATTGTTGGTGTTCTGTACAATGGTTTATTGTCAAGTTATCAACTGTCAAAAAAATTGTACTTGAATTTTAAATTTAATTTTTCTCAATGTCGTAGAGAGGAAAAAAAACCTCATTTTTGTTAAAATAAAATATTTTTTATTTCACTCATCATTCAGTGACTAACTTTTTTTTACTTTATATCAAATTTTCTAAATTTTTATCTAGTTCACCATTTTACCCCAAATAACTAGTCAAAATATTTTCGCATCTTAAATCAACCTCAATTTTAAAAATATCAATAATTTATTCTTCACTGCATCCATAAATCAATTTATCAACTCCAAAAAATTTATAACTAATTTTCAAGCCCTAAAATTCTTATTAAAAAAAAAAAAAATTCTTACACTGATATTTGCAGTAATCCGTCTATTAAACTTCATAAACACGAGCACACCTCGTACGCAATGTACGCAGGATAACGCCTCGATATATTGCCCAACACAAAGTTGGCGTTCTGCCATCTCTTTAACTGACAATATTATCTAGCACTTGGGCGTGGTACTCGTGCATAAAAATTTCAAAATAAAATAAAAAAAAAATAAAACAAATTGGCCTGGAAAAAAAAAAATAATAATTTTCCAATAAAAATGTCTTTTACTTTAAAAGCAATAACTCGAGAATAAAAATATTAAAAATAATATATAACAGTCTAAAATTAAAAACAAGACTTGTGTCAAGCATTAAACTTAAACTAAAATGCAGACCCGTAGGATCAAGGATCACTTGCTTTGTTAATCTTCAAGTGTCTGTCATTCAGTGGATCGAGCTTACAGAGAGTCGCTGGATCCAGATAGACGGATGAGGAAGTAGATGAAATATATGTATTTATATACATATCTACATATATATATTTATATAGAGTTTAAGTACAAGTAGGCTTGGCATTACAAATACCAAATGCAATATATATTGTATGAATATAAATATAATCTGTCGTACAGAGTACAGAGAATAGAGTTTGTAGTGTAGAGTAAAATATTGTGCGGGTGCTTGCAAACGAGGAGGATGAATGCTTTACGCTTTCACGCGATTTAAGAGATATCCATTGTGAATGATACACCACCTCAAGTCTCCTCATCATCTCGTACAATGACGAACTCTCACATCATATATATATTGTATATATATATACTCATATAGAACGTGATACACACAAGCATTGTTTTCGTACTACACGCTTGAGGCAAAATACCCCACATCATATTCTATCTCGATCTTTTGGCCGCGTGGGCTATCACCGTTATTATTTATTTTTATTATTTTCTTTTAATACTTTTTTTAAAATTCGATTAACGTTTAAAATACTTGCCGATCTATCTCCGATATTGAGATACGGATTTTAATTTTCGGTCTGTATATAGATCGGTGGGTGTGAGACTTGAGATAGTTCTCGAGTTATATTTTTATAACGAATATTAATTGCTTGTTTGGAGAGTAAATCATTCGGAGGTTTTAATAGAAATTTTATATCTTTAAATTAAATAAATAATTAATGGTAAAAATTACAGTGTCGAGTATTTTAAAATGCTATTAATTAAGCCGGATATGTAATTTATATTTCCTTACTAAATTTCAATTAATTATTTAGTTTTTTTTTTTTTTGAAAAATAATTCATACGAGTTTTATTATTTTCACTCTGTCAGTAATAGAACAGTTATAAAATCGTTGATCTTTTTTTTTAAATAAAAGTTCAATAAATCTTTTCAAAATGAATTCTAATTTTCATAGAAAAAAATATTTTCGGATTTAACTAATTAGTAAAAAAAAAAAAATCTCATATTTTAAAAATATTGAATTAGTTTGAAAAAAAATTTATAAATTTTTCTATAATACAAAACAACTTTCTCTAACTCATAAAAGATATACTACATGTATATTTATTATGTTATAAGCCTTGAGCATATTCAGTACAAATCTGAATTGATTTTTTTGTAAATATTCTCAAGAGTGTTCGTTTCGCCGTATAGATGAGGTATCGCGATAGCGAGGGGTTTTCTAACGAACTCTGTAATTTGTGTGAAGCCGCCAGGCAGGCACACACCGGTACATACTCAACATTATCATGTGGGATGAATCACGATTTAAACTAATCGACAACCCGATAACTGATAAGGAATAAAAAAAAAATAACAAAAAGCAAAAAACGATAAATATTCGTTAGATCGGCATATCGATCGATTATTGATCCCAGCAGACCGTTACCTGTTCTCTTAATGCCCGTTGACTTTTTTTTTAATTTAAATAGTACTACTTATGCCATACTCACTACTTTTCACACTATTTACGTCTTTCACGGTTAATAAAGTAAAAGCTCCAATTATTGACACTAAGAAATATGCTAGACATTATAGGGGAGAGGGGGGCAGAGTGGGCCCTTTAAGGAAAATAATTATAATATCATTAATTTTTTTTACCCGTTTACTGCTTTTTAGACCCTTGATACTTATTTTCACTTCATTATGCTGCGTCCATTAAAATTGAAAAATCGAAAATTAGGGGCAGAGTGGGCCCTCTAAATAATGTCGGATTTGATATTTTTTATTCTTTACACGTGTGATATTTGCAAATAACTATAAAACAATGGTATTTTAATAATATAAAAGTCATTTTAATAGTCTGCTGCGATATAACTTTATAACATAATTTTATTATCTTTAAGTTTCTTAGTAAATATTATATTCAATGAACAGTTTTGGTAGTCTATTTTAGCACATAAGAACTTTTGACAAGCTTAGTATCCGTCCGAATTTATTGGCGTACAGAAAATTTTGAGGGGCCCACTCCCGTATAAAAAAAATCGTTGAAAAAAAGTTAAAAAAGTGTTGACTATTCTAAACATCAAAACGTGACACAACGACGAATTTTTTTCGAACGTTTTTTAAACTTCTGAAAATACAAAAAAAAAAAATTGACTTAATACCTCAAATTAACATTTTTCGGTGCAAAATATGTTCAGAAAAAACTAAGTTTTAAGTATTTATAAACGTTTTTCGTATTAGCATATCTTAATAATACAAGGATACTAATTGATTTTTCTCTTGAATTTTCAAAAGTTTAAAAAACGTTCAAAAAAAGTTCGTCGTTCTGTCACGTTTTGAAGTTAAGAATATTCAACACTTTTTTAACCTTTTTTTAACAATTTTTTTTTTACACGGGCTTTGCCCCCATATTTTTTGAAGTTTTGAAAATTTTAATGGGCCTACTTTGCCCCTTCCTCCCCTCATTTATTTATTGTATTCAACCTACCTTGAGCAAATCCATTAAGGTTTTATCAAAACTAAAAAAAAAAAAAAAAAAAATTTTTATTCTCTGGGACGAGGCCCCCCTCTAAAAGAAGCATGTAAAAATTTTTATTTAAACCACAATACAATCTATTGGCCTAAAAGAGCTTTAATCAATAAATTTTTCAAATTCATTTTAATTTAGAAAAAAAAAAAAAAAATTTTTCTGTAGCGAATTTTTTTTCAGGTGGTCCATTATGCTCCAGATAATGCAGATCAGCCTAAAATATCTTTAGAACATCAGAGATATCATGATTTAACCGAAAATGAAAAAAAAAAATGTTTACCAAATTTTTGAGGGGGGCCATCGTACCCCACCCTCCCCTTCTTCTACAAATTTTATCAAAACTTTTTTGCTTTTAAAATGGAAATTTTTTAATTGTTGCATAGTTAATTAAATGAACTGATTATTGACATGTCATACAATTTCTGAACAATTTGACCTCATGTATTAGATGTAAAAAAAAATCATTGCTCAATAAACGCCCTTAAATTACAAGCGGAATCGTATTACATGGGCTTGTAATAGATACATACCTGTTGGCTGCCCTTATCCCAAGCAAGCTCCAACTTGCCCGACAACGCTGGCTCGATATAAACATTTTTTGCCGTTATAAGTTAACTTAAGCTGCCTGCCAAGAGTACTGCAATATATTGTATTACATATATGTAACACACTAAGAACAACTACCCCAGTTATTTCACTTCACTTCATTCGCCTCGTCAACGGCTGTATGTACACATAACATTCACTACACTACACTATACTATACTATATTATTATATGAACATACTGCTCATATTGTGTTCATATTCTTCCTCGCTTCCGGATGTCTCGGGTGCACAATCTGCTTGCCAATACAATTCAGGCTCCATCAGACACTTGGTACTACTTTTATTTGTAGAGCATTCATTTCTGGCTGTATCGAGTACTGATGCCGGGTATACGACATTTTCGTGACACTTGGATATTATGCATTGTTCATTATTACACAATGCTATATGTTTTAATGGAGTAAGGTTCAAAGACATACTTAACGATAAACTTGGAAAAGAAAAATTTAAAAAATGCCTGTTTTCAATTATTGACATTTATGTGACATGAGAATATTATTTTTTATTATATAATGGAATATAGAATCACGTTATATTTTGACTCGATTGCGGTCAAAGGCATACTCAGTAATGAAAACCATACACGGAAAGAAAATTATGAGAAGTTTTGCTATGCATTATGGGAATAGTTCCCATAATGATATGGGAATCGTACCCATACTGCTATGGGAATGGTTCCCATATATGATGGGAACCATACCTCTAATAGTATGGGTACAATTTCTATACCATTATTTCAGGGAAGCTTTTTAACAGTATAAAATTTGTGACATTTTTAAACGAAATAGACTTCAAAGAAATGGTCATCCATTAAAATAATTAAAAATAAATTTTTTCAATAACTGGCATTATTTGAGTGACACAAACTCATTTTCATTGCTCTATATTGTAATGGGTAATTGTGATATATTTGATCAAGATAGGGTTTCAAAGCATGCCCAGTACTGAAAATTATACAAAAAAAAAAAAAAAAAAATTAATGCATGCTTAAATTACCGACAAGCATGTGACACTTTGTTACATTTTTGTACCGGCAAATTTAGAAAATTTATTCATTACTATTTTTAACGACACCCTTGTATCGATTTACAAATAAAATTTCTAAAAATATAATTTAGAAATTTATTGTCTTGTCAGATCATTATTTTCCTGAAATATAAAATAACACTGTAAGCTATCAAATCTCTCTCGAACGACGAAAAAAAAAAAAAAAACACTTTAAAAAATGATTTTTTTAACCCAAACATTCATATGTAACACACGTAGCATGTCGATAGTATTACATAACATATTTATTGCTCATTTTATTGAGGCATAAACGAAAAAAATTATTTTTACAGCTGCTAGATAAAGGAAAATATAAAAATACTGTATTTACTATCGTCACGATATAAAATTGAAATCGTTTTACGATAAACGATTTCATACATTTAAATCACCTGCTACCCGTATGTTTAGATTATGTGCTGTGTCTCATAAAAGAAAAAAAATAATAATAATATCAATAAAAATTTATATAAAATAAATAAATTTAAAAGTTAAATTAACAAAGTTAATATAATAATAAAAAGATAAATTGGCAGGTGAAAAGACATGCTGGTAATAGTTATGCATTACATAGTGATTTCAAATGTACAGAGTCGAGGTACCATCCGGAGAGAGTCTCAATATAATGACACGATACGGTTGGATGACTCGTGCATGAGTGCATATCTATTATTTACTATACTCATTGTATTGAGAATGGAGAATTGAATAGGATCGTGTTGGTCAGATAAGAAACTTGCGAGAAAGATAGTCTATAAATATATCTATATATATATAAAGAGTATTATATAGACTTTTCGATCTATGGTTATAGCAAATCATTCGTTGCGAATATAACAACCAAGCAGACGTTGATTCAGCATCCAAAGTGGAACACAATCCTTTTATTGGTTAAATTGTTGTTAGACATCATATAAATATATACATTGACGTATATAGTCTTTTCTTTTCCCATCACTTCCAGTTGTTGGCTATACAACCTCATCCTAGTTATTCTCACTGTGAGGAAACGGAGGCAAAACGGGTCACATGAAAAATAGTACTTATACGTTTTTTTTTAACCTTCCACAGGCAATCATATTTTTATACACTGGGTTTTTTATGCCCACCTTTATTTTCTCTAGTCGTATTCAAATTAAAAAATCTGGGAAAATTTCTGAGCGTTTTTTCTAGGCTCGATAAATTTTCTGAACATTCATTAAATCGAAAGTTTGTTATTATTTTATATACAGAAATTAGACTAGGGTCAAAATGAGAAGATATGCACAGAGAAAAGAATAGTTCCGATTCCTATGCTAGAATGGTAACTAAGGTACCCGCGGGTAATAAGGCCTTTTGGCTAAGAAGGCCTAAGTGACAGAAATGATATTTAAAATAACCGCCTAGGCTACTCTAGTAGAAGGGCCTTGCATAGAGATGTTACGACAAGGTTATAGAGTCCCGATACCACGTTCCCTGTCTTCTATATTTCATCATCTGTCATATGATGTCGTAGCGTAGAAGAAATTATAAAAAACAATCTAGTCTTCTGTCTTTAAAAAAGTATTGTTGCTAAATTTAAATGATGATTCATCTCTAATACCAATTTTATTAAGTATAATTAAACTATTCCAGTTTGTTTAACCCGTAGGCCTTATTACCCTACCGTAGTAAAATAAGGCCTCTTCGTATGGTTTTTGTAAAGGTTTAATTTTTTGTTTGTTTGTGGTATAAATTACTATTACTTCATTATATTTTATGGCTAATGTATTGAAATAAAGATTTATGATACATTTCGATAATTAAATGCAATATTTTCGATTCTATTCAAAATCTCCCTTAGCTAGGCCTTATTACCCGCCGGTACCTTATTACTATCTTACATAGTAACAAAGATTTTTGTAAAAATCCTGTGTGAATTTGCTGAAAAAAAATCTTTAGAATTGTGGCAAAAATATGAGTGATAGCTTATTCGATGCGGAATCAAATTCTGAGCCAAATGTCTTTTTTATTTCTTTTTATTAATTAAAATTTCCATTTTTTTATTAACAAATGACATAAAGGAAGTAAAGAATCTTAGCTTTTTCTTAGCAACTCAATAAATATAAGCGATATCGAAAATCTAAAAAAAGATCTTTAAAGAGGAGGAAATTTCTGCAAAAAGTTTCGACTCTCTGAACTTTAGCTCCATAAACAATAATTTTTATTTAATGTTGAAAATAGGGTTCCGCGCAGCTTCTTTCACATGGGCGCATCGAGGTTAGAGTAAAACAGCAGCCGCGCAGAACCCCATTTTGAACATTAGATGGAATTAGGCCCATTTTCGAGGCCAACAGCTCTCCTGCCAAGACTCCACGGCTTCTCTTAATTGCTATCATCACTTTTATACCGCAGGGGGTTGCACGGAACGCACCTGAGCAGTTTTCGCCCTATAACTTCATTTTTTGATATTTTTTCTAAGATAATATGGCCGGAATTTTCGAGGGTTACAGCTCTCCTGCTTAGACTTCAAGGCTGTCCATACTTGCCGATATCTTTTTTTATTGCCGTTGTTTTGTAATGCTTGGAGGTAGTTTGATGAAATTGAGTGTCAAGAGCTCTTTAATTATATAGTTGTTTTTACGAAGAGTCATGAGGGCTATTTGATTCCGCATTCCAATGTTATTAATATAATATCATGTATCCGATCTAACTGATTTATCTGATAATATTCATTCAAGGTACAGATTTTGATTTTTATCTAGACAGCTGTGCCTTGTACGATTTAACTTGACGATGGGCTTATTAAATAATTATTCCATATTAATATGATCTGATCATTAAAAAATCTCACGTCAATCAAAATGGGCCGTGTACAAAAAATTAGTAAATAATTTTTTTTTTTAAATTCCATTTGTTGAGATTTCAAAGATAAATACCAAGAGCCTAATATTTTTTTATTATAATAATTTTATTTTGTCATTCAAAAAGAGCCATGTGACTCAAAATTTTCCATCTTAAAAAAATTAGTAGAGAAGTTTTTTTTTTCTTTCAAAATTTTTATTTCTCGAAATTCAAAAAATAATTATAAAGAGAAAAAAATGTTTTATTATCGCAATAATTAAAATTTATATTAATTTATTGAAAATTTTTTTTAAATTCCCGGGTCAAAGTATCTAGCCTCAATCCAGCTTCATTAAACCCAAGCCTCAATTCAGCCTCACTGGGTAAAAAAGGCATTTTGAGTATCAAATGTTCAAAAAGCCTCAATGCCCTTGTAGGAAAAAAAACATTGACGGGGCCGGTCTTGGCACAATACTGGATTACCCAGGCTCGGCATCCAAAGTTTGATCCGAGATCCGACTAACGTTCAAGTGACGAACCTCGGTTCGCCAGTCTTGGGCCAAGATTCAGCCACTACTCAAGTAACAAGCCTTGGTTTGCCAGTCTTGGGACAAGGTTCAGCCATTACTCAAGTGACAAGCCTTGGTTTGCCAGTGTTGGGCCAAGATTCAACAGTCATTTAATTGACAAGTTTTGGCATGCCAGTCTTGGGCCAAGATTCAGCCAATACTCAAGTAACAAGCCCTAGCTTACCAGTCGAAATAACAAATGGTACCTAAAAACTTCTGGCTTCTACGTATAGCGTAACAGCTTAGTGGATAAGACACTTACCTAGCAGCCATGAAGGACCAAGTTCGAGACCCGGCAAATGCAAAAAAAATTAGTTTCATCAATCTACCTGATTTCTCTATTGTACAAGTTTATTTCCATATGTTACTATTACGCTCATGTCTACTAACATTTTTTTTTTTATTTATTATTAATAAGTGTAGGTACTTATTTAGCAACAGTCTTGGCACAATACTGGCTCTCGATATTGGGCCAATACTTAGATGCAGTCTTGGCACAATACTGTCATTCAAGCTTGGCTCGGTATTATCATTTCGATGCTTAGACAAACTTGGGCCAATCTTGGATTTCAAGCTTCCCACGAGTTAATAACCCTCGCAGATTTGAATCACGGTGGAAACACGGTGGGTTTGTTCCATTTCACCACTGTGGTTACGCGGTGTATCCACCGTGATTCCACGGTGGCTTGACCACTGTGTATACACGGTGTTTCCACTGTGATTACGCGGTGGATACACCGTGGAACCACGATGGTGAAATAGCACAAAGCCACCGTGGAATCACGGTGGATACACCGCGTAATCACAGTGGATACACTGTGTATACCCGGTGGTGAAATGGAACAAACCCACCGTGTAACCATGGTTGATCCACGGTGTTTACACTTCTACGGTGTTTCCACCGTGATTCAAATCTGCGAGGGAAGTCTTGCGCGAAGCCTCGGTCAAGCTTGGGCCTATTGTTTTTTCCTATAAGGGTATGAGCCTCAAATGATTCCCAAGGATCCTCAAGAAGCTTCGATGAGCCTTAAATGATCCTACTACTGGACTATGTAATTTAAATTCGATTAGTATTATTTGAGCCTCTTTGATCACCATTTGAGGCTCATTGAGTCTCTTTGAGCATCATTTGATGCTCAGAATGCTTTTTTTACTCAGTGAGGCTGGATTTAGGCTTACTTGGGTTCGATAAGGCTAAATTGAGCTTAATTTTCCCCCGGGTTGATTTTAAAATACTATAAATTATTTTATAAAAGTTTGTGGTGGCCTAATTAACCCCACTTATTATATTTTATCTCATCATTATTAAAATCAATTTAAACGTTATCATTTTAACCTATTTTAAGTAATATTTTCAATTGATAATTAAAAAAAAAAACATATTTTATCAAAACTTTTACGTTCTATTATGATTAACAAAAAGTATTAAACAAATAAATCAGAAATGAAGATAAATGTATAGAGTTTTGATTAATGACGTCATATATGTATATATATATATTTGAAATACAAATTCTCTCAAAGTTTTAGTTGTTGAATATTTCGCATTGCAGATAGACGACAATGATGAAATGCTCAAGATCTCTGGTAAAGTCACTGTCGAGGTTAGTTGATGCGAGTTAGCTTCTATGCCCGAGGATAACTTTTACGCAACTCTCGATGTCGAGATGATCCATTAGAGTCAGAAATGACGAGAGAATAAAATCAGTTATCGTATCTCATAATCGGCAAACTGATATCCCAGTGTTTCCACGTAACAAAAACGATCAACTTCCACTAGATTGTCATACTTATTTTCTTATTTTTATTCTTATTATTTCTTTTCTTCTTCAGCCAACAATGAAATGATAGTCATCTACATTTTCATGTCTTACAGTCAGCTTTAAATTAATATCGCGGGAAATATTATATACCTTTATGTAAAATTCTTTAGACTCTAATCTCTCGTTACTTTCAATTTAAATTATAAAACATTCTCTTTTGTAATATTTTTTTTTTGTCTTATTATATAATTTTGCTATGAAAATATCATTTTAAATAAATCCTCTTAAAAATTTGTTTTTTCATTATAAATATCACTATTTGATTCAAAATTAATTCTCATCGAATAATTGGAAATTTTGAATAATTTGGAAAATTTTGAATATGAAGTTTTAATTTATTTGTGAACAATTAAAAGAATGTTTTGCAACAATATATATAAGCGCCGTTCATAAAATACGTTCGCTTTGGTGGGGGGGGGGAGGTGTCGCTTACTGTGGCAAGGTGTTTCAGGAAGGTCTAAGGAAACGTAGCGTTTAAAACAGCAGACGCTAAGGATTTTTTTATCATTCCATGTTATCAATTCTTGTTTTTAAATTTGTAATGCGTTCGCGCGGTAATAATCGAATTAAAATTTTCAATATTTCAATTTTATTTTTCAAAAATATATTTTCTGGACCGATAATTTTGACATCACCCATATGCCATATTGACGTCATAAATATCACAGACAACACATTTACATCATGGCCACGTCCTTAATCTTACGTAAAAAAGTGCGAAATAATGAGTCACACTTGACTAATTCGTGACTTATATCTTAAGTAAATGATGACATAACATAACCTCATTCTGACGTCAAATTCACGTCAATGTGTTTAGTGAGTGTCAATTGTCATAAATCATGGAGGGCGGGAGGTCTATTATTTGCGACGCAATATTGAGAGGGGGGTCGCAGAAAACGTGACATAGTATGACGAAGGGGGGAGGTATAAAAAGGTAAAATTTTGCGTGACGTGTTTATGAACGGCACCTAAAAAACTTAAATTATTTTCATATAATTTGAACTATTAGATATTTCGAAAATTCTACCTGAAATTGCCCTAATATAATTGCAGAGGTAATAAATGAAAATTTGAAACGATTGCAAAAAAAATTTTCATCAAAATTTTAGAGTACCTCATTTTGCCCGGCTCTCTATATATTTACATTTAAAATGTAACATTTAAATTATGAATAATCAACAACTTTACGTTTATCAAGTTAATAATTGAATTTAAATTGAAATAATTAAAAAAATTTTCACCATCATATTAAATTCAATTAAATTGTAAATAAATAAATTCAATAAATATCATGTATATATTTGCTAATGGGCACTCAAATATATAAATTCATTAAGCATTTATGAAATGGAATAATTAAAATCGCTATAATGAAATAATAAATGTTGGTGTAAACGTACAAACAGTGAAAATATTCAACTACGTTTACCTAATCCGTTTATATTTAATTTTTATAATTTTTCATCAGTAAATTCATTAATTATTCAAAATTTTAATATCGCATTATGTACAATTTGCAACCAGTTGTAGTATACATATTTAATACCCGCAATGAACGTAATGGTACTATTGACCTAAATAGATTCGATATTAATTTTAAAAAACTACATTAATATAAATAAAATAATTGAAAATTACTCTAATAGAGAAGTCGAGTGTGATTAATATTAGTATTTAGGATTAAGGTTTAAAATTAATTATTATGTATAGTAAGTAAAGTAGAGTAAATTTTAGTGCATGCAGAGAGTTGTTGAGTAAACATTACCCATAAAGTTTGTCACTGTAAGGACATCTAGCCAGTAATTATATTTTTACTATGTTGTTAGTAGAAACTGCACTTCATTTACATCCTACAGAGTGGTATATTTTACAGTGTGCATAAGAAAAATTTAGATATTTACCACATGCACCCACAGCATCATACTTTTTGGATAATTCTTACTAAAAATTTCTGTGTGTGTGTATACAAGAGTAGGTGGAGAAAATGTGTAGAGAATTTAATTTTAAAAAAATATGAGTTACAGTTACTAAGTTCATATTGTAAATTTAAAACCCTACTAAACCTGTTTAATTTTCACGATCTTGAAAACTTAATTTTTATTTATGTTTAATGATTTTTATTATTCGAGTATGCCAAGAAATATAAATTGTATATTAGTAAACTTCACTATATGTTGTTTAGTGAAATATACTATAGGGGAAACCGGGGCACGATGGCCCCCTTAAGCCGGTAATTCTTTTTTATGGCTTTTAATCTATAGGTCAACCTAATTTAGTCCTTTCTTAAGCAAATCCATTAAGGTTTTACCAAAACTCAAAAAAAATTTTATATAGTGGAACCTAAACATGCAAACCTTCTTAATAAGACAATTTATAGATAAATTGAGAAAAATATAGATAGCCCGAACTGGGAATCGAACCCAGACCATGTCGGTATCGCGCCGAGTGCTCTACCAGTTGAGTTTTGGTATAACCTACAATGGCCCCTCTCCAAAAAGGCTTAAAAAAAAATTTTTGCTTATTTTTTTTTTGAAAAAAACAGATTTTTACCACAAATATACCGTTTCCGTACCTTTATAATCCCATGGACTTCAAATTTATTAGAAAAAAAATTCATTTAGCTGATATAACCAGTTTTATTGAAATTTTTAACTTCCCGCTAAGAAAATTGAAAATTTTCAAGAATTCGGGAAGTTATTGGTTTCGATCCGATTCGCGAAAACCGAATTTCTATCAGATTTTGACGTTTTAAGGTTCTATAAAGCTATCCTGACTAATTTCACGATGATGTCCGAGTGTATGTGTGTATGTGTGTACGTACGTACGTATGTATGTATGTAAATATTCATAACTCTTGAACGGATAAACCGATTTTGATCTTTGAGGCGTCATTCGACGCGGCTTGTTAATATCTTGAAGCCGTTAAAATTTGAACTTAATCGGTAGGGTGCGTTCAGAGATATTTCAAAAATAAAATTTTTTCGAAAATGTTTTATTTGGATAACTTTTAATTTGCTCGATGGATTGATTCCAAAATCTAATCAGCTCTAAAACTCTATAAGCCGCGTCGAATGCCACCTCAACCATCAAAATCGGTTCATTCGTTCAAGAGAAACCGTTGACGAAAGAATTCAAAAAAAATTTTTTTTTTGGTTTTTTAGAAATTTCTCAAAAACGACTCGATCAATCGATTTCAAAATTTGATCAACTTTAGAACTTGATAAAACACGTCGATTGCCGCCTCAACCATCAAAATCGGTTAATTCGTTCGCGAGATATCGTGGGAGAAAGAAATGCTAAAAAATGGTTTTTTACAACACAATGGCATACAAAAGTATTTGCGAGCTCGAAGAGCTCGAAAATGTATTCACAATAATGTTTTCGAGCTCAACGAGCTCGAAAACAACGGGAAGTTTTGGGGCTGACCCGCAGGGTCAACTTATAGACCGATTTTTTTTTTATTTTAACCACAATATAATCTGTTGACCTAAAAGAGCTTTAATCAAAAATTCATTTTAGTTTAGAAAAATAGAAAAAATCATTTTTCTGTAGCAAACGTTTTTTCAGGTGGTCCGTTACGCCCCAGATAATGCAGATCACCCCAAAATATCTTTAAAACATCAGAGGTATCATGATTTGACCGAAAATGAAAAAAAAATTTTCACAAAATTTTTGAGGGGGGCCGCCGTGCCCCAAGGGGCCGTAGCGCCCCGGTTTCCCCGACAAATTTTACCACACGCAGAAAAGTTTTTAGTGAAAATTACCCAAAAAGTTTGATACTACTCGATAGCATGTAAATGAAGTGCAATTTCTACTAATTATAGGTTAAATGTCCTTACAGTGACAAACTTTATGGGTAATCTTCACTCTAAAATTCTCTGCGTGTACATTAGAATGGAATTAAATCAAATTAAATTTGCATAAGTTTTTCAACTTTTTATTATTGTCAGGTATCGTTATTATATAGTGCATGGGTATTAGTGTTAGTATCAATGCTTATATTTTAAATATCACTTGACTTGACCGAGATTTGAACCCTGATCTCCCGTGTGTGAATCCTGTCCTCAGTCTGACGGTCCGATGTCTCCTTTGAACGAAGGTATCTGAATTTGTAGTACATAATTGGTATACTCTATTCCGACCAATTTTGAATTTTATCGATCTGCTTTGGAAAAATTACAAACAATTTAGTGAATTTTCATATTTTTGCACAATGAAAAATGAAAATCTTCAAATCGTCTAATGAAATGTAGTACTCAACGTTTAGTAATAATTTAATATACTCTTTATAAAAATTTCTGTTCGATTAAAAAAGAATACGAATGAATTAGTAGTAAAAGTAATAATATAGCAATTTTTCAGATAAACATACCGCAATAATTAACGATTTGTGATTTTTACTGTACACTTAAAAATAAATAGTAAAATCCGTGCATTTAGTGATTTGCATGAGTGTTCCTTACTAAAACATGTTAAATATTCATATACTTTCGAGACTCGTTTTCTCCATGGGCTTGAAATGACAAGATAGTAAGTGAAGTAGAGTAAATTTTAGTGTGAAAAGGTGTGTGTGAGTGTGTGTGTGTGTGTGTATGTGTGTGTGTGTGTGTGTGTGTGTGTGTGTGTGTGTGTGTGTGTGTGTGTGGGAGTGTGTGTAATGTCAATAGTAAGTTAAATTCGACTTGACAGGTCGAGTGACGTTGGGCGCAGATGGGATTCGACGAAAGGTTAACTGGACCGAAATCATGAGTAATTCACTTGATTGTTTGACGTTTGTCCAGTGAGAAATACACTGTTATCTTGGTAGACTCTCTGGAGTATCTGATATAGATCGAACGCTTACATTACATTAGTCCTTCGATTTACTAGTTGCTGGCGTTATACAGCGACAACAACTATTCCTATATCTACAACTCCTATTCAGATAAACACAAATTGAATTGCTTTATATCGTCAGTACATCGAGAGCTTTAGGTTTTGCTAATCCAATTTATCAGTAGTAAACAGCCGCTTTTACATTCTACAACTTTGTACTCACTTTATTTACTTTTTTATACTCCTATTTCCTTTCTTTTATCTATTTTATATCAATTACAAGAATTTCATTTGTTCAACAATTTCTTTTTTTTTTTTTAGTAAAGTCCTTATTACTGATACTATCTCTTTTACCGACAAACCTCTCATAAAAAAATAATCTTACTGAAATTGTCTCTATGACTGACAGCGTGTTAATTGTAGATAGTAGAAATCCGGTTAAAAAAAGTACCCGAAAATTTCGATGATAAAATTTTTTCTTCATTATTACTTGCAATTTTTTTAAAATCTAGTTGTCTGAAGTTTATTTTTAAAAAAATTGTTGTTTGCTTTAATTGTATTAAAGATAAAATGGAACGTAAAAATTTGCCCGATTCAAACTTGACTTGACTTGACAAATAATCGATAATTGCTATATTTAGTATTATTTATTAGCGAAATTTCATTTAACATCGAAATATCTGGAAGTTCAAATAAACTTTAAATATAAGTCTGTGTCATTAATTAGGGCATTTACTATTTTAATTCTGACATAAAAGCTATTAGTTCATTAGCGTCATCTACAAATTTTAGTTTTCAAAAATAATTTAATAGAAGTTTAATAAAGTTATAATGTTAAATTCATATAATATATAAATTTAGGGTAAATTATTTCACACCCGAATAAAATTATATATTACGCTATTCTGTATGAAGTATAGATCGATGTAATTTATTGATGCTGCGTCATGAAAGTGTCTAATACTTAAATCGATAATGGTCACATAGTTTAAACTCGATTTTAGTGCTCGTTTCGCTTCACTCGTTTGTATTATATCTATATATATATATATATATATATATATATATATATATATATATATATATATGCACTCACACATATACACACATACATATACACATAAATATACATATAGTTACTGGGTCTAAAATTATTGCACCACCAGGCGCAGGAACCACCGAACATATATAGTCTCGAGGCGATTGCAGCTTTAATTAATGACCGCGTGACATGAACGAGGCCGGACGGTTTTACTTTAAATCATTGGTAGGACGTTTAAACTTAACTTGTAAGCCACTTTGATAAGAAAATTAGCGGTCCATACTCATGCAACAATATACGTTATCTAATAATGTAACAAAAGTTAAAAATCTAGTCGGTGTAACAGACCCCCCCCCCTCCGTCATAGGTAAGAGCTCAACATTCTCTAGCGGCCAAAGTCAGGGACAAAGCTCGGTACTCTACTTGTTTTGATGGCATACATACCAGCTTACTTTACTTTATTATCCATCTTCGTACATTACATTAGCCCTTGGAAGTCCCACTGCAATCTTTCTTACAGTCTCGTCTAAAGACTAGAGAAGTTATAAAAGTTTTGTGAATAGACAGATTCAGTGGTGTTGGCAAAAAGTTAAACAAGCTGAGTCAGTTCTTTTAAAATCTTGAGCTGAGTTACCCCGACATGCAAAAAACTTAAAAAATCTCTGGCACAAAGGCTGTAATGGATAAAAATGGAGATTCACAGGTGGCTTAGATAATTTAAAGTCAAATAAATAAAATACGTGTGTTATGTTTGTTGATTGAAATCATTAGTGACTTTGATTAAGAGTTTGTGGTTAATCGCAGTAACAGTTGACTTTATTGCCGCAATTAAGAATCTCAGTAATAAAGTACATATGACTTTATAAATTCAATTCGAAAGTCCCAAGTCTGTGTATAAAGCTAACTCCAGATACGAGATCGACATGTACGATCATGTGCGTTTCTGCACTTAACGGTGGGTTATTCTGCGAAACCATAAACCGATCAATTGCAATTAAAACGACAAACATTAAACTACTATTTAATACCTAGCTTATAACCTTATAGGTAATACTTTGGAAAATTTATTTTTGTCATTATTGTTTTTAAAATAGAATTATAGTTTTATTGATAGACAAATTTTTTAATTGCACGCCTTGATCACGGTACTTTATACTTAATTAAATTTGTTTTAACTACTCGTGCATGAATTTTAGCGTTTTAAGTGGATACCTCAAACACTAATCGGGTAGTGTTCTATTACCGCATTAAAATTTTCGAGTCATTCACTTGCATTAAATCGTATCCGCAATTAATATAATTCACTGAATTGCTATAATAAGCATATATTATATTACTACGCAAAAAGAATCTAATTAACCAGTTTGATGCAAAATTTAGTCGATTAACTTTGATAATAACAATTTTGGATTTTTTGAATTTTTCAAACTCTTTGCACTGATAAAAAAATGTTGGACGTTTATTTTAATCACTCATAAATTACTTCACTAGAAAAAAACTCCTTATTTATTCCGTAGGTGGGGTCATTTTTTTTACGGACTTCAGATTGATATAAAATCTGTGTTCACTCCCGAATTTTTATTACAGTGTAGGAAAAAAGTATAATATTTCTAAAAGCTGGTTTCTTTCTCAGTGTGGGTGCTCTTGCAGATCCGAATTACAGTAAATTACGATAATTTACCGTACTTTCCCATAATTTACGGCAAAAACGGTGTTTCTACGGCAAATTAAAGTAATATACGGTAGTCAACAGCAAATGGCGGTAAAAATACAGCAATTTGCCGTAAGAACTGTAAACTGTTTTATTTTTACAGTGCAATACTTCACTTTACGGTAAAATACCGCAGGTTTGCCGCAATTTCATGGTAAGCTACTGTTCTTTTACTGTAAATTTACGGCAAAAGTACCGTACTTTTACCGTAGAATACCGTATGTTACTGTAAAACATCCATTTTACCATAAACTACTGTAATTCTTCCAAACACTGTATTATTACGGTAATTGCTGTAATTTATCGTAATTTAGATCCACCAATGTTAATTAATCAACTTTTCATGAAAAAAAAATAGCAAAAAATAGTTACAATAACTGATTGAGTTGATGATGTTCAAGCTTAATGGCTAAAGCACATAGAGTTACATCATTTATTCCATAGGTGATGATATATATATGTATAAATCTAAATACATTTAGTATTTAGTTAATATGTGTGTGCATATATAATACACATACTAACGACGAGTATCAGTGAATGTGATGTAGAGAGGATACGCTGAGGAGCAATCGTGCTAATTGCCATTGAAACTCGAGGGAAATCGAAATTTCCGTAGGTACGCCACACCGAACTATTTCCCAGTTTCACTGCCAGGTATTACACTAGAGGAAATTAGTGTGTACTTAATGCTCTCTTGTTTGCTTTTAACTTTTACTTTATACATGTAATTATCCCTTCAGATCCCATTTATTTTTATCAGTTTTACACTTTACTATCATTATCCATCGATTTTACTTTAGCCCGTTTGTACGCAAAGTAATAAAAACTGCTAAATAATAAATACTCTGGGTTTTATTGCCGAGGTTAAACAACGGTAATTTTTTATTATTTTTCACCTCACGGAAATTATCGTTCTACTTTTGATTTTTTACCCGTACTGCAGTCGTAAAGTGTCTTTACGATCCTTGCAGATTATGCAGGTCGACGGTGGCTAGCTCGCTTTACTTGGTAGTTGTAAGAAAGAAAAATAGCGCATACCCTCTTTATTCACCAAGAACTTGAGTTTGGTTTTGCCACCCAAATTCTTGGCACGACTTTACGCTTTAAACATTCCTTTAAAGCTATGACTTAACTCCCAGTTGTATTAACTTTTAAAAAAAAATTTTTACTTTTTTAATGAAAATAATTTACAAACTTTTCTTGTTCATTTTTTTTTATCCTTTTTTTATAAACATATTTAATTATGAATTAAAATAAAATTTTTCCAGTTGAATTTTAGTTGAACATTTTATGAAAATTTATTCTTTGGTATTGGAAACTAATGGACTCAAAACTTTGGGTATATTGATAATAAGATCTAAGATCTAAGATGAATTTAATACTTTTCCAGCATGTTTCGGAAATGTTCCCAATTTTAACGGGAAAATAAAAAAAAAAATAAAAAAATGCTTGAATTTTGTTACTTACTTTTATTTATATTTTTTGCGACACAAATTTTAGAGGCCAGTGTATATCCATTTAAGTATCACATTCACGATTCATTTCAGCAACACGTGCAACAAATGATTTCATCTAAAGTAATCTTTCGAACGAGGCTTCGCTTCCAACTGAAGAAGATTCCAATCTTGTATGTCTTAACCGTAACGCAAAACTTTAACAATTGCCATTTTTTTTACATTTATCTCGAATATTTTTTCACTTCAAAAGGATTAATTAAAGTTAATTAACTTATACTTTACCCAACATTTATCATTGACCTTCATACCAAATAATTATTTTAATTCTACATAAAGTTTTTAAATATAATTTGTGGTTTCATGTAAATACATATTCTGAAACCTGTAACTTTCAGACAAACTGTCGAAGGAAAAGAAGAAAAAATGGTGCAAATTTTTTTAGTCTTCTTTAGAAAGCATTTAATCAATTTTTTGGATAAAATTTCTGCATTATCTTATGAGGCGAAATCATATCCATTGAAAATAATGCAATGGAAAGCTTATAAATTAAATTTCAAAATAAATTTCTTAGAATGTCAGTTTTTTTTTTTTCACGGCTCTAACGAGTTTTTAAAAAATCGTTTTTCTGTTTTAAAATTCAGTAAAATCTAAACGATTTCTTTTAGAAAAAAAAAAAATATAAAATGCATCTCAAAAATTTTTTGAACTTCATATAAATTTTTCAAAATAATTTCAAAATTACTTGAAACTTTTTTGATTGAAAAAAAAAAAATTGTGATTAAATTTGATAGAAATCTAAGTGTTGCATTTGTCCCAGTGGTAGAATTGTCATAAAATTTTGCTATCGTATATTCTAATTAGTCAAGTAATTTCTGGAAATGACCTTAGTTCAAAAGTTTACATACATACTGTAAAAACTTTGCCAAATAAACGTGACTTGAATCCAATGTGAATTCAGAGTGAATATGAAGTGGATGAGTTTTTATTTAATTGATTTCTTTGCAGTAAAATTTTATCCGGAGGGAGTTTATTTTAACATTAAAGCTGTGGATCGGAGTGGATGCGGATTAAAAAATATTACATCACTCCGAAATTACTCCAGTTAAAAAAATCTCTATTTACTGCGTACGCGGAGTGATTTTTTTAAATTGCGCAACTCCAGTGACCGCATAAAATAAACTCGTATTCACTCCCAATTTTTTACAGTGTAACGTTTTCTTGTGACATCGATAGCGTTCGCAATTCTAATCGGATTTTAATGAAGCTTTTAAACACTTGTTCTTTGAGTGATTACGTTTATTGAGTTTAGAAATCAGAAAAAAGACCACTGTAGTTTAGAAATAACTTTTGACTTTTAACTTTTACAATTTGCTTCTTTTTCTTTTTATTGAGAGATAATTTTTATCAATTTTATCAGATTATACACTGAGAAAAAACTTCTCTTCGGACAATTAAATTGGTTTTGTTAAATTCTATTAAACCAAAATTGATTTGGGACAACTAAATTTTATTACGTGAATATAATCTATATTGTCATTTTTAACAAATGATTTAATAAACTCCACTTAGTTGACATTAATATTTCTCTTTCTAAGATAGTAAAATCATTTGGTAAAGTTAAAAAAATATTGATTTAATGGACAACTAAACTATTTTATAGTGCCAAAAAATCCAAATATTAACGCAAAATATTATTATATTAACTCTAATAAATATTACTTAGACACAAAAATATATATTTATTTAGAATAAATATATATATTTGTTCGAGGTTAATAAATATATATTTGAACTTAATGATTATTGATTTAAAAGTTATAGTGTCAGGCAGCAGCAACGGGTGTAGTTCGGTGCTCGCCGCTAGATCGCGCCCACCTCTTGTAGTGTCCCTGGTAAGAAACTTATTTCAGAGGTTATATTTGCAACTGAAAGCATTTATGGGGCGCGTTACTCGCTGTTAATTAACAGAGTGTCGATAACCCTTTTTTGATAGTAATATAGGGGTATCCTGTATTACACTATGACATTAATGTTTAATATAAATGTTTCCCTTAACTTTTTAATATACAAAAAACTCAGAGGAACAGGATCAGGACAAGTTAATTAAAACTCATATTTATTCGCAAAGTTAAATATGGAATGAATGATTATTATTTTTTGAGTAAAGTCCAAGTGTCCCATTTTTTTGACGTCGTTGAAGTTACTGCGAAAAATCCTTTCGTTGCAAAAAAGTCCAAGGCGTCCACAATTGATAACTCAGTGTCCTCAATGAAGTTCGCGGCTTCGTTAGCCAATCCAAAATGCTCCTGGTACATCTTCCATAACTCGACATCTAATCCTTGTACCTTGATTTGATCATGTAATTGCCCTTTAAGTTGCTTAGAGGCCCTAACCAAAATATATGTTTGTGTCATTTTGAGCCTTTTTAATGTTGAAATAATTATACCGGAAAAAAATTACTGGTAACGTTTTTACGGAGACACTTGGACTTTACTCAAAAAATAATAATCATTCATTTCATATTTAACTTTGCGAATAAATATGAGTTTTAATTAACTTGTCCTGATCCTATTCCTCTGAGTTTTTTGAATATTAAATTGTCACCAAGGATCGGAAACATCATCATAACATTTCCCTTAACAAGTTTTGTCATAGTACTAAAAAAAGTACGTGTCAAGGAAATAAACCATTTTTCTAAACATGTATTTGTTTAATAGTTAAATATCCTGTCGTTTTAAAATGATATTTAATTATGATTAATAACTCATTCTCTAAGGCTCACTAATATATCTCACTAATTTTTATTATTAGTAAATTGAAAAGTCCACATTTTAATTTTTAAAATATTAATATTTTTGCATCTTTATGTGAAAATTTTAACCCGCATTACATTTTTTACTAAAAAAAAAACTTTTCAGAAATTGTTAAAAATAATTTTATTTGAAAAAAATGTTTTTTTTCGTACCCTTTAACTTATTTTTATGTGACACTCAACGATAAGGTAATAAAGTGTCCTGCGGCACGAAACCTCAATGCACTTGGGTGCGTAATCAAATTAAGGAATCGTACAGACAAGTTCTTAATTAAATTCTTTGATGCTTCCCGCATTCGGTGTTAACTTGTCGAGTACTTTCAAAAGTATGTACCGTACGCCTAAAGGTTTTCACTACACATGTATATACATTTATAAATACAAAAATAAATATAAACATATCTCGGCAACTTAATCATTTTTAAACCAGGGAATAAAATATAAAAATATTTAAACTCAAATATCTTTCATGGCATTAATTCGCTTTCTACTCGTTTGTGTACACGAAGAATAATTAACTTTGCAATTAAGTTACATTAAATTAATCTTTCTTTACTCAGTAAAGTTTTGAGGCAAAAAGTATTAATTGCGAGTTGTATGACGATAAATAATTAAGGGCAAGTTGTATTTTGTTAATGAAAATGAAAAATAAAATTAAGTGCTTACAATGCTAGTAGTACTCGGTACTGAGTGATACTGAAATGTGTTTGATCTTACGAGAACAGAAGTACAATTCACCTCAGAGACCATTCTACTTTGATAGTTTACGAGTCATAAAAAAGCTACAGCACGAACGTTGACGATAAATTCGACAGATGAGCTATAACAAGCCAACAGCTTTTGTAGGCTTTTTTTATTGTTGCAGTTAAATATTATAATGTTTTTTTACTTTACATACCCAGGTAAAAATTTTCAAGATAAAAAAACACTAAAAATTTTTTTATACCGAAAAATGGCCGACAAAAGGCTCAGAAAGTGAACACAAGACCGAAAACTCTGTAGGCCGAAATTGGGCAGACCGACTGGGCCTGAAAATGCTCAAAAGTTTAAAGAGTTTCTGTTATAAAATTAAATTTAAAATTAAAGAGGCCAACTTAATTTATCGGCAAATTTTCGGCCTGTTTTTTTTCAGAATAATAAAATTTCGATGCACTGAGAAAAAATTTCTCTTCGGACAATTAAATCGATTTTGTTAAATTCTGTTAAACTAATATTTATTTGGGACAACTAAATTTTATTAAGTCAACATAATCTATTTTGTCATTTCCAGCAAATGATTTAATAGACTCTATTTGGTTGACATTAATATTTCTCTCTCTAAGATAATAAAATCATACGGTAGAGTTAAGAAAATATTTATTTAATGGACAACTAAACTATTTTATAGTTCCAAAAAATCCAAATATTAAAGCAAAATATTATTATATTAACTCTAATAAATATTAGTTAGACACAAAAAAATATATTCATTTAGAATAAATATATATTTGAACCTAATGATTATTGATTTAAAAGTTATGGTGCTAGGCAGCAGCAGCAGGAGTAGTTCGGTGCTATAGATTAACAGAGTGACGCTAACCCTTTTTTTATAGTAATACAGGAGTATCCTGTACTACACTATGACATTAATGTTTAATATTAATGTTTCGCTGAACAATTTTAGTCATAGTACAAAAAAAAAGAAATAATAAAATCACTTTGCTGCCATAACTGAAATTTAGTCGTCAGAAGAAAATTTTTTTCTTAGTGTGTTTTCGGCCTTTTCATATAAAATTCTATGGCTTTGACGTGATTTCAAACCGAATGTAGGCTTCTTTGAATAAAATTGTATGATTTTTGGCCAGATTTAGTCTTTTCGGCTCTTTTTTGGCGAAATATTTTTATCCAGGTAGGTATTAAAATTTTAAAATCTTATTTATGATCTAATTTTTTTATTATTCTTACCCAAAAAAAAAAAACAATTTCAAACAATCAAAGTTTATTTTTTTTCCTTCAGATTAAGGAAATTTAAAATTGAAAAAAGGCGGAAATGTTGTTTTCAGACTAATTTTCGTGACTTTGTTTTTTGATATTTCAGAAAGTATGCATTGAAACTCGAAAAGTCTTAAATACTATATACTAAATTTCTTACCAATATTTTCAAACTTGAGGAGCTTACAAATAAAAACATTTTTTTTTTTACCAATCGTCAGTTTTAAAAAACTTCAAATTCTAAAATAAAAAACGAATGCAAGCTTTGAAATAAATTTCATTTTAATTTTGCGACTATTTTTGAGTTACAATATTTTTAAAATTCAATTTAAGAAACTTGATACTAAATTTATTTTTCATAGGTCTAAAACTTTATTAATTACTAGAAGCATAACTTAAATATCTCTGAAACACTTCTTTAGCAGACGTCCTCCGTTTTTTTTTTCCGAAAAAAAAGTGCAACGAAAATTAACTTTTAATTTAGCGCGACTCTTTTTTTTATCAACTTATCTATTCTATATTTTTTATCTCCGAGTTAACTTATTTATCTTTTTATTAAGTACTCCATCTAAAAATAAAATATTCATAATTGCTAAAATATTTTAATAGCAAATGAAAAAATTGATTTTAATATTAAATATTTGAAATTGTTTGCACTAAATTAGCATGGATTAATTCATCGACTTGTCTTAGTGGACAAGCTTATGTTATACATATATATATATATATATGCTCTATTTACTGAGCAATTAACCTATGCCATGCATATGCATGCTGTACAAACAGTATTAGAGCTTACTCAGCCGACTAGGCTCAATAAAATTTTAATCACTTACCCAAAGCTTCACTTAATTTATCAATTTTACAACCTTCTGAATACTTCTATTCCTATTATTATTATTTTTATTATGTTCACACACTGTAAAAAATATGCGAAGCGTATGACTTCTTATTTATTTTATTCTCTTCGGAGTGAATTTCACTCCGAAGGGAAGTTTTGCTCTCTAAATCGGAAACAGTGAAAGCCACTGAAAAATAGTGTATAGGGAAAGGGGAGGGGACAAAAGGGAGTACCCCCAAAATTAAAAAAAAAAATTTATATTTTAAATGGTTTTTAAACAGTCAAAAATCACTTTTGTTATTATAATTGAGCGTTATTTTGAATTTTTTGCTGTTAAACTTTTTCAAAAATAAATTGTCCGTTGAAATAGTATATTGTGTGACAAAGGATGAAACAAGACGATTTCAGACTAAGGTGAGGTTGACTGCCCGAGCCGCAGGCGAGGGCTGACATCACCCGCAGTCTGAAATCGTGTTTTATCCTGAGTCACACACTATATTTTTCATGATTACCTGCATCGGAACTTCAAGATTCAGTGTCAGCAGCTAGTACGAAACAAGTTAATTTCAAGCCGACGATGTGGAGAACTGTCAGAGAATGAGAAATCTGTGATTTACAGTCACTTATTAAATAGTAAATAAGACAAAAATATTGTTTTCACTCATTTTTTAGTAATTTTATTTGGTCAATTAAAACTGTCACTTAAAAAATGAAATGAGTAAACTCAAGTGACAAGTAAACAAATGAGCGTGATAAGGCTGCAAATGAACGTTAAATATAACTGACACCTGGCAGAAACAATTGTGTTACTTCCCAAGGGAAACACAATTGTTTTTGCCCACTGTATAAAGGTATTTTTGAATTAGGAATTCGCTAGCAGTTGTTTGCAGCATCGGCTTGAAATTAGTTTGTTTCGACGGGCTGCAGAGACACTGAAACTTCATGTTTCGATGCTCGTATCATGAAAAATATTAATGACTTTTGTTTTATGATAAAAAATATTAAAAATTTGTTTTTCTTCTTTTGTATCCAATAATCATGTAAAATATCATTTTTCTTCATGTAAATTACTTACAAAAAATTTAACTTAATCAAATTCATTTGAAATCCAGAAATTAATTTTTTTACCTTTTTTAAGGGGAGGGTACCCTATTTTGCCCGCAAAAATTAAAAATTTTTTTTTTAACGGTAACTGAAAATTTTTTCTATGTATTTTGAATATCATTAAAAAAAAAGATTTAGCGTATTTGAGTCCTCGAAAACTTCACTTGGAATTTCCTTAAGTACCCCGTTTTGCCCCTCCCTCCCCTATACATACACTATTTCACAGGTATAAGTCTACACTTGGTATACTTATAACTGTGAAACAGTGAACAGCCACTGTTTCAGATTTAGAGAGTGGAAAATATTAATTATAAAAAAATTACTAATACATAGTGAGGTTCGATTTTTTTTATTTTGACACTTTTATATTGAGTACAGAAACAAGTACGGGCTCTTCTTCCATCCATTAGCGCGAAATAATTTTTACAAATTTGCGTAGTGAACGTGGATTGATTCCGGTGTGAATGCAGAGCGGATGACTGCGTATTTATTTATTTAATTTTCTTGGAGTAAAATTCACTCCGAAGGGGGGTTCATTTTAATATTAAAACACCGAACCGGAGTGAATGCGGGTTTTTCAAAAAATCCAGAATACTCTGAAGTCACTCCGCTGGAGAAACACATTCCGTATTTGATCCGTATAACGAGTGATTTTTTCTAAAACTCCGGAACTCCGAATGACGGAGTGAATACGGATTGAAATAAAATCTGGATTCACTCCATATTTTTTACAGTTTATTCAATGAATATGTAATAAAATATTTTCTAATTATGAAAGTATCCAAGAATCAATGAGCTGCGCTAATTAAAAGCAACTGATGTAAAAGCCAGCTTCGCAGAGCTTGAATATAAAGTATTTGGATGTTATTGATATCTATACTACCAAAGTTTTAGATTGAAAATAGTAGTTTATACACAGCATCAATAGCAAGCTCAAGACTTTTGAGTCTCTCGAGAGTTATTGACAGTCCATTGGCTCGAAATACTCATGATGAAGTTCAACTTTTCTCAAGGAGAAAAAAATATTCAAGTGCAATTTTAATTGCACAAGTTTATAATGAAAATAGAGCTCTTGCTATCTATCAATTTTTATTGATAAAAAGTCTGAGAGAAACTCAATTTTTATAGAAAAAATTTTCCATAATTTATTTTTGGATGTAAGAATACTACAGGTGAAATCGATTAGCCGCAAATTTTATTAAAAAATAATTTTTTTTAATTTTCTTAAATCGTTATTTATTAACCGCATAATTTTCTCGACAAATAGAGATGACGGATTTATTCTGTAAATTGTTTTTTTTTTATATTTATTTATCATACTTTTGTTCTGATTGTATTACGGGAGATATTTTTCACTGATATGTAGAAATTAAAATTCCCAAACTAGTTCAATTAAAAAAAAAAAGTTGTTGATAATTTCCAAAACTATGGTCATTACGATACTTTAGGAATCACACTCAACGATCTTACTTTATTAGAAAATGCAGTTGTCGCAGGTAGCTTTTCAATTTTAGTTTTTATGAAAAATATTTATCATATTATCAGTTTTAAATAATTAAACTGTTTATGTTATTAACGTTAGTTACGTTAGGTGATTCATTGCGCGGACAATACATCGATGATAATGGTAATATTAATGAAAATGAATTCAAAATTCTAAAAAAAGTCAATGCCGTGAAATGTAATTACATTATTATTCAAATATGACAAACTTATTTTAGAAAATATGTACATGTATATTATTGTAACTATGATATTAAAATTTTTTCACCTCCACAAATCATTTGTAAAACTATAGAACTTGGATAAAATATGAGTTTTCAAAAAGACTAAAGTTCCTAAATAATTTGAATGCTAAGAAAGATGTTCAAAAACATCTATCTAAACTATCAATAAAGTTAAAACAGCCGAAAACAATGAATGACCAGAAGAAAAAGCCTATTCTGACTCTAGTTCCAGAGTGGTTAAAGAATATATTTGAGACCACAAGGTACGAGACGAAATGACAGCGAATTTTTCACAATTCAGCCCTTATTTTTTAATCTACAAGAGATTGGAGGTGTAATTAGCATTGCTTTCCAAGCAGCGAGAAAGCTCAAAAATGGCATTTAAGGAGGATCAATGTTCTAAGATCAATTATCAGAAAGAAGAAAACAATACCTATCACAATTATCCGACTCATCACTTACTTTTTGGCAAAAAGTATTCAGAAAGATACGGATAATCAAAGTGAGCACACGCTGTCGTTATCTAAAAAGTCTAGTTATTCGTTTTTATTGTTGCAAATTTACAGTAGTTAGTAATATTAAAATTATAAATAAATTCATCGGATGATCGGTTTCTGTGGGTTCTTTGTGTTTGGATTCGTTGAAGAAACAATATCGAGTAAGTACTCTTGTATTCTCCTCCTATGCATTGCTACTGATAACCTCCCCGGGAATTGTTGGTATTCGCGACGTAAATTCACGTGTGTGTCTCCGTCGCGAATTTAAAAACAGTATTCGTTATACAATCAGTCATATCAAATGTTAATATAACTAATTTAAAAATGTTTATGAAATAAAAATTTTATCATTTTCATGACTTAATTCTAGTAGATTTATTTACTATAAGTATTTCATTGAAAAGCATCAAAATTTAAGTATCGTTAAACATCAAGTAATAATTATTAGTAATATTAAATATTTATTAATGTTATTACTTTTATATAATGAATACAAATCTAGGGTATAAGTCAAGTAAACTATATATTTGTGATCAAGTGAATGATAAGTTTAGTTCTAGAATATAATACTTCTGAAATAAGTTTCTTACCAGGGACACTACAAGTGGTAGGCGCTATCTAGTGGCGAGCACCGAACTACTCCCATTGCCGTTGTCTAGTATTGACGACTCCTCCTTACTTTATGTATATTTTTTCTCCAAAGAAAGCTTTTTCTTGGTTAAATCAACTTTTTTTCCTTAGTTGGAGCATACGAAAATTCTTGCGTTAAAAGAATAGTACTTATTACGAGAAATTTAATTTCTTTTTGTCAATTCAACAAATATTTTTTTTAATTCACAAAAATTTCCGATAAAGTAAATAATTCAGTTGAATTCGCGAATAATTTTTGCTAACGACTTTATTTTGTGCCAATTAGATATTAGTTAAATATTTTGACCTTAAAATATTTTACTACAATAAGTGCATACTCACGGCATTTTTTTACAGATGAAACCTGTCATTCGGCTGATATAATAATCGAAGACAACAATTGTCGATACAGTTTAATGTGACATGAAAGAATTTTCATCCGTTTTTCACGAAAATTGCGATTTTTTTTCCAAACAATTAATTTTAAAAACTTGTAACTTTTGAATTATAAGGTTTAAAAATAATAGGATAATATTGTTTGATGGATAATAAAATAATCTACAAAAAAGTTCCTAAATTTTTGTTTTGTTGCATACAACAAAATTTTCGTATGGAACTAAAAAAAAAAGCAATCTATCGGTTGACTCTGCGGGCCAGACCCAAAACTTTCCGCTGTTTTCGAGCTCAAGGACCTCGAGCTCGAAAACACTTTTGTATGCCATTGTTTTCAAAAAAACCATTTTTTAGCATTTTTTCTTCAACGATATCTCTCAAATGCACTCTAAAACCAAGTATGTTACAAGTGTATTATTTTAACACACATTAAATGTGTTCTATGTTTAATGGCCATAACCAAAACTATAGTTTTTTGTAGTCACTTAAAACACGTTTCACGGTGTGTTAAAAATCTATAGATTGCTTATGGCGTTTCAATGTTATTTTGCAAGTGTGTTAATTTTGACTACATACTTGGTTTTAGAGTGTGAATAAACCGATTGAGACGGTTGAGGTGGCAATCGACGCGTTTTATCAAGTTCTGAAGCTGATCAAATTTTGAATTTGATTTATCGAGTCGTTTTTAAGATATTTAGAAAAAAAAACAAAAATTTTTTTTTTTAATACTTTCGACAACGGTTTCTCTTGAACGAATGAACCGATTTTTATGGTTGAAGTGGCATTCGACGCGGCTCATAAAGTTTTAAAGCGTAGTTAATTTTGGAATCAATCCATCGAGCACATTAGAAGTTATCCCAAAAAAACATTTTTGAAAAAAATTTTATTTTTGGAATATCTCTGAACGAGTCCTACCGATCAAGCTCAATTTTTTACAGCTTCAAGATATTAACAAGCCGCATCGAATGACACCTTGACGATCAAGCGATTCATCCGTTCAAAAGATACAGGTATTAACATACGTACGTACACACATCCATACATACACTCGGGCATCATCTTGAAATTAATCAGAATAGCTTGCTAGAAGCTCCAAACGTCAAGATCTCTTAGAAATTTGATTTTCGTAAATCAGACCGAAACCAAAAACTTCCCGAATTTTCGAAAATTTTCAATTTTCTTAGCGGGAAGTTAAAAATATCGATTTTATGGTAATGATTACCGATAATGTTATGGTAACGGTTACCATAATATTATGGTAATGATAACTATAGTATTTTAGTAATGATAACTATAATACATATGGGAGCCGTTCCTATAATCAACATTTCAAAAAAAACAGTTACCATACATTATGGAAACCATTCCCATAATATATTGTAATTGTTATCATAAATTTCTTTCCGTGTACTCTTTCGAGTATACATTTAACAAAAAATTAAATTCTATATCAACTAAATTAAAATCTAAATAGCAACATTATAATGCTATAAATAGCTTAATTTCTAAGATGGACTCACTTTCATTTCCTTCAAAAATTTAACATTAAATTTAGTTTAGTTGCATTGATCGATAGGGGAAGGGGGCAAAAGGGGGTAGGGTGGGCAAAACGGGGCACCCCAAAAATTTGATAAAAAAAAAAATTTTTTTTTTCTCGTCTAATTAGTATAAATCCGATATATTTGCACACTTTTAGCCCTAAGCATGACACCTGGGGCAAAATGGACCAGCCAAAAATCCTGAAAAAATGATTCTTTCAAATTTTTATCGTTAAATTAAAAGAAATTTGATATATTTCCGCATTTTTAGCCCTACCCATAACACCCAGGGCAAAATGGACCAGCCGAAAATTTTTAAAAAATGATTTTTTCATATTTTTATCGTCAAATTGAAGAAAATATAATACACTATTCCATTTTTTGGCTGATTTGTTATAGCTAGGGCAAATTTGGCCACTAAAAATATTCGAAAATAATATTTTATTTTTTTATTGATAAAATAATTTAAATAATGCAAAATAATCTGCAATCTAAAAAATCAAAAAACACGTTTTTTGGATTCAAAATAATGACAAATAAGAAATACAGAATTGCTTTTTTTATTAAATAGCAATTAGTAATTAAGCTAATCGAGGGGAAACGATTTATTAGACTTAAAAAAATTTTTCTTGAGTATTATAAAACCAAAAATAGTTGTCAAGAGAAAGAAATACATTCTTAATAATGAAAACAATTTAAAAAAAAAAATACCATTTTTTGGAGGGAGGCCTGTCTGCCCCACAAAAAATTTTTTTTTTGTCTTCGTGTCCACCAATGATGTGAAATATAATTTTTCTTTATGTATATTACATATAAAAGATTCAAGTAATAAAATTTGATCAATTTTCAGAAATTTTTTTTTTTTCAATTTTTTTTATGGGTACCCCGTTTTGCCCGCCAAAAATAAAAATTTTATTTTTTAACGGCAGCTAAAAATTTTGTCTTTTTACCTCGAATATCACTAAAAACAAAAAGATTTAGCGTATTTTAGTCCTCGAAAACTTAGTATTTCCTTAGGTACCCCCTTTTGCCCCTCCCTCCCCTATATTACTGTCTGTCAACAAGAAATTAAATTGTTATAAAAATAAACTTTAACGTAACGATAAAAATCTTCAGGGTTGCATTAATCACTAAATAAATTATTATTCCTTTTACCTAATCCTAAATACTTATTTTTCGAAATTTTTCCAATATCTAAAATAAGTTTAAAAACATAAGGGTTAGCTTATAATGTAGGACAGGTTCAGCTAATAGGCTCAACGTTCATACAGTGATTTATTAAACATACTGAATAGAATAACCAACCGTGGTTATATTCTACAATACTTTTTAAACTAAGCAAACCCGTTCAAGACAAGACTAGTTTGCCTTTTTACATACTCAATATATATCCATATACATATACATATACATAAATATATATAGATGTATATGCATACATTCAAGTTATATCCAAAGCATCCGATCTTCATCATCATGAAAGAGAACAAGAAGAAGCTGAAGCAGAACTATTTATATATATATATATAACCGTTGAGTACATAAGATCCTCATTTATAGGCTTCCTCTTCATTGATACCGTTACAACTAAAATAATTGATTTCTTCGTCATTAGATTAATCGTACTATCGTACTTAGCCAGTCGATAAACTAACTTAGTCTTAGTTCAGTCTTACAATTAGCTTATTAGAGCTCATACAACTCGGACCAGAGCTTTAAACACTCGCTCTCATTATTTTTATTAACTTTAACTAGTTTTGTATTAATTATACGAATTACACTTAACGAGTAGGAATTTTAAAAAAACACCCATTTATATGTTTATATATATATATATATATATCGGTAAAAAAGTAAATAAGATAAAACGGATTAAAAGTTTAAGAGTTTTAAGAAAAATAATATTTAAAATAACTGTGGTACAAATAATTCATACTTTCATTACATTTCATTTAATTTTCTTTGCTTTGGTTTCACAACTTTTTTCAGCTTTGCTTCCACGTTCTTATACGCCTGTTTATAAGTCTTGGCGATACTAGACTTAGACCGAGATTAAAATGAAACTCTAGATTCTCTATGGATAGTCTCAACTCTATACTCTATACTGTATACGTATATATATATATACACATATATATTTATATATATATATATATATATATATATATATATATATATATATATATATATCTAGATATTTTTGCTTTATCTTCTTATTTTTTATTAGAAGTTAAATTTTTTTATTTAAAATATTTTTTTTTTTATTTGCTTAAGCGGTTAGATTTTTGTTTTAATCAAGGCGAGGATTTTTTGATAGTTTGGGGGTGGCTGGGGGGACATAAAAAATGATGAGGTATAACTGAGCAGATGGTACATGAAACAAAAACTGATATTGAGAAAAGGGATATAAGAAACCCTTGATTTTAAAAATCGGTAAAGTGATCCTCTATTAAAGTGAACAGCGAACCCTTACTAGTGTTAAGGATAGTAAATAAATGGAATCTATTGATTTATTAATGAAATTTTACACTTTTTTTAGTGTCAAATTACTGTTATGAGATTTATGCAATTTTTTTTCCAGTAAGCTTATAAGCTAAATAAATTTCAGCTACGAGAGTGGAAATTTTTAAAAAATGATTGGATTTTAGAGTGAAGATTTTGGAAAATGCTTTAAAAATTTTAATAATGGTCTAATTACAAAAAATACGACGGAAATGATGAGCAACAATTTTTTAGGGAATTTAATTTTCTACAACAATGATTTTAATAACTTTTTATGATAGCCTCATAGTTTCGATAGAATTCTTAATTAAAAAACATAAATTTTTTTAACGAAAAATTATTTTCTGTAATAAGTTGGAATTCTAACTGAATTATTAAAGATACGATAAAAATGAAGAGAATTAATTATGTAGGAAATTGAATTTTCTACAACAATAGTCCTTATACATTTTTACCGAAACTCAATAGTTTAGAAACTATTGAGTTTAGAAAATGTAGCTTTTAATATATGGTTAATAAAATTAATTTTTAAAAACAAACCGTAAACTGTAGAAGGAAAATGATGATCAGCCTGAAAAATAAAAGCAAAAAAATCCCCAAAAAACAAGAAAGTGAAAATAAATTTAATGAATGAGTTATCGAGACAACAAATACGGTAATTTAAAAAATAAAAGACGTGTAATGGCCGTAATTAATGTAATCGTAATAATCGTAAAGTAGATAGTGGCTATAAAAATTTAGTGTTATAAAAATTTAAGGATTTTTTTTTATCGAGGAAGTAGAAGCAGTAATACACAACTTCAATAGTTGACTTCTTGCAATCAAGAATAGCTCGTTTACTCGTTCTTTTTCTTGCTTTCTTTATTTCTTTTTCTTACTCCGAGCAATCTCTTTCATGTCATTATTTGCGGTTCGCGCTCTAAAACCAAAGTACATACTCAGTAATGACGATATAAATTCGTGAAGCTGAGTTACAATTACGAGAAATTGCTTTTTTTACTTCTACCTATCGAAATAAATTAATTTATCTAAGTGATTAATAATAAATTTTTTATTAATTTGTAAATTGTAAATTTGTAAATCTTTATAAATTAATTTTATTTTAAAATTATGACGACATTTTAGTATACATTTTGGTATAGTTTATTTTACATTTTCTTTTTAATTTATTTAAACAATCAGAAAATTAAGTAATGGTGTTTATTATGCTAAATTTTTAATTCCAATCATCTAGAATGATTGAAACATTTTTCATTGCAAAAATAATTAGCATTATAATTTTTTTTAATAGGATTAATAATTATTGAATGATAACTTCTGCAATAAGTTTCGTCACAGTTACTATCAGGATAGTAACAAATACTATCAGAATACTAACAGCTACTATCAAGGATATACCCTCGCGGATTCGGGGTTACTGTGAAATCACAGTGAAATCACAGTGAAATCAATTTTACCGTAAGTTTACTGTGTATTGATGGTAATTTCATAGTGAATTCACAGTCGTTTTGTGCCATTTCGTCACTCTGGTTATATAGTAATTTTACAGTAATTTTATGGTAGTTCCATAGTGATTTCACTTGTGATTCTTTTGTAGGTTTAGAATAAAATTACCATACTTTCATGATAATTTTACTGTCGATCAGCTATCGATTTATGGTAACCCAACAATGGTAACACTGAGGCTTTATCATGGGTTCACAGTCAGTTTATCGTGATTTCACTACGAATTCACTGTGATTCCATAGTAATCTGATAATGTTAACTCTGTGACTTTACAATAGTTTCACAGTCAGTTCATAGTAGTTTAACCATGAATTTACCGTGATCCCATGACAACCTAGTAGTATTAGCACTGTGACTCTATGATATTTTCACAGCAAATTATTCGCGTTTTCTCCATGATTTCACTCTACTTTGATAGTGATCTGATACGGTACATTTATCATTAATCCAATTTCAAAATCAAAATTTGAATTTTTAATGTCATTAATCGATAGAAATGGAATTGAAAAAAAAAATAATATCAATTATTTCATAAATGCTCCTATAATTGTTTGTAAGTTTAGCAAATATTTTGGCACATATGTATTTTATTTATTATAAATTTAGCTATTTTAGGAATTTCCGAGCGAAACTTTATCTGTAATTATCTAATTTAGTTAATTTTATAAAAGCTTAAGACGGTAAAATTCTTCAGAATTATAAAAAAAAATAAATAAATAAAAAAATTGAATAACTTTTTTTTTAAAACTGTATAAATTGAATTTAAACTACTGCAAAAAATAAAGAGAACATCATTTAGATTAATATTTCAATAGTAAATATTTATTATTTATCATAATTTAGAATAAAATATTCTTCAGTTCAGAAAACTTGATGATTTACAAATGAAGGCAAACATTTTTTTTTTATGAATATCGTATTCTTTTAATTTTATAGTATTTAATAAAATAATTTTTCTTATAACTTAGTCTTGAGTATATATAGTATTGAATAGCATCAAGTAACAGATTAAATATTTAGTTCCGAATGCGTGTGGTGGCCGAGTGGGCTAAAGTACATGACTTAAGCTGCTCTTCAATCGAAGGGTCGGCAGTTCGAGTCCCATCGTACGTTAAAAAAAAATAAAATTCCTTCTTTACCGAGGGTAAAAAATAGCATTTAATTCTCCAGAGGAATTACATGAAGTCATACAAAGGGATAATAAATAATTTTTTTAAACAAGAAAAATTATTTATTGAAAAACCAAGATTAGGATTATTGTTGCTATTATAATATTATTATTAATTTTATTATTATTATCTTTGAATCAATAAATATAGGATCTCAATATTGCCCCTAAATCTCGATGAAAACTAAGCAGATCCAGGATTAAATGATTAAGAAATCACAGTAATATTACTGTCAATTCACAGCGATATTATTGTGATTTCACGAAGAATCTATAGTAAGACTGCTGTGAAATCACTGTATGATCACGGTATTATTACTGAGAAAGCATGACTGAAGCACTGCAGATCCAGCATAAACTGATAGTGAAATCACTGTAAATACACAGTGAGACTACTGTCAACTTACAGCTATACTACTGTAAATTGACTGTTATGCTATTGTGATTCTACTATGAATCGATGGTGAAATCATCATAAAATTACCATCGGATGATAATTATCACACAGTAAGCAAATGGCACAAAGTTACAGTGATTTCACTGTCATTTCACTATGGGTTCACTATCTTTCCACTATGATTTCACCGAAATTTCACCATGATTTCGGAGTAATCCCGAGTCCGCGAGGGATGGTAATTAATATTGTTAATTGCAATGAAAAAATTGGTTGCAAATTCGATAATTTCCAAGTACTGCTGCAAAATTGTAAATTTTCGAATACAAATATGATGACAAACATACTTGAGTTTTATTTATAAAATTTTTACATGACAAATTTTTAAAAGCTAAAATATAAGTATTAAAATAATTTAAATTATAAACTCTTCATTGGCGTACTAGCCCTATTTTAATTTTACTTTAAAATTATAAACAAATATTTTCTATTTAAATCCATAACTTAGTAATGTACATTTTATTATTTAAAATATTAAAATAAGTTACTGTCGTCTAAAGTCGTCTAAATCATCGTAAAATAAAAATTTCCAAGTGAGAAAACTTTTTATCAATAACTTTGAATGATTGAGCATGCTCATCAAAAAAAGAATCATTCAAGTACTGAGATAAAAAAAATTTGGCCATTAATTAACATTTAATATTTTTTTAACCTTGTAAAATGATGGTTCGTCTGGCGGTTTCATTATAATTGAATTAATTGATATTCTATTTATCTTAGATAGTAACTATTATAATTTCTGATTAATGATTATAAATATGGTGAATATTACAATCTAGATGATTTATACAATGATCTAGATAATATTCACTACGATCAGATTGATGGTAGAAATTTTACCATAACTAGATAGTAGTGTCTATTATTTAATTTTCGGAGTGAAGGAAACAGCGGTGTGAGAATAGATTACAGAGGTCATTTTATTTTGACTCATACGATGCTACTGATTAGCTATTTTTTTTTTATCTAGAAGGTTGAACAATTTCTTTTAAATCATCATTTGACAAATAAATATACAATTCTCTGATAAAAGTATCCGGAAGTTGTAATTCATAAAAAATATTATGAAGAACTTCCTCAGAATCTTTTATGTAGTTAACTCTTATCAGAACTTTCCACAATTTAAAAAAGATCTTATTTTCATATATTGGGTACTCTGGAAATTGAGGTTCCCGTATCAATATTTCGTTCAAATCAACAATCTTCAAATAACGTGCCAAGTATCGCACTTTTTTATGTAAAATCTCTATAAATGTGATATTACTGCCTTCTATCACATTTTTTTTCATTTTTTCAACTTCTAACGCACATTTAGCTAAATAACCATCAACTTTTACCGTATTACTAACAATTTTAATATTTCGATCAGATACATAAAAACCCGCTGCTAACAATTCTACAAGGTGCCTATTAATAGAATGCATGCCATTAATGTCAATGTCGTTAATAGCGAGTCGAAACCGATCCGCAGAGATCCCGGGACGCAGGAGGTAATTATGAAAACCCACTGTCAATGTAAAGTACGAAAAAAAATTTTGATTTTTTTTTAAATCAAGCCTACGAGAAAATGAAATTAGCCAATTCTTCAACAATATATAGATCTCAATATCATCAGCTGCATGAAAAATTGTTTTACTATCACCATCTCTTTCAAATGTGCTAAAAAGATCAAGCACATATTTCGTTAATGCAGCATCCATGACATCGTAGTGTTTAGCTTTAGCAACATTAATAATAAGAGTGATTTCGTCATCAGATTTAGCAATAATGTCGGCTTTGTTAGTCAATAATAACGTCATTACTTCTTTTGTTCCTTCATCGGCGGCAAATTGCAATGCAGTTTCTCCCTTAATTCGATCAGATTTTTTTACACCATTTTCTTCCAAATACCTGACGATATCATAATTGAAGGATTTCATGGCGCTATCTAGGACAGTTTCTTTAGTTGTTTGATGTCGTTTGTGTATATCAGCACCGATTTTTATCAACTTTAGAAATATTTTATAATTTCCGATTCGCGCTGCTACATGTAAAGGAGTTCCGTCATCAAAGTAATTGCCATTAATATAGACATCTTCGGGTGTTACATTATCTATGTAATCTTCGTCTTCAGATCTTATAGCGTGGATAAGATAATGGAGTTTACGTATTCTTGATGGTAGATATCTTGACAGCTGTTCCTTTGTTGATTCTTGCATTCTCTATTTTTATATTTGTGATGCGGACTTGTGACACGTTTGGTAATTATCCTTTTCACGATAAAGGAATAAACCTTTTATACCTGATGAATTCTAAAAAAGACAAAAATGGATGCAAGTTTAGTTTCATTTCAAGCCAAAATTTTACTATGCAATTTATTAGGTTTACTAATGTTAAATATTATTGGAGCGGGATCATACACTAAATGACCAAATTGAAGGATATCAAAACAACCCATAAAATATAACGTGATATTTTAGAAATGCTTTTATTAAGTACGTAAAAAAATAGTGGTAGTGTAACATTATTTTTTTTACAACCGAAGATGGTAACTGTTACCATTCAAAGTTGTAAAAATTTTTAACTAAGAATGTGTGTATGTGTGTGTGTGTGTGTGTGTGTGTGTGTGTGTGTGTGTGTGTGCGTGCGTGCGTGTGTGTGTGTGTGTGAAATTAATCACTTCCACAGTTGAAGAAATTACTCATAGACAAACGTCAAACTATAATGCTGATATTAAAATTTTTTATTAGCTTAGATGGTCATCATTATTTAGGCTGATAGTAACTATTACCATCAGGTTGTTAAGAATTATGATGTTAATATATTAGTAGTAATTATTTAAGATAATGAAAGTTATAATTTTGGATTATCATAAATAATTGTCAATTTTACCATACAGTTGGTAGACACTACAATTCAGATTATTTATTTAATAATTTAAATTACATTTTCTATTATAAAATTCAGTTTAAAAATTGTACTCTCCGTGAATGTACATATTTTTGCTGCTATATATATTTTTTTTAATATGAACATTATATCGCTTTTTCATGCGGGTATACAATGCAATATTTACGTGAAAATCATTCATACATTGATTACAAAATATATATTACTTTTTCTTTAACTATCACTTAATTGTTAAGAGCAGTGCATAGAAAAATCAATAAATTTTTGATTAATGGAAATACTTAATGTAAACATTTATTTACCTGCGATGTGTAGCGCTGAATTGTCGTTTAAAATATTGTATTTATAAAGTTACAATTTAAAATTAAGTTTTAAAACACGTGTTAAGATAGATGCTCTTCAACCGAGGATACACGAGGAACTGTTCAGAGTTTTGCTGACCACATTCAAATCCCCAAAATGGCATCTTACACGAGGCACCTCAGTAATTACATCTTGTACCCATACTATACACCTTCTTTACTCCAAACCCCTCAACAATGGTATCATTTCTAAAGGTAAAGAAAATATATAGCATGAGTAAAAATTGTAATTACTTAGGTACTCCAGGTAATTAGTTAGTTAGTTAGTTAGTTCTTCAATAAGGCATACTTCAGGTAGAATACCATTAAGCTTTAAATTGTCAGTTTTAACGCATTTGAGTCCCCGAAAATTCCGTATTTCTTTAAGTACCTTGTTTTTCCTTCCCCCTCCCCCCACCCTTTATGTATCAATGTACATGTTTTTGCCACTAAATATTTTTTATAAAATTTTGGAAATCAAAATAACTACCAAGTATCTAAAAATAGAAATAAAAAAATTAGAGTGATCATAAAGCACACCAGCGCTTTCGCGCTTGAGGTGTGCAAAAATTGGTAATCATCGAAAAATTTCCGATTTTTTCCAAAAATTAAAAAAAAAAGCGATAAAAATAATTTTGAAAAAAATTTCTATTTTTTACAAAATTTGAATTTAAAAATAAAAATTAGAAAAAAATAAATGTCCCGAAATGTCAATTTTTGAAAAAGTTGTAGCTTATTAAAAAGAAAATACAGCCTATTTTTTAAGAGTTCCTAACTTATTTGTAGTTGGGTAGAAAAATTTGAAAAAATTCTGAGATATACATTTTTGATGGGGTAGAAAATGAGAAAAAATTTACAGCCAAATTGAAGGGAGTCGGGTTCCAAAGTGATCGATTTGACGTGGAATATGCCCCATCTAAATTCGACTATAATTCCAAACCAGTTGCTTCTTCAGCCGACACGTATTGGTACCGTGATGTCCGGAAAAGTGGTTGCTGTTAAACACCCAAAAATCATTGGCGTGTTCATTTAAAAAAAAAAAATGATTATCTCTTCTCTCTTATTGTGAGTATGAGTTCAAATGTGTAAGAGCAGTAGTCCTGACGACGTCAAAGGTATTTAAGTGTGCAGCACTGCAGCAATTTGTACACAAAAAAGGGATTTCTGGGCCCCTAGTTGAGAAATCCGATTCACTTCAATAGGATTTGATCGGAAATTTCCTATCGAATCCGATTGGAGTGAATCGGAAATTTCCGAAAAATATATTATTTTCCGATTGAAATCTATTAAATCCTATTCAAAATTTTTATCGGAATGAATCGGTTCCAATCGGAAAATAATATTTTTATTTTTATGCATTTTTTCCGATTGAAACCAATTCATTTCGATTATACTTAATCGGATCCCAATCGGATTTCAATCGGACTCAATCGGAATTTTTAACCAGGGGGCCAAAGAAAAATTTTTCATTGTGAATTTTGAATTTCTTGGTCCATAGATTTTATCTTTTATTGATTATATATCTACAAATATACCCTTAAAACATTAAAATATTTCATGCAATATAGATTTCTTCAAAAAAAATTCCCGAAAATCATCTTTTTTCCAAGCTGTCACACTAGTGGTCACCTTTAACGTCAAAAATTTCTTGAGTAAAGAAATATTTTTTTTGTGTAGTTCATAATTGACCTAAAAATAATTTCCAACAAATAAACTTACAGAATATGTTTATCAAATTAAATAATTGAAGAAATAAAAGAATGTAAATATAATGTAATTATAATAATTAATTAAACAATATTATAAACTAATAACATATCTACGGCGTCAAAATTTAATTAAATGCATTCAACACAAAAATAATAACTCATCTTTATATATATAATATATATATGTATGCACATAAAATGGTAATAATGCTAAACAAATATATACTATAGGTGGTTGATATATACATTTACATACATATATATATTTGTGTTTTCACAGTAGGTAATTTTATCGCTGTATGCATTTGACGGTAAATTTTGCCTACATACTATAATATTATATAATAATACAGATTAAAATTAAATATAAACACAAACACAAACAAAAACATATTTATCATAAATTCTATGATAAAATGTCACGCGGTTAATTTTCGATCGCACGCTTCATTCATTCTGTTATAATAATTAAAATTAAAATTACAGGAAATCATTAATTCCTTAATTATAAATTGTTAATTGTTAATTATTTTTTTTTCTTCATTACAAATCATAGGGGAATTTTACCTGTACTGTAAAATGTATGTATGCATGGGCTTTCACCGTTTTAACTCGAGTTTACTTAAACACGACTGATATGTTATTTTACAGTACGTTGTATGCCACAAGGCTATCTTATTCTCGTTAGTGGTATAAATTCTGTTGGTGGCATTAATTTACGTGTTGCGATTGATCACGATACACAATGTTGTGCTTAATGTGTAGAGAGTTTGCTTTAAGGCTACTAACCCGCCTAGGTCTTCATCATATCTGGCGAAAGCAAGATAATAATCTTCAAATTTAACTCTATTCATATGTAATGCCGACTTAATTTAATTAAAATAGTTAATGTTATGTTTAGGATACTTATATTCATGTTTATAGATATATATGTGTATTTATATATATATATATATATATATATATATATATATATATATATATATATATATATATATATATATGAGTATAGAGGAATGAATGGTGAAAGGCAAATTTAAACTTTCTTTAATTTTATTTTTAATTCTCTCTATTATCCAATTGAAATGGAAATTAAATGAATGAATATGTTAATGTATGATTGAGTGGGAAATTTATTGAAGGAATTAGTAATAGTGATAGTATCATTAGTTATTGTTTATTGTAGTAAATTATTTTAATCACGTGCATGATTTTTGATTTTGCATTTCAATAACATGGGACGATAAAAATTTTAATTGTACACTGCCTACAAAACAGCGAATGCAACTACAAAGGAATTCAATGAAATAAATGTCTTTTTCTATTACCTTAAATGTACTGACCGAATTCGTACCTGGCTCCTGGACTATTATGAGTCAATGTGAAAAAATCAAAGAAGAAATTTTAAGTCAATTTAAACGAATTGAAAATCAAGTTCAAAACATAACAGAAGAAGCGGAAAATGCTGTGGGTGCTGCTAGACCATCTTCAAGAAAAGCATTATTGGCGTGATGAAGATGTCGAGAAATATTGACAACGCCGTTAAAATCGACTAAATTTTATACTGGGAGAAAAAATCAGTTTTGTAATGTACACTTAGTTCTTCAGATCATTTATAATTGTAGGAATAAGTATTTGCGTCTAGATGTACACACTAGAAAATCGAAATTTTTGAGAATGGACTAATGTGACTTATTGTAACTAAACATTCAGTTACCAATTCCATAATTTAGTATTGCATGATACAAAATTTTTTAGCGAGAAAAACATCAAGAAAACTTTAACGTCTTAATGTGATACATTACCATCAAAAAAGATTGTAGTCACTCTGTTGAATAACAGAGGTGTACTCGTCCCATAAATGCTTCAAGTTGGGAATATAATAATTCTGTAATAAGTTTCTTACCATTGATTTAAAAAAAAAATTTTTTTAAACCAAAAGAGTGTGACAAAAAAATTTTTCTTATCTCTTCTTTAATCGATCTTCACATTTTTAATAATTCGGAGTAATTAGCAAAAAAAAAAATTTCGATATGCTTCTTTGGCTCAGCGGAACCAATGCAAAATTTACAATAACTTTCGAACAGATGAATTTATCAATAAATGATAAGAGACTTTTTTTGTAGAGCGTCTAACTCCCTACGAAATTATATCTTGGGCTTATCTGTACAATGAGCCATCGTCGAGGTATAAAATTCTTAACTTAAAATTTTTTTGTCCCATGTTATTTGAATGGAAAACAAAAAATCACGAAGTCACCTCTTAATATTGTCATCTTGAACAATATTTTCATAGTAACCCTATTATTTATACCTTCGAAAAACAATCTGATAAAAATATAGTACATTTTTTTCTACGATCCATAAAAATTGTCGTCTAAAAAAACTTTTTTTTTTAAATTAATTATTTGATTCGTTGAAAAAAAAAAAAAAAAAAAAAAAATTATTTAAAAATTTTAATTAGTTATGAAAGTTTGAAAAGTAAAAAAAAATGCCTGTCGCGTCTCCGATACCCTGGAGCGGTTTTTAATTCAGGACTCACTTAAAAAGTTCCGATTTTAAAATAAATTTTTTTAATTAGTTAATCTGTCATACAAACGAACAAAAAAAACTAGACCTTCAAAGCAAAATTTCTATAGACAAGAATAGACAGTCACTGCAAGTTGAAAAAAAAAGTGATGAACAAAATAAAATTCACTTATATTAAAAAAAAACATTTATTCAACATTTACATTACAAGTTTTTTATATTTTTTTAATTACAACTTAAAGTATTTTTAAAATAAAAAAAAATATTTCTAATGTTTTTCTAACGCTAGGGTCAGTAGCTCATTGATAGACGTCAACAATATTCTGGGGTCTTCTACCAATCCTGCGCCAACCATCGCACCTGTAAAAAGCTACAAAAGGAACAATAAATCACCAGCTGCCATCAACAATAAAAACAAAATGATAAAAAACCAAAATATACCTGCTGCGTAAGAAGTTCCGCCAGTTTGGGATCACTTGTGCTCAAATGATTGAGTTTTTTAATGATCGGATGATTGATATTTATCTCAAATCTTGGTCTCAGTAAACTATATCTCATGTCATCGCTTAATTTCTGGCTCTGCGTGCGTATAAAATGTCTCGCGCTCGCCATATCCTGGACAGTGACAACGCAGGGATGATTTTCCAGCCGATTTGTCGTCTTAACCTCAAAAGCTTTTTTTGACAACACGCTTTTTATGTAACCCAACAGCTTATCAATTTCTTCTTTGTTTATGCTATCAATTTTTTCGGTCTCTTCCGTACTTTGGCGCATGTCCTTTTCCACAGAGGTCAAGAACTTTGAGTTGTACTGCCCTAGTTGCATTAGAACCAGTTCATCATACGGCTCATAGCAGAAAATCACTTCGTAGTTCCTTTTTTTGAACGACTCGTAATAAGGTGACTGCTCAGCTAATTCGCGGTTCGGTGCCGCGAGATAATAAATGTCTTTTTGGTCAGGATTCAAATTCTTACAGTAATCAGGCAAACTGATAACTTCCCCTGCAGGTTTGGCCGAAGTCTCAAAACGCAACAGTTTCGCGATCGATTCCTTCTCCGACTGCTCGTTTGACGAAACGATTCCTTCCTTTAGAAACAAACCGTAGTCATAATAAAACTCGTTGTATTCTTTGGGTTCTTTAGTCGATTTATCATAGAGGAATTTTAGAATACGTCCGGTTAAGACGTTTCGTAACTTGGCAATGAGAGCGCTGTTTTGCAGCAGCTCACGGCTCAAATTAAGTGGAATGTCTTCGGAATCAACAACTCCCTTAACAAAGCGCAGCCACTTGGGCAACAAATTATCCGCTTTGCTTTTTATCAATATTTTTCTACTGTAAAGAGCGACGCCGACGGAAGTGTCGCGGCTCATTTCGAAAAGTCCGGGCTTGTCGTCAGGAAAATATAAAAGCGCGCGAATACTCAAAGGCACGTCCGCTGTGTAGTGAAGAATAAATCGCGGAGCGTCAAAGGAGTTTGAAATAAACCGATAAAACTCAGCGTGTTGCTGCGCTGTCACGTCTTTCGGGTCCAGCATCCAGAGAGGCTGGATCACGTTCACTCGCTTTCCGTTAACGAAAATCGGACTTCCAACGAAATTGCTGTACTTTTTTATTATACCGTTCAAACTAGACTCATCACTGAACTCACGGCAGTCTTGTTTCAAGTGAATTATTATTTTTGTTCCAGGCTGCACGCCTTCTGCTGGTGAGATTTCGTAAGATCCCGTTCTAAGGTAAAGTCAATTTTTCAATTAATTAATTTACGAAATAAATAAACAAATAAATATCAGTAAGGAAATTACCCATCAGAAGACCAATGAAGTCCTTCAGCATCTTGGCTATAGGATTTTGTAAATACTTCGACTTTATCTGCAACCATGAACGCACTATAAAATCCTACACCGAATTGTCCAATTATTTTAGCTGAGTCTAATTGTTTGTCTTTTAGTTCATTTAGAAATGCCTAAAAAAAAATTTCATAAATAAATAATTAATTCCATGAAAAAAAAAAATTTTTTTAAGCGTAACCTCCATTGATATTTTTACAATTTTGGGAGTATCTTTTTTAAGTAATGAAAAAATGAAGCCATCATACAAATGACATTTGATGTAAAAAATCAACGATACTAAAGTTAGCCGACGTCTAATAATTTTTGGATTTTTTTCAAAACGATTAATTTAAGAAAAAAAAAGATAGTTTAAAAAATTGCACCTATAGTTTTTTTAATTCTCTAGAAATGCATATTTTTTTTTTTTAATTGATTTGATGAAAAAAAGTCAGAAAATTGTAAATTGTCTACTAATTTCAGGATCATAAAAATCATCAGCTTTCAGAAAAAAATATTAAAAATGATTGAAAAATTGGGCTGAAGAAAAAAAAATTATTGTTTCCATTTTCATGACATTTTTGTATTTTTATTGGAATTCTGAGTTTTTGAAAAATAAATACTGTTTTTTTTATTGAAATTGTAACTACTCGAAAAAAATCAATGAAAAATTTAAAATAAAGCGCCAAAATTCAAAAAATAATTTCAAAGAAGTTTTTAGTGATTCATTAGTTTTAAGTGGATTATAACTTCATAAATTAAAACAAATATCAATGGGAGTCAAGTTTTGAAAAAATGTTTTTTTGGTAGGACAACTCAATAAACAAATTGATATAACAAGTATAAAAACCTTAGAACCAGAGCGCGCAATTGTACCCAAATTAGAAATCAATTCATCTCTAGTCATCCCAATACCCGTGTCTTGTATTATTAAAGTGCGATTTTGTTTGTTAGTCGCAATATGAATTTCTAATTCGCGATCTCCGCCCTCTTCGGGAGACAAATTTTTACTTAGTCGCAAATAACGTAATTTTTCCAATGCGTCACTTGCATTTGAAATTAACTCACGTATAAATACCTGGAAATTATTGAACAAGTAATTATAAAATTTCACTTCAATCAAAAATAAGTATGAAATAATCTAGTTTTTTACTTCTTTGTCGGAGTATAAAGATTTGGCCACAATTTCAAGTAACATACGAGTTTCGGATTGAAATTCATGTTTAGCGCCTTCACCTGCAATTTAACAAAAATTAAATAAATAATTCAGATCATAGCCCTGAGTAAAAAAAATCATTTGCTCAATAATGAATGTATGTCTATATAGTATTAAAATTGAATCGTTTTAAACCTGTTGGTTTTTCGATATCTTGTACGATGTTATGATAATCTTCTTGAGCTGCATTTTCGGCGGCTTGCGAGGATAGCAATCGCACACTTCTATTAAAAGCTGAAATAAATTTTTTAAATAAATAAAATATATAACCTCAAATTTTATATTACCTCTAAAGGTGAAATAAAATGTCAGTTGATAAATGGCAGAAAAATATGAAAATTCAATACGTACCCCGGGGGTTTGAATATAACTGCGGTTTAATATACTTTAGATTATTGTAATTTTGCAATAATTTTGTTAATTGGGCTGCATGTCTCAGACGATTGAATACCGCCATGTTTTCTGATGATGTACGAATCCGAACTACGATGAAGTATGAAAAAAAATGAGGGATAACACGTGCGGCAAAATGGCCGTTGAACTTCAGTTGGTAACGAGGACTTCGAGACTCTCGAAATAATTCAGCGGTTGATAAAATAGGAGACAGTAAATTTTTACTCAACTACATTTTTATTGTAAAATTATTATTAATTTTATTAAGTACATGGTAATTACAGTTTATTAAATTAACATTCAAAATTCAATCGAGTCACAGAATTTCTCAAGTTTTTTTTTTTAAATTCTGTACTCAAGAGATTTTTTTTTTTCATTTATATTAAATTAGTTTATAATTAAAAATTAATGATTTGGTACAGTTTCAAGTCGATTCAAGACGATATTCAAAGATACTCCGATGTGTAGTCACCGAAATCGTCCCCATAATCTCCGTAGTCATCAGCACCAGGTGGGACAAATATTCCTCCCAAAAATCCCGCCAATCTCTCCCCCAGTCCCATCGAACTTGCCAGGCCATAAATAAGTCTCATTACCACTAGCCTGATGAAATTAGGAGGATTTGTCTCTTTGGAACTGAGTGCAAATTGCTTAGTATTTTTTTTCTTACACTCTGCTAAAATCTGAAACAAAAAATAAATTAGCGCTCCTATAAATAATTTTCACTTAAAGGTAACGTCTACAATACTCACAGTGAACAGTAAAAGAATGATAATAATTTTTCTAATCATCATTAGTGAATACTTAATAAAAATTTTAAATGCAGGATTAAAATTTTGAATGAATAAAATCCGATATTATGTAAAATGAATTGAAATAAATTAAAAAGTATTCTAGTAGTAAAATAAAACGGATGCGGATTATTTTAACAGAATATGAAGAAGGCAAAAGAATGATAATAATATAAAAATCATGAATGACGTGATTGAGTTTCCTGTATATTAATTCCGGTCTTTAAAAGGCACTTCCCTGTCTGTAAGAAACAATGGATTATCCAATGCCCATACTCGATTGATAGTGACTCACTTTATTTATATATTTTAATTATTTAATTATTTATTTATTTATTTATTTATAATATTATGACAATTATAACAATTAATTATAATAATGTCTTTCTTGCACACCGGCTTGAAACTGACTAACTTTAACTTAAAGTTTAACCGTCTGGTATTTAGCCTCCTCTTTTGCCTCCACACTTTATTTGTCTTATTTTTATTGGCCGGAATCGAATTAAACGTTACTTTATCTATTTATTTTTTTTATGGTACGTATTCTAACACGAGGAATGTCAATACCAGTGATTGCAAAGATGACAGCGTGTTTGTTAAGCATGAGGCAAAAAGAGAAAGAGTCAATAAGAGGCAAAAAAAGAAGCTACTTTGATGAAGAGGTAGATTCTGAACCAGTGGAGGTAGAGTAGGTAGAGGTAGTATAGGAATAAAGAGTGTATTGATGATACTTGTAACGGTATAACACGAAAAAAAGGCATCCAGGACAAGTCGTGAGGCCTCTTTCTTATATTTGTTCGCTGTACGGGCTCTGAAGTTTAAGTTTGTTGATATATGGGTTATATTATAAGTAGTCATACTAAAATTAATTAGTTTATTAATTTAGACAATTATTTTATGAAATATATCAAATGTAAAAATAATAATCGTTTGAATTATTTACGGAATTTAGTTTTGGAAACATGGAAAAAAATGGGCCGAAGAATGTTTCAATCAATGAAATACTTGAACGATTTTTTATGATAGAATATCGGATAGCAGTAAATGAATACAATAATTGTATGCTAGCATAGTAATTTTTTGTCTTTAATATTTAATGTAAATTTTTATAGGTAACTTCTATAATTATTCAAGGAAAATAATAGGGGAGAGGGGGCACAATAGGCCCCTGGGGGCGAAATAGGCTCCCAAAAATTATTGTTCAATTTAAATGATTTAAAAATAAGAAATCCCTGCAAATTGTTTGAGATTGTGGTTTACTGTTAACTCGGCTAAATAAAAAAATTTTCTCAACAATTATACACTTGGTTTGAAATGTCCTACTTTTCTCCCTTGATGTGTAATATACTATTAAGATGAAACAAAATAATAATCGAATTTTAGTAGATTCCTTGGAAGACTCATTTTGCCCGAATTTGAATTTTTTATTTTGGCACATATTGATTACAAATTCATAATAGAAGACTAGAAAAACGAAAAGGGGTAAAAAAATCAAACAATAAAACTTTTTATTTGGGGGGTCCATTTTGCGCCAAATTTCAAGATTTTTAATTTTCAACAGGCGGAGCATATTGAGACCGAAAACATGGTAAGGAGATAGAAAAAAGGAAAACAAGTGAGAAACAGAGGATATAAATCCTTTTTTCTTAAAGGGTCCATTTTGCCCACTTTTCTCCTACATACTTTAAACAATAAATGAAAAGTTACAATTTATGACCGACTGATTTTTATTATTCGTAAATTCATGATTATATTTTGTAATATTTAATAGTATATTGCACAACTAGTGCGGTAAGTTGTCGATTGCCCACGAGAGCGAAGTTGAGAGACAAGTTTACTTGTCGCACTCAAATTTACTTCTTGTCGCACGCAGATAATCGTTTAACGCACACAAATGTCGTGGAAACAGTTGAATGGGCAAACAGCTATTTGGCGAACAAAAGAGCGTGCGCTAAGATAGCACTTATATCGCATGAATGATAAAAAATTATTTAAGTTTGCAGTTTATTTGACTGTATTTATTAATTTTAAGTGAAAATTATTTCCTATTTGATAATAAACCTATAGTTTGATTAATATTTGACCTACTCTCTTAACATGAATCAGTGAATATTCACTGCACAAATAGTCCTAAGTATATCACTAAGTAGTTGAATCAGTGCTATATTTGGGACTGATTCGCAGTAAATATTCACTGATTTGCAGCACTTTTCACTGTTTCGTTTTAAGAGAGTATACAACGTTCATTTTTCAATAACTCCGTAGTAAAAATTCATTTGACCGAATATTTACATTACAATTCTATGTCACTTGGTATACTTATAGCTGTGAAACAGTGAATAGTCACTGTTTCAGATTTAGAGAGTACATTATCGATCAAGTTTAATTTTTCGCTGAATCTATTAGGAGCTTATAAGCCGATTCGAATGCCACTTCGAAGATCTAAATCAGTTAATCCGTTCAAAAGTTATAAAATATTTACATAACTCTGGGACCTCAAAACCTCGAGATCTATTCAAACCAGTTTTCAAAAATTGGACCGAAACCAACAACTTCCCTTTTTTGAACATTTTCAATTTTCTTAGGGGGAAGTTAAAAATTCTAATGCCATCGTAGTAAAATTTATCGGCTCCTCTGTATTGTTGCAACGAATTACACGGAAAAAAATTAATCGTGAATGCAACATGATGCAGTCTTGGTAAATAAACATGATGAAATCATGTTGCATTCACGTGATTTGTCATGTTTCGGCTACATGACAATATATGGCAGCAACATGATTATCATGTAGCCGAAACATGACAGATCATGTGAATGCAACATGATTTTCTCATGTTAACGCAACATGATTATCATGTAGCCGAAACATGATTATCATGTGAATGCCACATGATTTTCTCATGTTACCGCAACATGATTATCATGTAGCCGAAACATGACAAATCATGTGAATGCAACATGATTTTCTCATGTTACCGCAACATGATTATCATGTAGCCGAAACATGACAAATCACGTGAATGCAACATGATTTCATCATGTTTATTTACCAAGACTGCATCATGTTGCATTCACGATTAATTTTTTTCCGTGTATGGATAACCATCGCGATATTCATTTTTGATAAGCGAAATATTATAAAGGAATTACGATTGTTACTATGTATACTATAGTTTTAAATATTTGAATAGAACAATCGATAACTCGATAAATAAGTGTTAATAATCTGTAATTTCACTGGTCTACCAGCTATGCGGACAGGATTTGCCAATGAACTATACGAGGACCAGTGATGGCACCCGAGACTTGGAAAAGAAAAAATTAATTTTGGAATTTGATCTCTCAATCCTACAACCTGACACTAAAAAGTGAAGCCTTCTGTTAAAAGACCAAAATTTCTCTCTCGCTATCTTTTTTTTTCTTTCTCTCTCTCTCTCCCACTCTCGTAGTCACACTATTAAGTGATAACTTGCGCATGAGTTGTTCACAATATTATCAACATTATGATATATAATATTGACTGAACTTTTGTCCAAAAGACTTGAAATATATTCCTTGCACTAGAACTAGGCAATTATTGCTCCAGATTTTTACTCCAGAAACTTGAGCGCCTATACCACGAACCCTTTTTTATCTTTATATGCTATAATTTTCACTTCTCTTTAAAAAAGAGAAGGGGTGTGAAATTATTTTTATAATTCTTGCTCAAGATTTTTGCGCAAGTTTTTGGTACAATATTTGCTGTATATACACTTCCAGACTTTGACATTAATTAAATTAAATTGATTTAAATTAATTAAATAATGCTGTGAAGCAGAAAAGTATGATACGGGAATAATTACGTAAAGCGTTTCACACTTTTTCAGAAAAATTAGGTTCAAAGGGATTGGGAAAGACAAGAAAGGGATCTTCTCAATTGATATATTATAAATAAATTGAGGAAAATAATGAGATAGTCTGAACTGGGATTTGAACCCAGACCAATTCGGTAACACGCCGGATGTCCTACCAGTTAAACTATTTGGGCCTATGCCGAATTCCGTTCAATTTATCTATCCATTGAGCCTCACCGTCCATCTTATGGAAGCATTATAAATTGATTAATCAAATAATCCTGTGAAGCAGGAAAGTATGAAGTACGTGCTGGATACTTTGCACAAGATTCTTGTTCAAGTCTATTACAATTCTGTATTAAAAAGTTTCTACTACTATTCTTGAAACAGATTTGATATCTTTTGCTTCAAGTATTCGGTCAAATACTCTGTCCCGGCATCTTAAATGATGATATCATTGCTACTAGAGTCTCTCCTTTTTATCAAGAAATATATCGCTTACTAGTTTTTACTATGCTGGCATTATAAAAAGTAAAAACATTAATAGAAAATTTTATGCTAGAATGTAAAAATAAAGTTAACCAGTACATAATTTGTTATACTAAGTAATATTTCTTAGAAATTATGCAACACAGTTATTAAAATATTATTTAAACTTTTTCTGTGCTAGACTGCAAATGTCATGATAAATTGCAGTCATTGATAAAAAAGTGGCCAGTTTCAAGTTCAATAGACGAGCATAATTATGTTTGAGGTATCTTCTGTTGTTATATTTCATGCATTCTTCACCTCTATGAAAAAAATATATAAAAATCTACCTTAATATATATAAAAAATATATTTTTAATAGCTATTTTTCGGTCGGTTTTTTTATATATTTGAAATGTAATTGAAATATGTAAATTATAAACGGATCATAAAAAATATAAAAAATCGGTATGATGATATAAAAAAAATATTTTAACAATATATATTTATTTACTTTTTTTCATAATTTTACATATTTATTTAATATATTTTTTTTCATATCTTCATACTTGTATTCTTTATGTATTCTGAGATATATTTTAAATATATTTAAATTAGATTTGAAGTATAAAATATAAATGAAAGTCAGTCAAAAATTGGCTATTAAAAATATATTTATTATGTATTTCATATATATATTTTTCAAACAATAAATATACATTTTTTATATTTTAACATATATATTTTTTTTTTTTTACAAATGTTTTATGACGGGGGAGCCTCATTTTTCTCCGTGGAATTTCAACATAATGTGAAAAAAAAATCTGGCGATATTTAAAATAAGATTAAATTAATTATCAAAAAATTATGTTAATCAAGTTGACTTAATTATTGCAGAATGGTGTCACATCACGATAGCCATGTATATAATCGTAAACGCGCGGAATTCTATAATTGGTGTACGATACGTAAGTGACGAATGCTAATACTGCTGGTAAGTGCACTGTCATTACTCAGTATCTTTTACAAAAAAATACATTTCTATCCTATGAAAATATTCAGCCGTTTGGTCAAGTTTAAATTATTTATTAAAAATATTTTCATTAGTGAATATAAATTATAGAAATTTATATAAATTTGTTTTATTAATTTTTTCTGTTTTTTTCTTTTTTTTTTTTACATATAGATTAATATATATAATGAAGTACATTCTGATTAATCTTTTGCTGAGTGTATGGGTGATTAATTCGAATATTAATTTAATAAGAGGACAAGTGGTATGTTTATGGATTCAAACAATTGTTTAATATAATTATATTATTATTATCGTATTCATTTTGTTTTTAAGGTTGATAATGTTGTAGATAGAGTTGGTGGAGCAGTAGATTCATTATTAGGAGGGGACGATAATGATGGTAAAATTCGTAACCCCCATGAGAAAAATTAAAAAAAAAAAATATATTAAAAATACATAAAAAATATACAAAATATATATAAAAAATATATTTTCAATAACTAACTTTTGGCCGACTTTTATATACATTACATATATTTCAAGTGTAATTTAAATATATTAAAAATATATCTTAGAATATATAAAAAATACATACATGAAAATATAAAAAAATATCGGTACGATGATATAAAATATATTAAAAATATATATTTAATATATTTTTTAAATATTTTCATGCGTGTATTTTTTATATATTCTAAGATATATTTTTAATATATTTAAATTACTTTTAAAATATACGAATTATATATGAAAGTCAGCTGGAAAAATTGGAACCCAACTGGTTACTGTTCTGCAACCGACTCAGTACGGTGCTGGAAGAAAATGCTCGATTGTGGTGCAGCATCACACTGATTACTACACGGAAAAAAAATAGGCGCTGTAACAGGATGCAGTCCTGTGGGAGCAACAGGCTTATCATGTTACAGCAACAGGATACATCCTGTGAGAGCAACAGGACAAAATCCTGTGAGAGCAACAGGACAAAATCTTGTTGCAGCAACAGAATTTTTCCTGTGGAATAAGTAGAATAAGGAACAAGTTTCATGATTCAAAATTTGAAAAAAATTTCAATTTAAAAAAAAAATCAACTTCAAAAACAAATTTTTATTTTTTCCAAACTTTGAATTTTTTTTCAAATTTGTAAATTTCAATATACGGACAAAAAAGATTAGTACATGAAACTTGTTCCTTATTCTATTTATTCCACAGGAAAAATCCTGTTGCTGCAACAGGATTTTGTCCTGTTGCTCTCACAGGATTTATCTTGTTGCTGCAACAGGATTTTGTCCTGTTGCTCCCACAGGATTTTTCCTGTTGCTGTAACATGAAAATCCTGTTGCAGCACCTATTTTTTTTCCGTGTATGCGGAAGCTGACTGAGTGATATGTGCACACGACTCAGTCAGGATCCGTATGGTGCTGCACCACAACCGAGCATTTTCTTCTAGCACCATACCGAGTCGGGTGCAGAACAGCAACCAGTCGGCTTCCACTCTTTCAGGGTAAGAAATGATTTCTTAATTATTAAGAAGTCTTTGTAAATGCTGAAAAACCCTTCTATCATTGTATGCATTAATACTATTGGTGTTGTGAACGTTCTAATTTACGCGATCCAAAATTTAACACCGTGCGTCATGTAACTTTCACACCAGCAGTGTTAAAAATTTTAACACCACATCATTTATACTACACTGTGGACTCAAAATTTTTTTACAGTGACACGAAACACATATTTTCGGTTTAACAAAGTATTCTTTAATGAAAACTACATTCTCTTTTGAAAAAATATTTTGACGAAAATATATCTTCTTTATTTAAAAAACACTTCTATCAGTATATATTTATGTACAGTATGTGGGATGCCATATGAAGGTGCATCAGCAGAAGGTCTAGATCCAGTACTAGTACGATATCCATGGATTAGCAAATTACTTAACCGCGGATTCCTTGCCTGCGCACTCACAAAAGTATCTGAAAACGCTTATGTAACTGCTGCAAGCTGTGTTCATCGGTACTATTTATTATCCAATAAATGCAACGAAAAAATTATTCTCGTTTGAACTGCTATGGTGTCATCGTAATGCCAGGCCATATTAGCCACCTGACGGAAATTGAAGTATATACACGCAAAAAGTCCTACGACCATAGTAAAATTTCCAATGGTTACAGTAATTTGTAATATAATTGTCATAAATTTTACTATGGGCATATAGTAATTTTTGTATATGTGTTTATTTCAATTTCCGTAAGGTGGCCAACATGGCCCGGCTGCTATGACATCATACCGTTTCAAACGAGAATATTTTCTCCGTGTAAATAAATGAATCCCTTGTAAAAATTACTGATATTGATTTTATCTGGCAGAATTAATAAAACGAACCTGATAGTCCAATCAGGGATTTTTGATCCTAACAATGTACAATCACAATTGGTTGAAGATCGTGTTAACGAAATAATAGAACATCCCGAATACAGACCACAAACCCACGAAAACGATTTAGCAGTACTTAAGACATATGGTTCCACCTCTTTTAACCCCGTGTGTATACCAGAAGGTAATACAGAGCAATATGTTGATGTACGTGCTACTGTGATAAGCTTCGGCAATGGTCAAAACTCCCCAGCAGAAGAAATTTCGGTTAAGCCTATCAGTACTACTGACTGTAAGTTGAATACTAAATATGATCCGCAAGACATCTTTTTTACGATGCTGTGTGCTCCTTACAATGCAGAAGACAAAGATGCTTGTCAGGTAATTTTTTTTTATTGTCTTTTAATTAGTGATTTTATAAATTTGATGATAGTTTATTTTATTTTGCACATCTCAAGCGCGAAAGCGCTGGTGCTTTATGGACGGTTTTTTTTATTCGACTATTTTACTCACATAAAAATCTTTCTACACTATTTTTATTACACCAAGATAGGTAAAATTGTAAACTAGCATATAGAGAATTTATTAAGGAACAATTTGAACCCAATATTAAGTCGATTCATTATTTTATTCGTTTAAAATAAATTATTTTAACTCAAAAAACCAGTGCTGTCAATTGTTACGTATGAAACTTCGTAAACATGATAACTCTCGATAGTCACCATTAATCGGTCCAACTTGTTTTTTATTGTCTTTGTATTTTTTATCACAAGAACCCTTATGAAAATTACTATCTGAATCCTTTTAGTTTAATTGTAATTCATTAACGACGTAAAACTGATTATTCGTGAAAAATTTAGCTGCTATTTTTTTTTTACTATTGTTATTATTTTTTTCATTGTTTCTCTCCATCAACTACTGGTGGCAGCACTAACGTATCAATATGTTTGAAAAAAAAGCAACATCTGAGACAAAAGATGGGATATTTAAAAAAAAATATTAAACTGAAAATAAGAAATAAAAAAATCAAATTGATAATTTGCAAGTTTAATAAAGGTTCTTAATAAAAAAAAAGTACATTAATATTATACAATAAAAGTAATGATTAAAAATAAAATGAGCGATTGAGGTGTGCATTTTTTTGGATTTTCCAACATTTTTTTTTTTTCTTTTAGGGAGTTCCTAACGGCAGCCCTTTACATTTTCTCGATGATGGAAGGGAGACAATAATAGGTAACATTTAAATATTTTTTATTTTTTTTGTTTATGAAGACCCAGTGATGAAATAACAAATTTTGAGTAAAGTCCCCAAAGAAAATTCGATTAAATTTTTGTTGTGAAAAATTTATAAAAACACAAATATTTTAACTCGGTTATTAACAATATTTTTCGAAATAGACATTGAGAAATTTTAAATTAATACTATTTTGATTACCATCGCATTATTTTACGTCAGCGCACCAATTTATTTAAAAGAAATATATAAATTCATACTTATTTATTTAATTATTGTTATTTGTTTATAGGAATCACTTCGCCTATAGGCAGCCCCTGTGAAGATACAGGCTATCCACAAGTTTTCACACGAATAACTAATTATGTTGAGTTCATTGAAGCGAACATAAATAATTAATGTTCTTGTTAAAATTCGAAATCACTTCAAATAAAATTGAATTTTGACATTGAAAAGTTTTATTTATTTTTATATTACCTGATAATTTTGTTTTTAATTAAAACAAAAAAATTCATTCAATTCAATGTATACATACACTCTACAACCAAGTGTGTTACGAGTGTGTTATTTTAACACACATTAAATGTGTTCTATGTTTAAGGCCATAAACAAAACTATAGTTTTTTGTAGTCACTTAAAACACGTTTCACGGTGTGTTAAAAATCTATAGATTGCTTATGGCGTTTCAATGTTATTTTGCAAGTGTGTTAATTTTGACTATACACACTTGGTTTTAGAGTGTAGAACTTTAATCGATATCTTTTGAAGGATCAGATTTATGAAAAATTTAACAAAGTACTAATTTTTAGAAAATCAAATTCTCTACAAGAAAGTTATGAGTAAATTTTTGGCTATATCTAACAGTTCAGAAGATACGAACGATAGAAGCATTAAAACCATGGAAATTTTTTTCTATAAATTGTTCCCTCTAGAATTCTTTCGTGATTAAAAATATGAGTACTGGTACTCAGTGAATTTCCGGAATAAAAAATCATTTCTCGTCCATTAAATTCTTCGCGATATTTAAAAATTACATGACTTGTTTTATTCTTCGAAAAAAAAAAAAAAATTGCAATTGTAAATTTATCGATTAAATGAAACATAACGAAATACTGAGAAAAAAAATGAGTAAATAATTGAAGGAATAGATTGAACGTGTAACAATGTATATTACTTTTGTATTTTTTATTCTGATGGTTCGATCGAGTTGAATAATGCGAGGAAGCGACAGACGAAAACGAGGAAGCGTCGAAAGATAGAAATAAAAAAGAAAAAATAAAAAAGTTAAGTTAGACGGAATATGTGCGAATGGGTGGATAAAGAGAATGTGAATCGTTGAATGTATGAGACACGCGGTGTCCGAGACCGGACGTTACTGTTAGAGAATACTCAAACAGCTCGAGAAATTATGAAGGAAATGGATCCTTGTAAAAATGCATTCTTAATAGCTTTGATTTTTTTTTATTACTAATCTATTGATCTCTATAGAAAAGTCGACAAAAATAGTCATTTTTAAATGTCAAAAATTTTTTCAAAAAATAACAAAATTTTTGATACAAAAATAAATAATTTCTTTTTTCTGAACCAACGTAATATTCAACGGTAAAATTCGAATAGTGCAGTAAAAAAAAGATATTTTTAGAATTTTAAAATATCGAGTCAGAATAATTTATAATTTTTTTTTTTTTTGTTAAATAAATAGAATCAGGTTTAGTATTAAAATATATGTATAGAGCTAATCGACATAATAGCTGACAGTAATTCAATACAATGGAAATGAATCCACGTGAATGATAAAAGTAGTGATCAATAAAAGGTCTTTAGCATTTAAAGTAAAACATCCATATACAAGTTTAATATATAATAGTTACTAGTTTAATGCAACAGTCTAGGATGGACCTAGTAAATACTATTCCAAGAGTTCTTCGACCGAGCTATCGTCTATTCAACGCTTCTACAATACTGCACATACAATGTTTATATGTATATAGAGATATATTTATATTGTATTGCACCTGCGCCACTAAATGCGACGCGACGTGTATCTGCATTTGTATTTAATGCCTATCACGATCCATGAACAAACACTTCTAAAAGTTATCACGCTTTTTTTTTAAATCAGTCTATTAGAAAAAAATAGTAATTTTTTTAAAATTCAAACCGAAATTTTTATCCGATTAAAAATTTAATGCAGTAAATTTTTGGGAGCTTACAATTTTTATTTAAATTTCGAAAATTTTCATCGAACTTTAAAAAATTTGATTGATATTTCATGGATATAAATTGGATATAATTTAAATAAAGCTGTTACTAGTACAAGTTTTTTATAGAGTTCGTTATAAAATTTGAAGTCTTAATCATATATACAAAGACCTATTCTATATATTTTATAAAGACTACTGCAAAAAGAAGTCCGGTTGGCGCTAGTTGTTAGAGCTTTGCTAGACTAGCACTAAATTTAAACGTAATTTTTTTTCGTCTCATTTAAAATCTACTTTTTAGATAATTAATTACATTATTAAGTTATAATTAAATTTGAATTTTTTGTTAAATACTACAGTACACTGAGAAAAAAAAATACTATTTTCCAAACAAGAATTTCTTGGTTCAAGAAATCCGTTCAAAATATTTATTTTATTATTATTAATTATCAATTTCTTAAGAGAAGAGCATCAAATTTATTTTTATTATTATATGAATTTGATATCATAATATGAGTAAACAAAAGAATAGCTTTACTTGAATTAAATAAAAATTATTTCCTTCAATTTTACGAATTCTTGAGACAAAATTATATATTCTTGAAAATTATCAAGAATATACGTTCTTGTATCAAGTAAATGTTCTTGATAAAAGTATTTTTTTTTTTCAGTGTAACTTAGTTTCGAGAGTTGTAAGATTATTATTCAAATTTCAGGTTTTAAAAAAATAATTTTCAATTTCAATAAAAAAATGACGTCTTTTTTTGACTTTTTCGAAGTTTTGAACATCGCCGACATGTAATAAAAATTACAAGTATTCATCAACTTGATCCTCATTATGATTTAAGAATAATTTTCATTCATCTCGTTATTTTTTTATCATAATTTTATATTTATTTTTGTTTAAAAATTTATACTTTCTGACTCATAATTTTTTCATTCGAATTTCTAGCGGGTGATTTATGAATTTGTTTTCATCAATACTGCACTGAAAAAAAAAAAAAAAAAACTTTTCCCAAGTATAAGTACTTCATTTAAAGAAATATTTACTCGGTACTATACAAAAAAATAAAATTCTTAATCATAGTAAATATGTACTTCAATCGAGTAATATTTTCTTGATTTAAAAATTTCTATACTTATTTTAAGAAAATATACTTGATCGGAGTACATTTCTGCTAAGATTAAACAAATATTTTCTCGGTAGGGTACAAACATTTATATACTTGAAAAAAGTTTTTTTTTCTCAGTGTGCGACTCGAAAAAAAAGTAGTGAAAAAATTACAGTTTCAAATATCAGCAAAGTCCCTTTACTTCGAAATTATAAGAAAAAGTTTAAATTATTACAGTAAAAACTATAATACTTGTTTATACGAAGTCCCTGTTTTTGCACTAAAACTGTAATTTTTCTACTACTTTTTTTTCCGTGAACTTTTTTAATTTTCAGCTTTTTTTTTTCAAAATCAAAACTGATTCGTATTATTCAGTTTACAGTTTTTTTTTAATTGACAGCAATTTTCAAAAAATTTTTCTCAGTAAAATCATATATTTAAATAAAATTAAAAATAAAATATTGTAAATATTCAGGTGAGCGATGATTGAAATGTAGAACATGTGAGTATTAATTAAAGTGGGTGAGGGAGTTATTTTTTATTTATATATTTAATTTACTGTCCTCGTTCGCAATGGGGTGGCAATCCCTCCGTTGTGGTCCTCGAAGAATAGGACGCAGACTTACTCTGCTGCTTCTACTCATTCAGTCCGCTCTTCACTCCCACCGCGTGACATTCGTTCCTCGCGCTCAAAATTTATCATCATAAAAAATTTATCACTTGAGTAAAAATTAAAAAAATTAATTAATTTTTTTAACTCAATAAATAAACAAAATTATTTCTGACATCAAATAAAAATACAAGTGCAGTGATTTAAATAAATTTAGTTAAATATAAATAATTCATATGATTTTGAATAATGTCTATCGAAGATATAAATGTAGGATGTTTTCAAATAATTTTATTATTTTTACTTGGTATTAATTACATTATTGTTGCAATGAGTCATACATTAACTATTTATCATAATTATACTCCGAAATTTTACTGCGAGGTAAAAAATTTTATTTTTTAATTTATGAAAAATAAAAAAATTTTTTTTTTTAATTAACAAACAATTTTTATTCTAGACATCGGATGGATTAAACAAAACTTACGGATGTATTAATAATACATATGTAAATAATACATTAGGAGAAATAAATAAAGAAAATTCATTGAAAATATGTACGACAAATGAATACAATTTTTTAACAGAAAATGGTGAAAAAAGTATCGTTACTGATTGGGGATTAATATGTGAGCGAAGTTATTTAAAAGAATACAGTATTGTTGCATATTGTGTTGGTGTATCGATTGGCGCATGGATCGCGGGTATTCTTGTCGATCGTATTGGACGACTTCCGGTTTTAGCGATTTGTTTATACAGTCAGGGTACGATGGCTGTTGCTACTTATATAGTTCAGGTAAAAATCAAATTTTTTTTTTTTTAAAAGGGATGTTCATCAAATAGTTCACGTAACTTTTAACTTTTAGACTCCCCACCCCCCCCCCCTATTATGACAGAAATGTATACATAGAAATTTGTATATATTTACCAATATGAAACAAATGACTTTCTATTGTAACAAAAAAATGAAATTCAAAAAAACTAACAGTAAAACTTTTATGTATCTGAAGATCGGAACGTTTTTCGCGGATCGAAAATAAAAAAACATAATGAAAAGTAAAAAATCTACTGGATCTAGATTTCTGAAATTGCAGCCACCCCCAATTTTCCGTTCTCACCCTTAAGCAGTCAAATTGCATAAATTTTTTTCATTTTCGTTGCGCGAAAAACGTGCCGATCTTCAGATACATAAATTTGGAAAATTGTTCGATGAGTTGCGAAGTCACGTTTCCTCAGACCTCTCAACCTCCCATGTCACATCTTGTCACTGTAAGCGACACCTCACCCCGTAAGTGCGAACGTATTTTATGAACGGCCCCAAAAATGTATAATGAAAATTTTGAAATTAAAATTATTGTGTTGGAATAGAGTTACCCGGTGTTTCTAGCTCTCCGAGGGCTCCAGGGAGTTTTTGCACAAGGATTACAAACTGCGACGTACATTTTGGCCCTCGAATTATTTCCAACAAAGTTTAGGACATTGGTCTCTTCGGTAATGGGTGTTGCGTGGGCATTAGGATTATTATTACTTACTGGACTTAGTTATGTTATTCCAGACTGGAGAATTCTACAATTAGCTGTTTCCGTACCTACGGCTGTCACTGTACTTTATATTTGGTAATTAATTTTTAGATAATTTCATTTTTTTATGACTTTGATCACTCATATCTTTTAGAATATCGACTTTACGAGTAATTTTACAGAGTACTTTTTTGTAGAAAATTTAATTTCTTAAATAAAAGTATTCTGCAAAATTTTTCATATTTTTGATAACGTAAAAGATATGCGCGATTGAAATTATGCAAATACAGATAACGAATATTCAAAATACTTAGTTTAATTAAAACTTTAGTCGTATTTTCTAAAGTATCACTTTTATGAAAAATTTTATCAGATACTTTTTTGTAGGAAATTAAATTTCTTACAAAAAAGTACTAAAAGTTTTTTGTCTGCATCTAATAGTTTAGAAGATATAAGCGATATAAGCACAGCTATAAAAAAAAATTTGAAATAATTTGAACAAAAAAATGATTTTTTACTTCTTAGGGTGATTCCAGACTCTCCGAGATGGTTACTAGCTCGTAATAAAACAACAGAAGCAGATATAACACTTGAAAAAATAATAAAATATAATAACTGTTGTCTTGGGAGCAAAGCAAGACGAGAACTAGTTGACAGTGAAAATGTGACTCCTGTTAAATCTGACCGGAAGTCTCGAATTTTTAGTGATAGCAATGAAAAAAGTAACACAGATGAAGCAGTTAATTTGCTTACACCCACAACTTCAACAAACCGTAACTCTCGAAGTAATTTTATTAATTCAATTTTATTATTTTTATTTCTTAACTCATAATTTATTTAGAATAATTTAATATTTAAATAATTATTGCAGTAAGCTTACGAGTAATATCTCAGAATTTAGAAAAACGATTATCGAACCCAACAGAAACATTCATACAAGTTACTGAGAATATTCCCAATACAGACAGTAGTGAAATTTTCGAACCAGCCGCCAATGAAAATTCAACAGAAATAAGAATTATCGAAAATAAATTAGATCTCGATGAGCAAACGGTCGTAATCGAACAGAAAGAGTCTACTGAAATAATCGAATCGCTTCCCGAAGAGAAACCAGTTAAAAAAAATTTTTGCTCATTTAAAAATGGATGTCTGATTAAATATATTAGTATAATAACTTGTCAATGGTAAATATTTATTTTTGAAATTTAATTAATTGGAAAATTTAATTGAAATAAAATTGTTCAGGCTCTCAGTATCGACGATGAATTCTTTGATGTCTCATCTACTGCCGAGTGTCGTTCAACATCGACACATTAATTCGACGATAAATGCTTTAGTTGAATTATTTATTTACATTGGAATTTACTTTGTACTATCAAAACACGGAAGACGGCTACCGATTATTATTTTACAAATATTTAATTTTATTATATGCCTTGTGATTGCTGTTCTGGTATTTTTACCTTTCACGACAGTATTTTTGAATGGTAATTATTATTTTTTTATTTTTTTCAAACTGAATTTTGAAAAAAATCGTCTGAAATATTGTGGTTCTGAAGTTAGCAGACAATTAACAATTTTCGAATTTTATTTTTAACAATTTAATTTATAAAAAGAAAAAAACCAAAAATATGCACATGTAGAAAATTAAAAAAATTATTAGTGCAATTTTTTCAAATATTTTTTTTTTCAATTTATCATTTTTTAAAAAAATCCAAAAATTATTAGACTTCGACTAATTTCATTATCATGAATTATTTAAAAAAATTTTTTTTTAATTAATTAAAATTTTCCTGGAAAAATCTACATGTGGATTTGTTTTTTTTTTTTTATTATTTTGATTTGTAAAGATCTTTGCAGATCAAAGCTAAAAGATAACAATAAAATGTCAAAAATTCAAAACTAAAATTGTCGCAGATTTCGTGATTTTGTAAAAAAAAAATCGGAAAAAATTTTAGATCTGAAAAGATCTAGATGAGATCAATAGATCTATTGATTTATACAGATTCATGTCGATTCTTCAAATCTACAGTTTTTCTGGTTTTTTTTTATTCAATTTCAAAATTTTGATATTTTAATTTGAATTATTTTTTTTACAAAGTCCACAAAATTATTCAAAAATTAAATTTGAATAAACAAATCCGATAATTGTTTGAAAAACTTTTTTTTTATTATTTGGAAGACATTAAAAAAAAAAAAATATTGAATTGTATAATTAAAAAAACTTTTTTTTTTAGATTTAATTCGAACAATTTTATTATTATTTGGAAGAGTAACAGCTTTAAGTACACTTGCAACAATTTATTTATACACAAGTGAATTATTTCCTACTGTGATACGCGGCACTTGTCTTGGATTATTCATAATAATATCAACAATCGGTGGTATAAGCGGACCTTACATTTTAATACTAGTAAGTTAATTTAAATGATTGAAGTTATTTACAAAATTAATAAAAATAATCAATTAATTTCAGGTAAATAATTTGAGCGGTCCGTTAATTTTCATCGGAAGTTTTAGTCTCGCATCTGCAATACTTTGTTTCCTCTTACCCGAAACAATAGATCATTGTTTGCCGGACCATCTCAAAGATATGAATAATCTCAAGTGTGATAAAAGTTACAAGATAAATGTAACCGGAAGTGAAGATAAGATAATGGAGCAAGAGATTTTGAGGGAGAAACTTTTTTCAGAAGACTGGGTCGACGCAGGTAATGGAATAATTGTTAATTTTACAGAGAATAAAAATTAAATTTCTCTTATGATCTAATTATTATTAATTAATTTAAATTATACATTAAGATATTGATGTAAATGTACTGATGGAATACTATTTAATTTTTTTAAATATTTGTATATAGTTAATTTTATTGCGTAACCAAAGTATTATAATTTTATGTTAGTTCATATTTATAAATGTAATTTAAATAAAATTTTTTTGACAATTTAACAATTTTTTTTATTTTTTGCAGTCATACCACACAGATAAAAAAGGATTTCTCGGCGCAAGAAATATTTTGCATTATGAAATGAAAACAAAAATTTTTTTAGGACTAAAAAATAGTAATTTTTTGCTTAATAATTTTTTTCTTACCCCAAAATAATTTTTGTTTTCAATTCATAATTCAAAAAATTTTTTTCGTCGAAAAATTCATTTTTCCAGTGCATAATAATAATTAATTATTAAATTTTTTTAGAGCGCAATTTTTTTTTTATGTTTATCATAATTTTTTTAACAATTCCTGATTACGATTAAAGACCGATTCAAAAATATTTAAATTTAATAAAACTTAAGGGAGTCTGCAGTAATTTTTGTTTGTTTTTCTTTCAAGCAAAACTTCTAAATGTAAAATTAAGAACGAGACTCGATGCATTAAGCCATAGTCTAGCAATCTACATTTTCATTTTTTAAAATCATTCATTTATTTAAGAGAAAAACGCGGACAAAATTTCCATTTTTACTGCGCAAGTGCGACGAGGACAGTACCGTTCGTCGACTTGAGTGTCATAGAGAAAAAAGTGCAGACCCATCTTACAATTAAACCCTTTAATTATTTTTCAGAATTTTATTTTCAATATTAAATTTTTTTTATTAATTTCATTAATTAATAATTAATTTATTGCGTTTTTGTTAACACAGACACCTAAACTGTTACATTGCCGAATATTTAAAATTTTTGAAATATCAATTAATTATTTTTAAATAATTGAATCGTTTATTTGAGAAACCCCATAAGTCATGTTTTTTACAAAATTGGGTTTTTTTCATATTTGGGTTCTTTGGATGTCCCTCCATAGAAATCAATCAAAATATGCATCAAATCAGCGTTTAAAAAAAATTAACGGGGTGACAGCAATTTCATTTAATTGAGAAAACCCATAAGTCAATGACTCAAATAAACATATGCAGTTTTAGTTTTACAGAAATAATTTTTTTTTTTTTTTTATTAAAATTCGCGCTTTTTGGGAAATTAATTTCAAATGTTGTTTTATTGTTGACTGTTGTATGACTAATTAAAATGTTTAAATTAATTATAATTTTTTGTAATTTCTGAGTTTCAGAGTTCAAATACATATTTTATAATTTATTTTATCAGTGTAATAAATGGAGTGGAAACATTTAAAAAAACAATGATTTTGTAACTTTTTTTCCGTTTGGTTGAGAAACCCCATAAGTCAATCAACTTTAAATAATTTTTTTAAGTAGTTTCAGTTAAAAAATTAAATTTTTCTTGTTGGAATCTTTTCCAGAGACCCTAACATTATTGTCTTCAATTATTTATTTATTATTTTAATGTCAAGTTTTTCCAAAAAAATGTTTTTTGTGTTTCCTGAAAAATTTTGTTTTCTTGACTTATGGGGTTTCTCAAATAAATGATTCAAATGGAATATTGGGAAAGCACAACAAGTACTCAATTCCACCTGAGGATTGATAAAGAGATCCGGAAGAAACACACTAAATGATCGCCTCTTCTTATACAACACGCTGGCCAACTCGGGTGCTATGTACGATGTGGAGATTTGGGGCTGGGCACAAAATCCAGAATTTAAACGTCTATACACAAGTGCTCACAAAATGGCACTTGGTGCAGCAAAGAACACCCCTGATTATATCTGGCAGACTGAAGCAGGAGTTCCCAGTAGCCTGTACACCACCAGGAGAAGAGCATGCATGTACATAGTGGACATCCTCAAGATGGAAAGCTTGAGATGGCGGCAGATGGCACTACGAGAGGAATGCCATCGGGGCTATTTTTAAATAAAGAAATATAAAAAATATGAATGGCAAAAAACTTGAGCGATTTAAAAAGAAAAAATATTTTATTTTACATCGTTTTTTTTTTCTTCTAAATTTTTTTTTTTATAAATTAATAATAATAAAATTAATTAGGGAACTTTAGGTTGTACTATTCCATTATTTTGTGTAACATTGTGCTGTTGCGTTTGTTCGCCAGCTGTTTGCAATAATCTTGTACGACGACGGGTGTAGTGTTGCCACAGTAATATCTGTTGGTCATCAATGAATTTAGTGCACTGTGAGTTTACGACTTCTCGTCTGAAGTGTTCGTATTGAAGTAGGTCGAGGAAGTATAAACACATAGGATATTTCAAGTATTTCGCGTACTCGGGCTCCTTCCAGTATAATAAATATTTAAGGTAGTTAACAAATGATGAATCTTTGAAGTATCCTCGTTGTGCTAAAACTGATCAATTAAATATTTAATTAATATATAAATTCACAATTAACCCGTCAACACTCCCGTTATGAGCATTTTGCTCACAGGACACAAGCGAGGGTTCCATGGCAACTGATCCCCGACAAGTGATCACACGATAATTGATCCCACAGACTAGATCCAGTTAACAACTGATCTTCTAATTCATCAGTTTCATCAAGATTTTTGTAACTTTAATTATCATCATCTTCAAAAGCTTCATATTCATCATTTTAAACCGAATGTCGATGGGATCAATTTGTGGAGATCACTTGTCGTGGTATAAAATTGTTGGGATCAGTTGACGACACACCCAAGCGAGATACTAAAAAACACGGAAGTGCTGAAGGATTGATTGATTTTTTTTAATCCCTATCAAGTAGAAAATTTATTTGTCAATTATTTTGATACCAATATTACTTAGTGCTCAAGTGCCCGTGTAAAAAAATTATTGTTCATAATGAATTTAGATATAAATTTAATCTCGAAACTCAGAACGTGACACAAATATGACTTTCATCATGAATTTGTATCAACAACTTTAATCACGTCAAAATTATGACTCAGTAAAATTTCAATCCAAGTGATCCGAAGTTCATTTACTAAATTAATTTTACAATCGAAACTGATTTACGTAAATCAAGTACTTGATAGAACAAGTTTATTGGTAATTTCTGAATCGATAAATTTGACAAAAGGTTTAATTCAGTAAAAATTCAGTCAAGTTTCTATCGAAGTCATCCCAAGTCCAATTCAAAGACGTCATAAATTAATTTTATAATCGGTACTGATTTCGAGACGAAAAGTTGGAGTAAATTCATGATGAAAGTCATATTTGTTTCGTCATGAAATTCAGACCTAAATTCATTATGAACGAAAATTTTTCTTACACGGGTAAGAGACCCACTATCCCATCAGGGAACTAGTACCCGATCACTCATGTATTTGTATGTCAATATTTAGTAAAATTTAGTAAAAATAGATATACAAATATTTGGAGTGATCGAATACTAGTTCCCTGATTGGCTAGTGGGTCTCTTACTTTAATGCTTTAAAATTAATTTGATTCTTTTTCGGTTTGAAATTTAAAAAAATTTCAATTTAGGTTCTATTAATTATTGAATACATATAAACGCTTGTAAAAAATATATTCTAGTATTTTTTTAAGATTTTATCCGCATGAAAATTATTGAGTACGAATTAAAGTACATAGAGGTAGTTGAGCAAAATAAGACTCAGTTTTTTGACAAAGAAAATTTACTACCGCAGTACGATCATTTTATAATTTTTACGATACTTAAAATAGTTGACATCTAATAATTTTTTAATTTAAAAATTACACCTAGAGCTTTTTAAATTTTTTCCATGTGCACATGTTTAATTTTTTCTTTTCTTCAAATTGAATTAAGAAAAAAATCTGAAAATTGTTAATTGTCTGCTAGCTTTGGGATCATGAATTTTTACTAAAAAAAATTTTTTTCGATTTACTACAAAATTCAAAATAATGTGATAGTAATTCTTGTATAGAAAAAAATTAAATTCTGTGTTAAAAGTAAAAACAATAATGTAAAATAAATTAACTATCCATATTCAGATTAGATAGTTACAGATTATTTATTTTAAAAATTAATTAAAAAAAAAAAAGCATTTTTAAAAACTGACTTTACCCTGGAATAAGCTTTTGTGTTAATTTGTAATAAAATAACTCAGATAAACACGAAAGAATGTTTTTTGTGGTACAAATTTCGAAATTCTCGTACTATTTGGGCCGGACAAATCACCACGTTTTTTCTACTTTAAATAAAATTTAATTTCAAAAAAATTGTGTCTCACTTTGATCCACTTTCCCTTAAATAAATTTTAAAAAAGCCTAATTTTTAATTCAGGATGTTTTGTCACCATCCAGTTTAGTGTTTTGCCACAAAATAAATAAAATAAGAAAACTTACAATTCAAATAATTCGGATTAGCCAAACATTGTACGAACTCCAATTCAACTTGAAAACGTACACGTTGCTGTTCATCTGTTTCTGGTCCACCTGATAAATGTAATAGAAAGAAATATTAAAATACTTAATTAATAATGATCCTGAACTTAACAGACGATTAAGAATTTATGAGTGTGAATGTAGCAGACATCAGACAAATTTACAATTATTAATAAATATAGTACATAATTGATAAAATAAAATTTTTTAAAACTGCACATTTAAAAAATTTTCAAATTAATAAGTGGATTTTTTATAAATATTATTTTTAAAATTATCTACTCTATTTATTTATAATTTTAAATTTGTCTGATGTCTGCTACATTTACACTCATTAACTTTAGTATTATAATTAATAAATAATTAAATAAAATAAACAAAAAAGGTTACCGTTCATTCCAATAAAAGATGGTTTTCGACCTTTTATAAAACTAGATGCCTCATCCAAACGGTTCATATTATTTAAAAACAATTTTAGCTATTAAATCTTGCTGGTTTATTTATTTTTAAACCAACACACTTTTGCATTAATTATTTAAATCATTTATAAATATTACAGATAACAAATCTAACCACAAAATAACCTATTTTGATATATTTATGTAATAATCCTACAGGCTGGTTAGTTTATTTTCCAACGGAAACCAAAATTAAAAAAAATTTTATACGTAAAAATAACTTAGTAATTATTAAATTTATTTTTACATTATTTATTATTTAATATAATATACGTCGTAAATAAATAACAAAGATATCAACACTTATACTTATTTTTGGTTAGGAAATAATAATAAATTTTAATTATATTTTTCTCGGGTAATTTCAAATATTACCGCCAGTTGATACAGTAGATTTTGAGTGGTTTGATCCTCTGTTGCTAAGCCTGTCCTGATTGCTGCGAAAGCGAAAGTTGAACGATCAGTTTTTTTCCGTATCCATTATTAACTGTTTTCCACCTTTTTCTATCTAACTTGAATTTTATTGTCATATAAATTCCTAATTTATAGTTAAAACAGTTGAAATCCATTATAAACAAAAATGATGGGTCCAGGTTCTGCGCCTTTTTTGGTTTTAAGTAAGTAAACGATAAAATATATATTTGATACTTTTTTGTTTGCACGCCGAATATTTTAGTAAATTAATATATTAACCTAAAATCATGTCGTCTTTTTTAATAATTTCAGGCCAAAATACAAAACGTGATTCTGGTAAAAGAGTCCAAAAAGAAAATATTCAAGCAGCCAAGGTGAGAATAATTAAATAACATTTCATAAAATTAATTGCTTTTTCCTTATAAGGAAATGTGCCGGTCCTGACCTCACAGGGGTGATACTCCCACGTGCCGACCATACTAAAAATATTTGTAAAAAAAGCCATTTAAAAATTTTACTATAAATTTTTTTATTGAAAATCAGAACGAAGTTTCTGAAATGAAACAATTTCGTGCGGGAATCATGTATGACCTTTTATGGGAATAATGCCATAAATTATTTATGATGGAATAAATTAAATAATATGCACCTCTAGGTAGAATTATCGATAATATACAGGGTGATCCAAAATTAGTTTTACACCGGTAAGATTGAAGGGATAATTCTGAGCATAAAGTTCCTGAACAATGTTTCTTAATTTCGAATATTGTGGGAGTTGTTAAATAGTCAAAGTGGCCAATCAGAAACGAGCTTTAGAAATAGAAAAAAATACAAACGAATAAATAATAAGTTAGGCATAGAATTTAATTCTATGAATTAATAGAATTGGGCAAGATTCTTTGGTAAGATATTTGGAGAAGCACTTTGTGAAGAATTGGACAATTCTTGACCAAGACACTTGATCGAGATTCTTTATCCAGACTGGTGGCAGACTTAGGCCAGTCTGTGACCAGAATTTGACCAGAGTCTTGACATAGACTTGCGCGAGAAACGCAAATGTGAAAAGTATAGTATTGCAGTGGTTTTCATTTATAGTCTAGTCAACAAGTTTAAAAATGTTATTTTTTTACAATTACGCATTGAGTTTGTAGTAATGCCTAGAAAAATTGATTTCCAGAATTTTTTAACACTTGAAAAATTTTGGAAGTTTCAAATTCTGACCACAGTCAAACTCAAGTCTTGACCAATAATCTTGGTCAAGAATCTGGACCAATTCTTGTACAATTCTTGATCTAAAATCTTTCTAAAGTATCTTGATCCATGCTGGCACAAGCCTTTTACCGAATTGCTACTAGGGCAGTCTCGAATTTTGTCTCGGTTTGAGACTTGAATTTTGTCTTGATTTTTGTCTAGGATTTGTCTCGGGTTCCGTCTTAATTTAAGTCTTGAATTTAGTTTCGATTTCAATTTACCGTTTCTCTTGAATTTTTTGTCTAAAATATTGTCTTGGTTTTAGTCTCGAGATTCGTCTTGGTTTGAGTCTTGAGTTTTGTCCAGGATTTTGTCTTGATTTAAGTCTTAAATTTGGTTTTTATTTCAATTTCACGTTTTTTTTTCTAATTTTTTGTCTAAAATAATGTTTTGATTTTAGTCTTGGATTAAGTCGTGGTTGCTGTCTTGGTTTTAGTCTCAAATTTTTTTTCTTGGTTTTAGTCTCGAATTTCGTCTGGATAATTACATATGCTATTTGTCAATTCCAATGTTTCAAAATTAATGACTATTTACATTAGAATTAAGTCCTATATAAAAAAAATTAGATGTGAACTTGGCTACTTGCAACACTGCAAAACTTATTATTTATTCTTTTATATTTTTTTCTATTTCTAAAGCTCATTTCTGATTGGCCACTTTAAATATTTAATAACTCCAACGATATTCAAAATTAAGAAATATTGTTCAGGAACTTTCTGCTCAGAATTATCTCCTCAATCTAACTTTCACCGGTGTAAAACTAATTCTGGATCAGCTTGTATATATATAATCATAGTGACCATATTTCTGGAAAACCTGGAAATGTCAGGGAATGATAAATATACTGGAAAAGTCAGGAAATTTCATCTCAAAGCTAGAAAAATTTTTACTTTCTTTGTTTTTTGACTGAAAAAATCCGATAAATTTTTTTTTCTGTGAAAAATGTTCAAAAAGTGGTGCGACGTAAATGCGATTGTAATACGATTTGAAAAAAAATCAGTATAAATTAATTTCAATAGCGAAAAAATGAAGCAGTTAGAAAAAAAATCTTGAAATTTTTATTATGCACGATTCCAGAACAATTAAAAATCAATCACAATTATCGAAAAAAATTTACTTAAGCCTGTAGACCGTTTCTAAGTTGAAAAAAAATTCGGGAAACTTTTTTTTCGATGGTTTTCTTAGAATTATTCCGGGACCGTGCACAATAAAAAAATTTCAAGACCAGATCAGAAAACTAGGCACTTAAAGTTACAATTTGCCTTCTTTATTTTTGTTGTATAACCATTTTCCTGTGAGTTACAGCATGTTGAAAATCACGTATAGATTTAAAATTTTTTCAATATCTTTTAGTTTTTGTGACTAGCGTATTATTGAAAAATTTTCAAGTGTTGCAATTAAATACCCGGATACTTCTTAAAATTCCCTGACATTTCCATGATATAACCCGGTTGCATTGAATTCCCTGATAATTCCCCGTCATTCCCGATTTGTGGTCAACCTGAATATGTAGTTTTGGATAAGTAAAGTAAAACACTTAGTACTCGATCAGGTGCTGGGTCTCTTATTTTATAGTTCTACGTATGTTGGATTGTATATATTTTTTTGATTATAGAAGATTGATTCAATTTAATTTAATCTCTTTTTTTGTTTGCATTAAAAATATCAGACTTCATTACAGGTAAAATTCAATGATGTTTTTGAAAAAATTTCAACAATCCAAATCGCACAATGTGTTTAATAGGCATGATACTGGAGTTCGCCGGCGTCTAAAAATTTTTGGATTTTTTTCATAACAGAATTGTAAAAAAATAATATTTGAAAAAATTGCACCTATGGTTTTTTAAATTTTCTATTTATGCATTTTGTTTTTTTTTTTTTTTTGCAATTGATTTGCTGAAAAAAGAAGAAATTAAATATAGAATCTTAAAAACTTGAATTTATTTAATTATGAGTAAAAAATTACTTATTTATGATGAACATCTTGATAATTATTTTTTTTTTTCAGGCCGTTGCTGATGTCATTAGAACTTGTCTTGGACCACAAGCAATGTTGAAAATGTTAATGGATCCAACTGGTGGAATAGTGATGACCAATGATGGAAATGCTATTTTACGTGAAATTACTGTTCAACATCCAGCTGGTAAATCAATGATTGAAATCGCTAGAACCCAAGATGAAGAAGTCGGAGATGGAACAACATCAGTAACTGTTCTTGCTGGAGAAAGTTTGGCAAGAGCTGAAGCATTTTTAGAACAAGGAATGCATCCAACTGTTATCATAAGAGCTTACAGACAACTTTTAGAAGACACGGTTGAAATTTTACAGGATAAAATTAGCGTTGAACTTGACTGTAATGATCGCAATAAATTAGTCGAAGTTGTTAAATCGTGCGTTGGTACTAAATTTATTGGACGCTGGTCTGATTTAGCGTGTCAAATTGCTTTGGATGCTGTCCATACAGTCTTACTTGAAGAAAATGGACGCCGTGAAATAGATATAAAACGTTATGCTAAAGTAGAAAAAATTCCTGGAGGTAGTATTGAAGAAAGTCATGTTCTTAAAGGAGTTATGCTGAACAAAGACGTCACTCATCCTAAAATGAAGCGATGCATAAAAAATCCACGGATTGTTCTTCTTGATTGTAATTTGGAGTACAAAAAAGGTGAATCGCAAACCAATGTTGAGATTATGAAAGATACTGATTTTACCCGTGTTTTGGAGCTAGAGGAAGAGCATATCAAAAAAGTTTGCGAAGATATAATTGCTGTTAAACCAGATGTCGTAATAACTGAAAAAGGTGTTGCTGATCTTGCTTCACATTTTTTGTTGAAAGCTGGAATTTCAGCAGTTCGTCGTGTTCGTAAATCAGACAATAATAGAATTGCACGAGCATGTGGTGCGACAATCGTCAATCGTACTGAAGAGCTTCGTGAAGATGATGTTGGTACTGGTGCTGGACTTTTTGAGATTAAAAAATTCGGCGATGACTATTTCTGTTTTATTACTGAATGTATTAATCCAAAAGCATGTACAATAGTATTGCGTGGAGCAAGTAAAGATGTTTTGAATGAAACTGAAAGAAATTTACAAGATGCTCTTCACGTTGCTCGTAATTTATTGCTGGAACCTAAATTAGTACCAGGTGGTGGTGCTACTGAGATGTCAGTTTCAAAACTTTTAATGGAGAAAGCTGCTGGAATAGCTGGTGTTGAACAATGGCCTTACAAAGCATTATCACAAGCTTTAGATATTATTCCGAAAACATTAGCTCAGAACTGCGGTGCTAATATTATTCGTACATTAACTGCATTACGTGCTAAACACGCAACTGAAGGTAATACGTGGGGTATTGATGGTGAAACCGGTGAAATTGTCGACATGAAAGTACGAGGCATTTGGGATCCATTGAGTGTTAAATTGCAAACTTATAAAACAGCTATTGAGACAGCTATTTTGCTGTTGAGAATAGATGATATTGTTTCGGGCAGCAAAAAGAAGGGCAATGAATACAACCAAAATCAAAATGCGGCTCCCACCGAAGAATCAATGAAAGAATAACTATAATAAAAAAAACTTACATAAACACACTTTTTTTTAAAAATAATAATGCTTATGTAAAAGAATATAATTATACTTGGTTCGTCATTTCATTGTCTTATATTTTTTTCAATTCATATAAAAACTAATTTTTCACACTTCGTATTTCACTAAGTTAATAAATTTTCATTTAATAAAAAAAAAACTTCGATTTTTAGTATTAAATTTTTAAATACTAAACTGTTTTACTTACCATTTATTGTAATAAATAACCTGTTGACTATCATTGTGATTTTATTAATAAATTTATATTGAAATTTGAAAATAAATGATCAAGGCGTAAATAATGACAATGATAACTAAATTTTAACAATTCGATTGCTAGATGAAAGGGAAATTGTTTCCAACTGATCTTCCCACGCATTAAATTCAAAAAAATTTATCTATGGGAAGACGTATTTCCTTACTTTCAGGAGTCAGAGTGCCATGAAGGGGGACCACTAGTGTGATCGCTCGAACAAAAGATTATTTTTGAGAATTTTTTGAAGAAAACTACTCCACGGAATGTTTTAAAGATATATTTGTGGATATATAATTGATACTAAGTAAGATTTTTGGATCAAAAAATTACAAATTCAACGAGTTATTCACAATTAAATTTATTCAATATTACATTTATGTGAAACGAGCTCTCGATACCATGATATATTAATTTGAAAAAAAATGATTTAGTTGATTACAAAAAATTAAAAGCAATTAGATTAAATATTAATTAAGTTATTAATTAAAATTATTTATCTGTTATATTTATAAAGCTTGTGACATTTTGATAAATTTGTTCAGATGAAAAAAAATTTTATTTAATTACAAAATTTTTCAAAGCAAAAAATAACTCAAAAATTTAATTATTCACAATAGTCAGCAGCGTCGTTAAATAATAATTAATTCATCAATAAAATTTATGAAATGATATATATATATACAAAACGAGCTCTCGATACCATAATATATCAATTTAAAAAAAAAATGATTTAGTTGATTACAAAGAATTAAAAGTAATTAAATTAAATATCAATTAAGTTATTATTTACAATTATTTATCTATTATATTTACGGAGCTTGTGACATTTTGATAAATTAGGTCGGACAAAATGCGTTTTATTTAATTTCAAAATTTTTCAAAGCAATAAATTATTCAAAAATTTAATTATTCACAATAGTCAGCAGCGTCGTTAAATAATAATTAATTCATCAATAAAATTTATGAAATGATATATATATATATACAAAACGAGCTCTCAATACCATGATATATTAATTTAAAAAAAAAATGATTTAGTTGATTACAAAGAATTAAAAGTAATTAAATTAAATATCAATTAAGTTATTATTTACAATTATTTATCTATTATATTTACGGAGCTTGTGACATTTTGATAAATTAGGTCGGACAAAATGCGTTTTATTTAATTTCAAAATTTTTCAAAGCAATAAATTATTCAAAAATTTAATTATTCACAATAGTCAGCAGCGTCGTTAAATAATAATTAATTCATCAATAAAATTTATGAAATGATATATATATATACAAAACGAGCTCTCAATACCATGATATATTAATTTAAAAAAAAAATGATTTAGTTGATTACAAAGAATTAAAAGTAATTAAATTAAATATCAATTAAGTTATTATTTACAATTATTTATCTATTATATTTACGGAGCTTGTGACATTTTGATAAATTAGGTCGGACAAAATGCGTTTTATTTAATTTCAAAATTTTTCAAAGCAATAAATTATTCAAAAATTTAATTATTCACAATAGTCAGCAGCGTCGTCAAATAATAATTAATTCATCAATAAAATTTATGAAATGATATATATATATACAAAACGAGCTCTCAATACCATGATATATTAATTTAAAAAAAAAATGATTTAGTTGATTACAAAGAATTAAAAGTAATTAAATTAAATATCAATTAAGTTATTATTTACAATTATTTATCTATTATATTTACGGAGCTTGTGACATTTTGATAAATTAGGTCGGACAAAATGCGTTTTATTTAATTTCAAAATTTTTCAAAGCAATAAATTATTCAAAAATTTAATTATTCACAATAGTCAGCAGCGTCGTCAAATAATAATTAATTCATCAATAAAATTTATGAAATGATATATATATATACAAAACGAGCTCTCAATACCATGATATATTAATTTAAAAAAAAAATGATTTAGTTGATTACAAAGAATTAAAAGTAATTAAATTAAATATCAATTAAGTTATTATTTACAATTATTTATCTATTATATTTACGGAGCTTGTGACATTTTGATAAATTAGGTCGGACAAAATGCGTTTTATTTAATTTCAAAATTTTTCAAAGCAATAAATTATTCAAAAATTTAATTATTCACAATAGTCAGCAGCGTCGTCAAATAATAATTAATTCATCAATAAAATTTATGAAATGATATATATATATATATACAAAACGAGCTCTCAATACCATGATATATTAATTTAAAAAAAAAATGATTTAGTTGATTACAAAGAATTAAAAGTAATTAAATTAAATATCAATTAAGTTATTATTTACAATTATTTATCTATTATATTTACGGAGCTTGTGACATTTTGATAAATTAGGTCGGACAAAATGCGTTTTATTTAATTTCAAAATTTTTCAAAGCAATAAATTATTCAAAAATTTAATTATTCACAATAGTCAGCAGCGTCGTCAAATAATAATTAATTCATCAATAAAATTTATGAAATGATATATATATATACAAAACGAGCTCTCAATACCATGATATATTAATTTAAAAAAAAAATGATTTAGTTGATTACAAAGAATTAAAAGTAATTAAATTAAATATCAATTAAGTTATTATTTACAATTATTTATCTATTATATTTACGGAGCTTGTGACATTTTGATAAATTAGGTCGGACAAAATGCGTTTTATTTAATTTCAAAATTTTTCAAAGCAATAAATTATTCAAAAATTTAATTATTCACAATAGTCAGCAGCGTCGTCAAATAATAATTAATTCATCAATAAAATTTATGAAATGATATATATATATATATACAAAACGAGCTCTCAATACCATGATATATTAATTTAAAAAAAAAATGATTTAGTTGATTACAAAGAATTAAAAGTAATTAAATTAAATATCAATTAAGTTATTATTTACAATTATTTATCTATTATATTTACGGAGCTTGTGACATTTTGATAAATTAGGTCGGACAAAATGCGTTTTATTTAATTTCAAAATTTTTCAAAGCAATAAATTATTCAAAAATTTAATTATTCACAATAGTCAGCAGCGTCGTTAAATAATAATTAATTCATCAATAAAATTTATGAAATGATATATATATATACAAAACGAGCTCTCAATACCATGATATATTAATTTAAAAAAAAAATGATTTAGTTGATTACAAAGAATTAAAAGTAATTAAATTAAATATCAATTAAGTTATTATTTACAATTATTTATCTATTATATTTACGGAGCTTGTGACATTTTGATAAATTAGGTCGGACAAAATGCGTTTTATTTAATTTCAAAATTTTTCAAAGCAATAAATTATTCAAAAATTTAATTATTCACAATAGTCAGCAGCGTCGTCAAATAATAATTAATTCATCAATAAAATTTATGAAATGATATATATATATACAAAACGAGCTCTCAATACCATGATATATTAATTTAAAAAAAAAATGATTTAGTTGATTACAAAGAATTAAAAGTAATTAAATTAAATATCAATTAAGTTATTATTTACAATTATTTATCTATTATATTTACGGAGCTTGTGACATTTTGATAAATTAGGTCGGACAAAATGCGTTTTATTTAATTTCAAAATTTTTCAAAGCAATAAATTATTCAAAAATTTAATTATTCACAATAGTCAGCAGCGTCGTTAAATAATAATTAATTCATCAATAAAATTTATGAAATGATATATATATATACAAAACGAGCTCTCAATACCATGATATATTAATTTAAAAAAAAAATGATTTAGTTGATTACAAAGAATTAAAAGTAATTAAATTAAATATCAATTAAGTTATTATTTACAATTATTTATCTATTATATTTACGGAGCTTGTGACATTTTGATAAATTAGGTCGGACAAAATGCGTTTTATTTAATTTCAAAATTTTTCAAAGCAATAAATTATTCAAAAATTTAATTATTCACAATAGTCAGCAGCGTCGTCAAATAATAATTAATTCATCAATAAAATTTATGAAATGATATATATATATACAAAACGAGCTCTCAATACCATGATATATTAATTTAAAAAAAAAATGATTTAGTTGATTACAAAGAATTAAAAGTAATTAAATTAAATATCAATTAAGTTATTATTTACAATTATTTATCTATTATATTTACGGAGCTTGTGACATTTTGATAAATTAGGTCGGACAAAATGCGTTTTATTTAATTTCAAAATTTTTCAAAGCAATAAATTATTCAAAAATTTAATTATTCACAATAGTCAGCAGCGTCGTTAAATAATAATTAATTCATCAATAAAATTTATGAAATGATATATATATATACAAAACGAGCTCTCAATACCATGATATATTAATTTAAAAAAAAAATGATTTAGTTGATTACAAAGAATTAAAAGTAATTAAATTAAATATCAATTAAGTTATTATTTACAATTATTTATCTATTATATTTACGGAGCTTGTGACATTTTGATAAATTAGGTCGGACAAAATGCGTTTTATTTAATTTCAAAATTTTTCAAAGCAATAAATTATTCAAAAATTTAATTATTCACAATAGTCAGCAGCGTCGTCAAATAATAATTAATTCATCAATAAAATTTATGAAATGATATATATATATACAAAACGAGCTCTCAATACCATGATATATTAATTTAAAAAAAAAATGATTTAGTTGATTACAAAGAATTAAAAGTAATTAAATTAAATATCAATTAAGTTATTATTTACAATTATTTATCTATTATATTTACGGAGCTTGTGACATTTTGATAAATTAGGTCGGACAAAATGCGTTTTATTTAATTTCAAAATTTTTCAAAGCAATAAATTATTCAAAAATTTAATTATTCACAATAGTCAGCAGCGTCGTCAAATAATAATTAATTCATCAATAAAATTTATGAAATGATATATATATATATATACAAAACGAGCTCTCAATACCATGATATATTAATTTAAAAAAAAAATGATTTAGTTGATTACAAAGAATTAAAAGTAATTAAATTAAATATCAATTAAGTTATTATTTACAATTATTTATCTATTATATTTACGGAGCTTGTGACATTTTGATAAATTAGGTCGGACAAAATGCGTTTTATTTAATTTCAAAATTTTTCAAAGCAATAAATTATTCAAAAATTTAATTATTCACAATAGTCAGCAGCGTCGTTAAATAATAATTAATTCATCAATAAAATTTATGAAATTATATATATATATACAAAACGAGCTCTCAATACCATGATATATTAATTTAAAAAAAAAATGATTTAGTTGATTACAAAGAATTAAAAGTAATTAAATTAAATATCAATTAAGTTATTATTTACAATTATTTATCTATTATATTTACGGAGCTTGTGACATTTTGATAAATTAGGTCGGACAAAATGCGTTTTATTTAATTTCAAAATTTTTCAAAGCAATAAATTATTCAAAAATTTAATTATTCACAATAGTCAGCAGCGTCGTTAAATAATAATTAATTCATCAATAAAATTTATGAAATTATATATATATATACAAAACGAGCTCTCAATACCATGATATATTAATTTAAAAAAAAAATGATTTAGTTGATTACAAAGAATTAAAAGTAATTAAATTAAATATCAATTAAGTTATTATTTACAATTATTTATCTATTATATTTACGGAGCTTGTGACATTTTGATAAATTAGGTCGGACAAAATGCGTTTTATTTAATTTCAAAATTTTTCAAAGCAATAAATTATTCAAAAATTTAATTATTCACAATAGTCAGCAGCGTCGTCAAATAATAATTAATTCATCAATAAAATTTATTAAATAATATATATATATATACAAAACGAGCTCTCAATACCATGATATATTAATTTAAAAAAAAAATGATTTAGTTGATTAAAGAATCAAAAGTAATAAAATTATTCAAAAATCGCCGCACGTTTAAATATTAAACATTAATTAAGTTATTATTAGTGTATTGTACACGAGAACCTGCTATCCTACCGGCGTCGTCGACGGTCTCTATTTTCACTGTCAGGCACATATCCTGGTAAATTCTCACTGGAACATCCTGAAGGCGTTGGAAGGTCCAGTGTTGATGATGAAGTAACCGGAGCTACTGGACGTGGATTTGCAGCTACTGGACCCAGTGGACGTCTATTTGCAGCTATTGGAGACACTTGAGGTGGATATGCAATACGTAATTGGTTGTAACATTTTTCAAAATCACCCAAATTTTGTTCAATGATTCTCTTAACGTCATTTTTAACTGTCTGTTGTTTACTTAATACGCCATTTTTGACGATTTCTGATTGGCTTGTAAACATTTCATGAACTGATTTTCTATAGACAGCATCGACTGACTCGTCAGAATTTTTTAAAATCTGACAAAACTCATTCCACAATCCAGATGTTACTACCGGGTCAAAATTAGTTAGACGTTGAATGTACTCTTCGTACGTTGAATGAACCGGGCAGCCTTCGAGGACTGCTTTAATAAGATCGTGGAGGGTCACTGGACAATTATTTGAATCACTAGGTTTCATTTCACTATTATAACGTTTCTTTTATTCACAAGTTCAAACCGTCGACGAGATGCAATAGCGTCGACAGTCAGAATAGAATTGAATGTCCACTCTGTCTGATAAACGTTCGATACCTTTACGTGATTCAATCCCAATAATTATTGACCAATCATTATCGAGCATTACAATATACTCTGTAAGGGTATTTGAATTTAGTCTTATCTTCAATATTAATTTTAAACTATAGAAAACGAGTATAGGAAGTTTACTAATCGTATTAAAGTTTATTTTCCCACGATAAGATTTTATGTGCGATACTGATTTCCATAGATAGATAAATATCTTTATAAAAATGATTAATCATCGTTCGTAGCTCTGACTTTGTAGTTAAATTAAATTAATTAAAATACCAAGTTCTTGGTATTTTATAGGTATGAATATTAGACAGCAACTAAAGATTAATATTTAGTTTGTCATTCTTCGAAAGTATACAAGTACAAATTGATAATCGGTAGTTGTAACGCAGGAAAATATATATTTTAATATGTATTTGAATTCAGTCTTATCTTCATGTACTCCGCTGAAAATCTTTAAGGGGCTTCTTTTCAGCCCCCCCAGAGACCGTTAAGAAGTTGCGTGGGATAATCCGGTCCGGAACACCCTCTGCAATCATCCCTTAACTTAAAAAAATTTTTAAAAAATAGTACAAATCGAAATACCCCGCTGGAAATCTTTCAGGGACTTCTTTTCAGCCCCCCAGTGACCTTCACGAAGTTGCGTGGGATAATCCGGTCCGGAACACCCTCTGCGATCATCCCTTAGCTTAAAAAAATTTTTAAAAAATAGTACAAATCGAAATACCCCGCTGGAAATCTTTCAGGGGCTTCTTTTCAGCCCCCCAGTGACCTTCACGAAGTTGCGTGGGATAATCCGGTCCGGAACACCCTCTGCGATCATCCCTTAACTTAAAAAAATTTTTAAAAAATAGTTCAAGTCATTTATAAATATTACAGATACCAAATCTAACCACAAAATAAACTATTTTGATATATTTATGTAATAATCCTACAAGCTGGCTAGTTTATTTTTCAACGGAAACAAAAATTAAAAAAAAAATTTCATACGTAAAAAAAACTTAGTAATTATTAAATTTATTTTTACATTATTTATTATTTAATATAATATACGTCGTAAATAAATAACAAAGATATCAACACTTGTACTTATTTTTGGTTAGGAAATAATAATAAATTTTAATTATATTTTTCTCGGGTAATTTCAAATGTTACCGCCAGTTGATACAGTAGATTTTGAGTGATTTGATCCTCTGTTGCTAAGCTTGTCCTGATTGCTGTGAAAGTTAGTTCAACGATTGTGTCCATTATTAACTGTTGTCCACCTTTATCTATCTAACTTGAAATTTATTGTCATATAAATTCCTAATTTATAGTTAAAACAGTTGAAATCCATTATAAACAAAAATGATGGGTCCGGGAACTGCGCCTTTATTGGTTTTAAGTAAGTAAACGATAAAATATATATTTGATACTTTTTTGTTTGCACGCTGAATATTTTAGTAAATTAATATATTAACCTAAAATCATGTCGTCTTTTTTAACAATTTCAGGCCAAAATACAAAACGTGATTCTGGTAAAAAAGTCCAAAAAGAAAATATTCAAGCTGCCAAGGTGAGAATCATTAAATAACATTTTATAAAGTTAATTGCTTTTTCCTTATAAGGAAATGTGCCGGTCCCTAACCTCACAGGGGTGATACTCCCACGTGCCGACCGTACTAAAAATATTTGTAAAAAAAGCCATTTAAAAATTGTACGATAAATTTTTTTGTTGAAAATCAGAACGACCCGATAAAAAATGTTTAGATCCAAGCATTTATGATTGGATCCAAACAGTCAGATATGCTTGGATCCAAATTTTGACGCGATTCAAAGAGATCTCACTATATCTAAGTATATACAAACAGATCTTAAAATATCCAAAGAGATCCAAATAGATCTTACTATATCCACGAATATAAAAGCGTATCCAAGCAGATCTGCGTAAATGTCGATCTTTAAAAAAATCTACATAGATTTAAGCACGTATATCTAAAGAAGTTTCACTACATTCTAATGAATGCATGTATAAATATATTATACTTTAGACCTTTCTAAAAACAATATCTACTCACATCTTGGATCTTATTGCTATTACCTCTTAATGCTTTTGATGAACCTATATGTATAACATATATCAAAAGTCAATTGATATTTGAGTAAAAAAAATAGATGAATACTTTAGAAATAATGATCAAACTGATTTATTTTATTTATTCATTACAATATCAAGTATATGATTTAAATAACATATATATCAAAATCAGTAAGAAATAAAAAGGAGAAAATGTTTGATTTTTGTTTGTTTATTAAATAAAATAAATAAAGAATTAAAAAAAAAATTAAATAAATAAATACACCAGTTTTAATATTACTGGATCTGACACACAATATTGGATATAAATTCTTGGATATACGTATATCTGCTTGGATATGAATTATTTTTGCATCTATATACCCACATACATACAGATGGGTCTAAGCAGATATAACTATATGTACTTATATATGCTTGGATATAAGTATATCTGCTTGTATATAAATCTCTATATCTGCTTATATATAGTTGGATCTGAGCAGATATAACTATATATACTTGTACATGCTTAAATGTAAGCATATCTGCATGGATATCAATTTTTATATCTGCTTATATATAGTTGGATCTGAGCAGATATACTTATATATGCTTGGATATGTGTATATCTACTTGGATATCAATCATAATACATCTCTATATCTGCTTATATATGATTAGATCTGAGCAGATATAATTATGTATGTTTATATCTAGCAAGATCAAATATTTGGATCTATTTGGATACACACAGATACAAAAAGATCCAGACATATCTGGTTGGATCCAAACGTTTTTTATCGGGGAAGTTTCTAAAATGAAATACTTTCGTGCGGGAATCATGTATGACCTTTTATGGGAATAATGCCATAAATTATTTATAATAGAATAAATTCAATGATATGCACCCCCAGGTAGAATTATCGATCATGTACAGGGTGATCCAAAATTATTTTTACACCGATGAGGTTTAGATTAAGGGGATAATTCTGAGCATAAAGTTCCTGAACAACGTTTCTTAATTTCGAATATTATGGGAGTTATTAAATAGTCAAAGTGGCCAATAAGAAACGAGCTTTAGAAATAGAAAAAAATATAAAAGAATAAATAATACACAGTAAAAAATATTGTGTATTTGTGTCGAAAACGGTTTGTGTTAAAAATTGTAGTGTGTTCAACTAACACAAAGTTTGTGTCACTTTATTTTTTAACATAAAAAATGTGTTACACACTATTTATTAACCCATTTTGTGTGTTACTGTGGATTCTTTGCGCCCTCTTGTGGCGATATTTCAACATAATCTTTGTGTTAAAAAGGGGTTACACAAAGTTTGTGTCGAAAATTCAACACCAATTTTGTGTCAACCGGTTTAACACACAAACTGTGTTGATTTTACACAATATTTTTTTCTCCTTGACGGGCGGAAAGCGTCAACTTTCGTCCCGCTATGCAAAACGAAGTTGCCGCTTTCCGCCTCCGTCGAGGAGAAAAATAGCATACACTCCTCGGGAAGTAAATAAGAACGCCTCAGATCACATGTTTGTTGACCTCGGCTTCGCCTCGGCCAACAATTACATGATCTGAGACATTTCTTACTTTACTTCCCTCGATGTGTAATATACTATTAGTGTGTAAGTTAGGCATAGAATTTAATTCAAATAGAAATCGTCATTTATTTTGAAACATTCGAATTGGCAACTAGCTCATATAACCATCCATAAAAAATTTTAGTCTAGAATTTTGTCTTGGTTTCACTCTAGTAGCAATGCAATTGGGCAAGATTCTTTGGCGAGATATTTGGAGAAGCGCTTTGTAAAAAATTGAACAATTCTTGACCCAGACACTTGATCAAAATTCTTTATCCAGACCTGGGCCAGTCTGTGACCAGAATTTCTCCAGATTCTTGACCCAGAGTCTTGCACGAAAAACGCAAAAGACGACGAGCGCGCACCTATTTCCCTCTCTTCCACTTGAATGTAAAAAGTATAGTATTGCAGTGGTTTTCATTTATATTCTAGTCAACAAGTTTAAAAATGTTATTATTTTACAATTACGCATTGAGTTTGTAGTAATGCCTAGAAAAATTGATTTCCAGAATTTTGTAGCACTTGAAAAATTTCGGAAATTTCAAATTCTGACCACAGTCTCGCTCAAGTCTTGACCAATAATCTTGATCAAGAATCTGGACAAATTCTTGTACAATTCTTGATCTAAAATCTTTCTAAAATTGATCCATGCTGGCACAAGGCTTTTACTAAATTGCTACGAGGGCAGTCTCGAATTGTGTCTCGGTTTAAGACTTGAATTTTGTCTTGATTTTTGCCTAGGATTTGTCTAGGGTTCCGTCTTAATTTAAGTCTTGAATTTAGTTTCGATTTCAATTTACCGTTTCTCTTGAATTTTCTGTCTAAAATATTGCCTTGGTTTTAGTCTCGAGATTCGTCTTGGTTTGAGTCTTGAGTTTTGTCCAGGATTTTGTCTTGATTTAAGTCTTAAATATGGTTTCTATTTCAATTTCACGTTTTTTTTTTCTAATTTTTTGTCTAAAATAATGTTTTGATTTTAGTCTTGGATTAAGTCGTGGTTGCTGTCTTGGTTTTAGTCTCGAATTTCGTCTGGATAATTACATATGCTATTTGTCAATTCCAATGTTTCAAAATTAATGACTATTTACATTAGAATTAAGTCCTATAAAAAAAAAATCAGATGTGAACTTGGCTACTTGCAACACTGCAAAACTTATTATTTATTCTTTTATATTTTTTTCTATTTCTAAAGCTCATTTCTGATTGGCCACTTTGAATATTTAATAACTCCTACAATATTCAAAATTAAAAAATATTGTTCAGGAACTTTCTGCTCAGAATTATCTCCTCAATCTGAATTTCACCGGTGTAAAACTAATTCTGGATCACCCTGTATATTTGATCAGAGTGACAACATTTCTGGAAAACCTGGAAATGTCAGGGAATGATAAATATACTGGAAAAGTCAGGGAATTTCATCTCAAAGCTAGAAAAATTTTTACTTTCTTTGTTTTTTGACTGAAAAAATCAGATAAATTTTTAACTTCCCGCTAAGAAAATCGACGATTTTCGAAAAATTGGGAAGTTATTGTTTTCACCCCGATTTTCGAAAGTCGAGTTTTCATCAGATGTCGACGTTTTGTGGTCCTAGGATGCTATTCTGACTATTTTCAGAATGATGTCCGAGTGTATGTATGTATTAGGGTGTCCGTTATTTCCCAAGTTGTTATTTTTTTTGCTGTCGCCCCCTGAACTTTTAGTTTTTTCCCTAAAAAAAATTATCCAACCTAAATAAGCTTTTAATTTTCAAATTAAACCGTGCCGAAATCATGTTACATTTTCCATTTAAATAACATGGAATTTTTTAACTTTTTACATTAAATTTTTTACCTCTGAAGCAAATAAAACTATAAATAGGATCAAGATAAGTTTTGATAGGAAATTTTCCGCTCTACAAAAAAGGTCTCTTTGATTTTTTCGATAAAATCATTCCTTTAAAAGTTATTCGTGGTTAAAGTTATATTCATAGTTTTTATCATAGTTCTTCAAGTTTTGCTGAAATTTTCTGTGGTACAATTATTAAACTCATCTGTAAATGTTTCAAAAATTTTCTTATACAAGCTTGCACGTACAACTTGCACTAAATACTGTTTTTGTTCTACTTTAGTAGTCAAAATATTGATGTAGTCTTGAATCAATTGAACCGCTCGTTCAGCCACATCGTTAATAACTTGCAGATTATTAACGATGTTCACACCTTCCAAGTAATCATTATTGGTAGACCATGTCTCAACATTAAACTCTAAAAAATTTTTATTTGTGTTGAATCGATCAAAAAACTTACTCGAATTAGAATTAATAAAAAAAGTCAATATCTTTTTTTTTTTTGATCATTTCACTGTCTGAATTTTCTATGTAGCGTTTAGGGGAATCAACATAGTCAATTTAGACAGTAAAATTATCAATTTATAAAAAAAAAAGATATTGACTTTTTTATTAATTCTAATTCGAGTAAGTTTTTTGGTCGATTCACCATAAATAAAAATTTTTTAGAGTTTAATGTTGAAACATGGTCTACCAATAATGATTACGTGGAAGGTGTGAGCATCGTTAATAATCTGCAAGTTATTAACGATGTGGCTGAAAGAGCGGTTCAATTGATTCATGACTACATCAACATTTTGATTACTAAAAAAGAACAAAAACAGTATTTAGTGCAAGTTGTACGTGAATACAGAGATACTTCTCCTAACGCTACAAAACGCTGTTTAACAAAAAAAAGTGATTAAAAAAAGAAAAAATATATATTGTAACTATTGAGCTTGTATAAGAAAATTTTTGAAACATTTACAGATGAGTTTAATAATTGTACCACAGAAAATTTCAGCAAAACTTGAAGAACTATGATAAAAACTATGAATATAACTTTAACCACGAATAACTTTTAAAGGAATGATTTTATCGAAAAAATCAAAGAGACCTTTTTTGTAGAGCGGAAAATTTCCTATCAAAACTTATCTTGATCCTATTTATAGTTTTATTTGCTTCAGAGGTAAAAAATTTAATGTAAAAAGTTAAAAAATTCCATGTTATTTAAACGGAAAATGTAACATGATTTCGGCACGGTTTAATTTGAAAATTAAAAGCTTATTTAGGTTGGATAATTTTTTTTAGGGAAAAAACTAAAAGTTCAGGGGGCGACAGCAAAAAAAATAACAACTTGGGAAATAACGGACACTCTAGTATGTATGTATGTATGTATGTATGTATGTATGTATGTATGTATGTATGTATGTGTGTGTGTGTGTGTGTGTGTGTGTGTGTGTGTGTGTGTGTGTGTGTGTGTGTGTGTGTGTGTGTGTGTGTGTGTGTGTGTGTGTGTGTGTGTGTGTGTGTGTGTGTGTGTGTGTGTGTGTGTGTGTGTGTGTGTGTGTGTGTGTGTGTGTGTGTAAACTTTTTGTAACGTTTTAACTAATGAATCCATTTAGATGGTTGAGGTGGCAACCGAAAGAGCTTGTTTGCCCTCAACTTTCCTGAAAATTTCAGATCATTTGATCAAGCAGACTCGAAAATATTGGCGAATGACGAAAAAAAAAATTTTTTTTTTTAGTTTTTTAGTGATTTCTCAGAAACGACTCGAACGATCGACTTCAAAATCTAGTCAGCTCTAGAACTTTATAAGCCGCGTCAAATGCCACCTCAACCATCTCAATCGGTTAATTTGTTCGAGAGATATCGATGGCGAAAGAAATGATAAAAAATGGTTTTTTTCGATTATCTTTGAAGTGACTCATCCGATCAATTTCAAAATTTAATCAGCTCTAGAATTCAAGAAAACGCACCGATTGCCATCTCAAACGTCAAAATCGGTTGATTAATTCAATAGATATCAGCGCTGAAAAGTTAAAAAAATAACATTTTATGTTATTGTTTCCAGATAAATCAAAATATAGTGTGCTGAAATGTGTCCGAAATCATACCAACTCTTCCTCTTTATAGTCTCTTCCGATCATCAGATAATGTCATATAACTTGTTCCTTAGTTTTAAACATATTGTCAGCAAAAAATTGAAAAACCCAGTCTTCAATTTTTTTCTCGGATATTCCATATATTATTGCTCTGACCTAAGTCAAAACTCATTCAAATCTTGATTTTGATCACTGACATTGATTTCTGCCTCAACACATTTATTTCAGAGAACATAATTTAAAAGCCACTTCTTCATTAATGATTTTCGATTCTTAACTTTTCAAACTCTAGCATAAAACGTAACTTGTTAGAGCCCGAGAAGCTCATAAAAAAACGACTCCATGTAATACCATTTTCGAGCTCGAAGAGCTCGAAAATATATTCACAGTGATGTTTTCAAGCTCCTTGAGCTCGAAAACAGCGGGAAGTTTTGGGGCTGGCCCGCAGGGTCAACCGACGCCCAGATTTTTGTTTCTGTAAAAAATGTTCAAAAAGTAGCGCGACGTAAATGCGATTGTCATACAATTTGAAAAAAAAATCAGTATAAATTAATTTCAATAGCGAAAAAATGAAGCAGTTAGAAAAAAAATCTTGAAATTTTTATTATGCACGATTCCAGAACAATAAATAATCAATCACAATTATCGAAAAAAATTCACTTACGCCTATGGACCGTTTCTAAGTTGAAAAAAAATTTGGGAAACTTTTTTTTCGATGGTTTTCTTAGAATTATTCCGGGACCGTGCGCAATAAAAAAATTTCAAGACCAGATCAGAAAACTAGGCACTTGAAGCTACAATTTGCCTTCTTTATTTTTGTTGTATAACCATTTTCTTCCGAGTTACAGCCTGTTGAAAATCACGTATAGATTTAAAATTTTTTCAATATCTTTTAGCTTTTGTGATTAGCGTATTATTGAAAAATAGATACTTCTTAAAATTCCCTGACATTTCCATGATATAACCCAGTTGAATTGAATTCCCTGATAATTCCCCGTCGTTCCCGAATTGTGGTCCCCCTGAATATGTAGTTTTGGATAAGTAAAGTAAAAGACTTACATGGAAAAAAATGAAGTAAATAAATTGAGAATGACAAGTAATATAATGATAAAGTGATCCGTAAATACCATCATTCTAAATAGTAATTTTTTTATTTATGATCAAAACGTAAATAATTACAGGATAAGTATGAAAATTTATTGTCTATGTAAGATAAATTACTATTTGAACTTTAAAAATCGTAACTGATACTTAGAAAATAGACGACACGTATTATAAAATTTACTATTTGAATGTTAAAATTCCCCATATTGACAACCGGGTTCCGTGTTATAATTTCAAATAGCAAGTTTTAAAGTTTTTTTTTTCCGTGTAGTTCTCTGATCGGGTGCTCGGTCTCTTACTTTATAGTTCTACGTATGTTGGATTGTATATATTTTTTCGATTATAGAAGATTGATTCAATTCAATTTAATCTCTTTTTTTGTTTGCATTAAAAATATCAGACTTCATTACAGGTAAAATTCAATGATGTTTTTAAAAAAATTTCAACAATCCAAATCGTACAATGTGTTTAATAGGTATGATACTGGAATTAGCCGGCGTCTAAAAATTTTTGTGTTTTTTTCAAAACAGAATTGTAAAAAATTAATATTTGAAAAAATTGCACCTATGGTTATTTAAATTTTCGATTTGTGCATTTTGTTCTTTTTTTGTAATTGATTTGCTGAAAAAAGAAAAAATTAAATATAGAATCTTAAAAACTTGAATTTATTTAATTATGAGTAAAAAATTACTTATTTATGATGAACAACTTAATAATTGTTTTTTTTTTAGGTCGATGCTGATGTCATTAGAAGTTGTCTTGGACCACAAGTAATGTTGAAAATGTTAATGGATCCAACTGGTAAAATAGTGATGACCAATGATGAGAATGTTATTTTACGTGAAATTACTGTTCAACATTCGGCTGGTAAATCAATGATTGAAATCACTAGAACCCAAGATGAAGAAGTTGGAGATGGAACAACATCAGTAACTGTTCTTGCTGGAGAAAGTTTGGCAAGAGCTGACGCATTTTTAGAACGAAGAATGCGTCCAACTATTATCATAAGAGCATACAGAGAAGCTTTAGAAAACATGTTTGAAATTTTACAAGATAAAATTAGCGTTGAATTTGACTGTAATGATCGCAATAAATTAGTCGAAGTTGTTAAATCATGCGCTGGTACTAAATTTATTGAATGCTGGTCTGATTTGGCGTGTAAAATTGCTTTCGAGGCTGTCCGTAAAAACTTACTTGAAGAATATGTGCGCCGTGAACTAGATATAAAAGAAAGATAAGAAATAATAGATATAAAGAAAGGGCAATGAATACAACCAACATCAAAATGCGGGTCCCACAGAAGAATCAATGAAAGAATAACTATAATAAAAAAAACTTACATAAACACACTTTTTTTTAAAAATAATAATGCATATGTAAAAGAATATAATTATACTTGGTTCGTTATTTCATTGTCTTGTAGTTTTTTCAATTTATATAAAAACTAATTTTTCAGACTTTTTATTTCACTACACTGTAAAAAATCGGGAGTGAATCCGGATTTAATTTCAATCCGAATTCACTCCGCATTCACTGCCACTCGGAGTTCCGGAGTTATAAAAAAAAATCATTTCGCATGCGTCCGGAGTTTTAACATTTAAATGAATTTATATTAAACTGTTAATCAGTAAGTGTGTGTGAGTTCGCATGTGAGTGTGTGTGCGAGTATATGTGTGTGCGAGTGTACGCGAGTGCGTGCATATACTCTTCTACAATGATAGCGATCTTCGCAGTGCATAAAATCAAAAAAAACAAAAATTTTACTAAACTAGAAGGTATTTCCCGTACCAAGACCCTTGGGCTAAGAAAAAAATTAAAATTTAACAAAATGACGGATTTAAAAAAAAAAATTCAAATTTTGCACGAAAATTTGATCATATTTGGCCTGCCAAAATTACATTTTTTATTCGATCGGAAATCTGGAGGTCCATGGCACGTCGAAACATATATGCAAAATAAGCTGCTAATTCGAATCAAATTGATCGGATGATTTGTCTTCGAGTTATAACTGCAGCGATTTTGGAAAATGTATTTTCGAGAACCGATAAGCGGCTGCAATTCAGATGGCTGTAACTCAAAAAAAACTATTCGACAAATGCACTTTAAATTTTAGTATGTTATTTTTGAAAGTATAGACTGTCGAACTATGCAAAAAAATTCCTGGTAGATTTGGATTACGGTAAATTACCGTAATTTACGGTATTCGTAAGAATCGTGGTATTTTACGGTAACAAGTGTGACCGTCATTTGCACAGCAGGCTTATCAAAAAAAACTTTGTGACGCCAGTGACCGTCTCAAAACGGTATCTTTTCTTAGGGCAAATACATTTTATTTAATTACAAAATTTTTCAAAGCAATAAATTATTCAAAAACTTAATTATCCACAATAGTCAGCAGCGTTGTCAAATAGTAAATAATTTATTAATCATATTTATTAAATATTGCATACATATATATACGAGAAGCTCATGATCCCTTGATAAATTAATTTAAACAAATGTAGATGACAAAAAATGAAAATAAAATAGTAAATTATTTATAAATCACTGCGTCGTTTCAATATTAAATATTAATTAAGTTATTAATTAAAAGTATTTATGTATTATATTTATGGAGCTTGCAACATTTTGATAAATTTCTTAGGACAAATACATATTATTTTATTACAAAAATTTTCAAAGTAATAAATTATCCAAAAACTGAATTGTCCACAATAGTCGGCAGCGTCGTCAAATAATAATTAATTCATCAATCAAATTTATTAAATATTACATATAATATTCTACAGTAATATAAAACGAAGACATTTCATTTAAAATAAATTTTTTATTTTTTATTATTGTTATAAGTTATAATCATTGAAGAAATGATGCTTTACAAAAATTTCATTCCAATAGTCACTTTACATTATTCGTTAATTATAGCAATCACTTCATTGAATTTATTTGAACAAAATATGTTTTAGTTGATTACAAAAATTATTTGAAACAATAAATTATTTAAAAATTGAATCATTCGCAATACTCTGCAGCGTCATTACATATTAATTAATTTATCAATTAAAACTATTGATGTATTATATATATATGAAGCTCTCGATATTTTAACAAATTTTTTCGGACAAAATACATTTTATTTAATTACAAAATTTTGCAAAGTAATAAATTATTCACAAACTTAATTATCCACAATAGTCAGCAGCGCCGACAAATATTAATTAATTCATCAATCAAATTTTCAAATATTACATACATATATATATATATATACGAGGAGCTCACGATATTTTGGTAAATTAATTTGAACAAAAAATATTTTAGTCGATGACAAAAAAAAAACAAATTATAAATTATTTAAAAGTAGCTGCGTCGTTTTAATATCGAATATTAATTAAGTTATTAATTAAAGTTATTTATCTATTATATTTACGGAGCTTGTGACATTTTGATAAATTAGGTCGGACAAAATACATTTTATTTAATTACAAAATTTTTCAAAGCAATAAATTATTCAAAAATTTAATTATTCACAATAGTCAGCAGCGTCGTCAAATAATAATTAATTCATCAATCAAATTTATTAAATGTTATATATATACAAAACGAGCTCTCGATGTCTTGATAAATTAATTTCAACTAAAAATATGATTTAGTTGATTAGAAAAAATTAAATAAAATATAAATTATTCAAAAATCGCTGCGTCGTTTAAATATTGAATATTAATTAATTCATTAATTCAATTTATTTATGTATTATATGTATGAAGCTTGCGATATCTAGATAAATTTATTTGAACAAAATATGTTTCATTTCATTGCAAAAATTATTTGAAATACTGAATTTTTTAAAAATTGGATTAATCGCAATATTAAGTTGCGTCGTTATATATTAACAAATTTATCAATTAAATTTATTAAAGTATTGTACACCAGCCTTGCTCAGCACTTGATTTAGATTGTGGAAGGTCCCCAACAACATAGGTTATTGGTTTCTCGGTATTTTCTATTTCTACATACATTTGTTCTTCCTCATCAAAACCAAATGCTTTCCCTGTATGAATAAATTAATAAATATAATTCATAATTATCCCCATCACTTATACGTCAGTTTAATCTAAAATTAAATTATAAATTGTAAAAAACTTACTTATCGTGGAGATTATTAAAGAAGGGCATGCCGAAATTAAGTGGATGCAAATGAACAATGCGAGTGATAACAGGACCGATTGCACAAACATATTTTGTTAATTATTTGTAATTCACTAATTCAAAGACTATGAGATAGTATTCACTCAATTTAATTACTTTGAGAATAAAATTTGTCAAGAGCTTGTTAGAGCTACGTGCGGTGACAGTCAGAATAGAATTGAATGTCTAGTCTGTCTGATAAACGTTCGATACCTCCAAGAGACTAAATCCCAATAATTATTGACCAATCATTATCGAGCATTACAACATACTTTGTAAGGGTATTTGAATTTAGTCTTATCTTCAATATTAATTTTAATCTATAGAAAACGAGTATAGGAAGTTTACTAATCGTATTAAAGTTTATTTTTCAACAATAAGATTTTATGTGCGATACTGATTTCCATAGATAGATAAATAATTTCTAAAAATGAATAATCATTATTCGTACCTCTGACTTTGTAGTTAAATTAAATTAATTAAAATACCAAGTTCTTGGTATTTTATAGGTATGAATATTAGACAGCAACTAAAAATTAATATTTAGTTTGTAATTCTTCGAAAGTATATAAGTATAAATTGATAATCGGTAGTTGTAACCTAGGAAAATATATATTTTAAGTTCGTTAATCCGAGTCCAAAGAGAGAGTACGATGTACACCCGGGAGATAAGGGTTCGAGTCTCGGCCAAGCCAAATAATTTATATTGTATGGTACCGACGGTAATTTGAGACATTGTATAAAACTTACACTAACACTAATATACGCTACAAATAAACATATAGATTAGACTGGGCCAAAAAAATTGATTATGTTTTTTTCTTAGCTATATCGAGAATATTATTCATAATGACAAAAAAAAAATTTCATGAAAGTTTGAGCCTTTAATATTAATTTTAAGAGGTCTATCATCGCTATTTTTAATTTTAATTCATAATTTGATGTTCTACGTCAAAACAGCTAAAACGTTTAAGTAAAAAAAATTCATTTCCACTTATTCTTTTGTAAAATTAAATTCCCTACAAAAAAGGTCTGATTACAAATTTGCGTCAGAGAAGCCGTTTTCGATTAATTAAGCTTAATAAATTGATATATTTTTTCGATTTAACATTTCAACTTTTGAATTTTGTAACTGAGGAATTAATAAATATCTAAAGAAGACCATGACAGATTCTTGAAGGAAATTTAATGCTCTACAAAAAAGGTCTCTTAAAATTTTTTGCTAAATTCACTCCTTCGAAAGTTATTCAGGTTATTAAAACCGTTTTGACTCAACTTCAACCTTGAATAACTTTCAAAGGAGTCAATTTAGCAAAAAATTTTTAGAAACCTTTTTTGTAGAACATTAAATTTTCTTCAAGAATCTGTCATGGTCTTTTTTAGATATTTATTGATTCGTCAGTTACAAAATTCAAAAGTTGAAATGATAAATCGAAAAAATATATCAATTTATTAAGTTTAATTAATTGGAAATGGCTTGTCTGACGAAAATTTTCAATCAAACCTTTTTTGTAGGGAATTTAATTTTACATAAGAATAAGTGGAAATGAATTTTTTTTACTGCAATGTTTTAGCAGTTCTGACATAAAACATCAAATTATGAATTAAAATTAAAAATAGCGATGATAGACCTCTTAAAATTAATATTAAAGGCTCAAACTTTCATGAAATTTTTTTTTTTGTCATTCTGATTAATATTCTCGATATAGCTAAGAAAATAAAAATAGTCAATTTTTTTGGTCCAGTCTAATATAGATGATAATAATAATAATAATAATAATAACAGAGTAAAGGAATTAACAAAATTTTCATTTTATGTACTTAATTTTATTCTAATAGAATCAAGTTTTCTCTACTGTACATATAACAAAATAACTAAATATTTTGTCAAGTTTACTAACGCAGCTTATCTTTTCTTACATCCTTGTATGTAATGAGAATCACAAAATCCATATAATGATAAATATAATCCTCAGTACAGTAAAAGTTTTGAATTTCAATGTCGTTTATATTTTACATTATAAATTTAGTTTGGGTAATTTTACGACCTTGAAAAAAAAAATAAATTTTTAAATTCAAAAAATTAGTAGCTGATGAAGTAGGGGATCTCAAAAAATTGGCACGTAATCACACCCACGATTTCTCAAGTTCTACTGGACCGATTTACCTGAAATTTTTTGAGAGTCTTCTTTATAGACTTCTCTATGGCTGGAACTAGGGAAAAGTTGAAAAAAAATTTTTTCACAAAATGGCGACTGCCTGAAAAAAAAATAAAATAATTTTTGTACCACTTTTTTTGACTGTTTCGAATTTTTTTAAAATAGTAATAATTAAATTTTGGGGATGAGGCTAGTTCTGGCCATAGAGAAGTCTATAAAAAAGACTCGAAAAATTTCAGGTAAATCGGTCCAGTAAAACTTGAGAAATCGTGGGTACGGTCACTTGCCAATTTTTTGAGACCCTTACTTCATCAGCTGCTAATTTTTTTAATTCAAAACATTTATTATTTTTTTTTTTTCTGTATTCTTGAAATATTAATAAATAACTGATGAAAAAATGGATTGTAAAAATATTGATTGCCTTTTTTTTTTACGGCACTTAAAAAATTACCTGAAATTCATGCCTCTACACTAGAATACCCCCTTAAGCTTACATAGAGAACACAAATATTTTTGTTATAAAATACCGAGATCTACCTAGTGTAAGGATAATCATCTATCTATATCATGCTCTCTGTATGTATAAAAATTTTTTCTTTTTACTAAATTACCCTGATAGGCACCTTATCCACAAGTTAACTTCAAGCTTCTAGAAGCTGCCGTATTCTAAAGCTAACTTAAAGAAAAGTGTTGGAGAACAAGCAGTTACCTTTAAGTTGACAGTAAATTGTCTGTAACTTGAATTCAATTTGATTACAAGTGTTACTGTCATACAATGACGTTGAGTTGATTGAAAGTTTCACTTCAAATTGCCGCCAATATTTTCTGTTAAATTACATTCATATCAAATACAGTGACGTCAAAAAAATATGGAACATTGCATGCTTGTAAAATAATTCCCTTTATTGTCGACAATATTCTATTTTATCTGCAGTCAAAACGCATTCAACAGCTCCTGGAAAATAAAGTATTTTTTACTTTAACCGACAGATGTCTTAACATGTCCGCTTTCACAATTTACGCAATCAAATATAAAATAGTCATTTCAACAGATGAATTCAGGTCTGATGTCCCCGTAATCGAATTTAAATTTAAAATAATTCTAATGAAATATTGATAATTATGTAATTTATATGTGTATGTATCTACACACATATATATAAAAGGGGAACAGCTATTACATATTAAACAAATTATGAGTATCTGACAACTATGCAGTGTATAGTGAAGCAATTAAGGGATGACATAAATCCTCTGGTACACTTGCTGCTCGTGATGTCGGTTGAATCCGTGAATACAAATCAATGGAGAGGTTACGGTTGACCGGCCATTTAATTTCCATTTTCCTCCCGCCTACAACACTACGAGTCCCATTATTGCTGTGGTAAATCCCAATCGGCGTTAACGCTCCGCTTACTTAATTAAATAACCTGCATCAACCTGACACAGATTTAAATATTCTAACAGTATATTTTTATATTTTTTAATATATTTTCAGTACGTTCGACATCAAAACTTAGTCAATCACTCGATTTTTTTGCGGAAGTTCAAATTGTTTTTAATGATTTTTTTTTGAGGAAAAATATAAACTAAAATAGAGAACATTTTTTCTAATAAAATTTCAATACATAATAGTCTTGTTATATATATATACATATATATATATTTTTTTCATTTATTAGGCCTTGGCTAATTTCTCTGAAGAAATTAAAAAAAAAATGTTTTTTAAAATTTTATGTTTTAAATAATTCAAAATATAGTATCAAAAAATCGAATCAGCTATCAAGTTTTTCAACTCTTTGAATCGTCATGAGTAAATTATTCTGTAAAAAACCGAGGTATGTCTAGGAGGTCGGCTGCCCAAATTCAAAACACAGTAAGGGACAAATTTTTCAAATTCGATTTTTTAGTATTTTTAGTTCCAGTGGAATCTTGTGAACATGATTCAATTCATATTTCAAAAATTTTATTTTTGTCAGTTACTGTGTTTTGAAATTGAGCAGCCGAGGTGTTAGCATTAAGATTTTCGGTGTTTCATTTCAACTCCAAAAGTAGTGTTAAAATAACATGGCCACCAGTTTAAATATTTTTTATCGATATTAAAGTATTTTACTTACTCGATCACTACAGTTAAGCAGTGTTTTTATTAAATAATTAAATCATTGGTGATTGGAATGGTGCATCATGGGCATAAAATTGTGTAATTTAAAAAAAAATTACGAATAAAATAAATAAGTACATAGCAAAATTGAAATTTCCTCCAGATAATATTCATAAAATTTTTATATTTTTTTTGAGATGTAATACATTTTTTTTTCTAATTTCTCTATGTCGAATTTTTTTTTACACCGAATTAACACCACCAAATTACACCGCCTACACCAGTGTTATTTCATTTTCACAGTGTAGTTTTGAAAATATTAACGATCCCTACATTCGTACATCTGTACCCTTAGACTTGAAATCTCTCTAAAAGTGTCAGAAATGAATCGTTTTTTCGGGGAATTTAAAGTCGTAAGTAAATGACGCTAATTTAACAGTTGTCATAAAGTTGTTCTAGAAAGAGATAAAGATAGGACAAGATATCAATCTCAATATGTTAGTACTGATTGTTAGAACGTTATTGCCAGCAATTGAAACAGCCCTAATCCTGAGATGACCCCTTATTCCAATTCCCCTTGATAGTCTTATAAGATTCACGATTCCAGTTGGCTATATATGTATGTACATAACTGTAGTATCCAGGATCCCTGAGCTCACTGTTTCGGTTAAGATCTCATATACTACCCCAATATACTAGTACCCCAACGTTCCTCTACATCTAGTATCATCTCTGGCTGGTCTTGCTCATGCTTTTGGTCGCAGACTAGGTCTTGCTCATCTCTGACTACTACAACTCCCTGGATTGCTGGATCCCGTCATTGCCAACCAAGTTTATGACCCAGACCAGTGCCATAAACTCTACAAATGGTAAATCTACCGTAAGATCATCCCACCCGAAAATGATCTATCGTTTGTAACTGCGACGAGTAGGACACGCTGACCCTCTACTATTTGTGTTAGGAACTTATGTATTTTTTTTTCTTTGTCCTGAGCACTGTTTTAGCTCTACAATTTTTTTTTTATTCATAATCATAATTACAGCCAAAAATTTAGTAAAAACTTTTTGTTATGTTTTTTTTTCAATAATGCGGGCTTGTAAAAAATTATTAAAGAAATCAAAAAAAAGATTTAAAAAGTTTATCTGTATGTGAATTTTTTTTTTTTATGATTCAAATTTTTTATTTTATGGGTAATTATAAAAATCATTGAAAAATAAAGAAACAATTTGCTTATATTTAAAAGTTTCGCGGCTTTTGAAAAATTTTTAAATCATCACGTACATCATTAAATTTGTCATTTATAATTTATGTTGAGGAAAAAATTCGGGAAAATGAATAATACAAAAATGATAATGGAAAAAAAATTTTTTCTGTCAAATTTTAGAGGCAGAAGTCAATTCATTTATTTATGAAAAAAAAAGTTATTAATCCTTACATAATTTAATTTGTTTTACAATCATTTAATTATCCGCATACCAAAGAAAACAAAAATATTTTCAGTAACTAGAAATATATTCATACTCGATCACAAGATTAATCGATGATACCCAAAGTTAAATATCACGGGATATTGTTTATCGTAGCATAAGAACATCAGATCCATCAGGACAGGAGACTGCCAACAAAGTTACTATTGTGGCTTTGTACTCACTGTCAACCGTGATTACACTTTGATTGCCGGATGTAGCCGAAAATGTCATTGAATTAGAGGACACTGATGGGCTTTCTGATGTAACAACTGCTACTGTTACACTCTCTCTGTTACCGCAATAAATCCAGTTTACTTTCCAGCCTAACATTCAACGAGCTATTAAACCTCAGCATATCGAGATTACACGCCGTTTGTTACATTTGCATCGAGGTTCGCAAGAGTGTATTGATTATTTACAACCATCAAAGCTTTCTGATAATATATAGGTGAGTTTTATTATATACAGGGAGGCGTTAGATGAGACCACACCTCTTTCTATGTACACTTTGTCACCTGTCTTCCCCTTTTACTCATACTGTATTCACTTTACACAAGACATTTAACTTATCTGTATATATATACAAATTTTTTTTTCTTTTTTTATCTACAAGCAATTGAAGCATCAGTAACATAATCGGTAGATTGTACACCCGCGTCTGTTGTAACTCTAAAAAATGGGCGTTAATACTTTATCGTTTTTTTTCAGTAAACAAACGTTTTCTGTCTTTATTTCTTAACAATTATATGTAAAAAATCATTATTATTATACTACACGCATAGTTCACCTATACCCACTCACACAGACATACACACACATACGCACACACACACACACACATACTAATTTTGAAATTTTTTTTTCTTTTTCTACCTCATTAAAATCATTTTTCAAGAAATTTTCAAATTTTTTTACCCAGCCCAAAAAAAGTCATGAGTTTTTCAAAAATAAGGCATTTATTTTTTTAAGTAGCTATAGCTTCTTCAAAAATTGACTAATTGAGAAATTTTTTTTTTTTTAATTTTTGTCTTTGAATGTATTTTTCAGAAAAAGATACAAAAAAATTTTAAGATGATAAACTCTATGAAATTTTCGGCTTTTTTGAGAAAAACTATGATTTTCTTAAAGATCGCCATTTTTTATTTTTTCAAAAAAAATTTTAATTTATCCTGCGATTTTTCCCGCCAATCCCAGAGTGGGCGGACGTTTCCTTCTATTTTTTCTAATCAATTGAAGAAAAAATTTTTGTCCAAATGGGCTTATTTTACAAAACATCACTCTGAAAATTTTTGAGGATTTATAGACGACTTCAGTGTTTGAAAAATTGAGACGAAAAAATTAATTGAAAGTGGTAATCCTCGAAAAAATTTGGATTTTTTTCAAAAAATAGAAGATACCCATAAATAATTTTACTGTAATTTTTTTCAAAAACTACACCTAAAAATGCAGAAAATAAAAAAAAATTGCAATTTGGCTTATTTTTGACCAAGTCATAGGCTTTCGAAAAATAAATCTAACGCACATCGCTATTTCAATTTCAAAAATTTTCAGCCGAATCGAAAGGGGTCGGGGTCAATTAGTTTCATTTAGTTATTTTGTCTATAACTAAAATTAGTAATTAGGTTGGATTTATATTTTTTGGTATTTTAAATTTCGAGCATCAGTTAAAAAAAACCCAGTGAAATAATTGATGACCTGAGTATCAGAAAACGATCCGTGACTAAAAATTTCTAATAAATAACAAAAAAAAAAAAAAAAGCGATGACTTGAATAAACAAAAAAGCAATTAATTAAATACAAAATTACAAAATAAATATCAATAAAATAATATCGTAATAAATCCAAGGGTTGAATGAAATTTGAGTGCAGCGACGCGTTGAGCCCGCGGTCGGTGCGCAAGTAGGCCGTAAAAATAAAAAAGAGTATGAAGAGCGACGAGACAAGTAAAATGTAAAATACTTGAATATGTGCGCTGACAAGAGGGTTCAGTGTCTCTCTACATGTGTGTGCGTGTGCGTGCATGTGTGTGTGCGATATGAAACGCAGCATCTGGCGTTACGAGGTACCGAACTCACACTAGACATATATCAGTATATGTACATTTAGCTTTAGCTTTGGGTTGACTTGATGTATGTGAGCAGCATAGAGCCACCGGTGGCGTTGTCCCGACGTTATTTCCATGACGGTGAGCATCAATGCGCGCCGATAGTCGCGGCGGGAAACCAACGAGCCTACACATTATCCAAAGTCGTCCATGGTTTTCATCCATTCTGTTCATACAACTCAATACCATCACAATCCAAACCTCGCGGTTAATATATAACACATATTTTTATTTTTTATCTTCATATATATGTATATATGTATATATGTATATAAGTCAACTCGCGGTATACATTAAAGATGAAATGTACCAGAGTAGAGAGCAAAGTAGAGTCGATACCGAAGTTACATAGAAAAATTTCGGCTTGGCTGTGTTTAGTACAATAATAAAAAAAAGTAAAGAAAAAAAAATGAGGATGAGAATGAGAAATAAAAGTGGATGAAAAAAGTATAATAGTCGAAATGAAAGAAAAAGAAAGAACGTGTGTGTATGTAGAAAGATAGTGGGAAAAAATGTTGATGAAAAAAAAAAAGTAATAATCTCTTGGGATCTTTTAAAATCCATCGGAGCAGAGCAAGCCGCCGGATTGTGTCCCGTGTGTCGAGAAGAAGAGAACAGCTCTCATTCTCTCGATTCTGAGATGTATCTCTTCGAGATGTGATGCTTCCACTCATTTTTTTAGTATAATATTTTTTTTTTTATTATTATTGTTATTGTTATTGTTATTATGATTTTGCGTTGGTTTCACCGCTTCAGTCTCCCTCAGTCGTTGGGCTGTTGTTTACAATAGAGATAAAACATTTTTAATTGATTAATTAAAAATAATTACGGATTTTATTTTTTTAATTTATAAATTTTATTGAAAATTTTTATTGGTTATTATGATAAGTATGAGAGGTAAGCACATGTTATATGTATTAGGGTTGAAGAGTAAATTTAATTTAATTGCCTATACTAATTTTAGTTTTTGTAAATAATATTATTAAGTCTATTGTTCAAAAATTACGGCCGTTTTATGAATTCGGATTTAAATCGAATCCGTAATCCCTCTCAATTTTTTTCAGTACATAATAGTCGAAAAAAATTTTAATCTCAAGAGTTTCAGTCTCTATCATAAATTATTTTTTAATTTAGAAGTTACAGCCACTTAAGCAATTTGTTGCCTTTTTTATAACATGAAATTTATATCTGAATTACTTCAAGTAATCATAACTCATGACCTAATGAATATAATTAATTTTTAAAAGACAGAAAAGTTGTAGGAAATTAAATTTCCTTTCCAATGACTACCAACAACATTAACTTTTCTCAAATAATTCCTTAGATACCTGAACAAAAAAAAATTTTTAAATTAATAAATTGATGATAAAAAGTTTGGTAGAAAAAAATCTAATAATGTTTTATGATTTATTTAAAATGTGACTCGGGCCGTCACGCACTAACGCATCAACACTGGCTACCGGTTGAAGAGATTCGACATTCGACGCGGGATTTTGAGGAGGATGCGGAGGATGAGGACGTTGCGAGAATGTAGAGTAGGAATAGTAGAATCGGGTATGTGTGGGTGGGTGATGGCTCTGCAGTAGTATTAGAGAGTGATAGAACTGGATGGCAGGCAGGCAGGCAAGCAGGGGGTGTCAAAGCACGAGGTGGGGAAAAGCTGGGGGACAGCTAGCAGTCGGAGGGAGAGAAGAGGCACAGGATTTAACGCTCGGCTGATCACGAATGGACGCGTCTCCCGCAGCTCTGCCGCTGACAGCCAGGAATTGGAATTGCATCGGCGTCGCTCGATAGCCAGCCAGCCATCCAGCTAGTTCGAGTTACTGGCTCTAGGCCTGCTGCTGTGCCCGTTAGGCCGTTTCGCTGCTAGCTTATACTACTCCATCTCCATCTCCATCTCTATCTCTCTCTACCTTACATTGCTCTATATAAATTTATCTCCATCCCTCATGTTTAGATCTGCTTCAACTTGTGTGATGTCTCGAGCTTATGCATTCACCTTCTCCAAATCCACTCGAGCTCTTAAAAAATCCGCACAACCGAACAGACTTCTGGACATGCCCAATCTGATGGCGTATCGACTGACCTTAAGACGAATGCAAACTTACAATTCTTCGACTTTTTTGTCAGATTAAATTTTTTTTCGCAATATCGAGAATAATTCTAACTTTCTTTAGAATTGAATCAATATCTATGGCAAAATTTCTTCGAATTATTTCAATAAATTTTAGCTGGAATTTTAATTTTTTTAATTTCACATGACATTCAGTTTCTCAAATTTCGCGAAAAAAATGACAAACTTGAAAAAAAATACAGGCATATACATAATTTCATTGCAGAGAGAAAAGTATAGGCTTTTAAATAATTTAGGGGATACCAAGGTAAAACGGTCTACACCAAAAACTTATTAGTCGAAAGTTTTTCCATAATTTGGAGTTTAATAAAGAAGCTTAAGAGTAAAATAGGATATGGGGAAAAATTATATATTTAGAACATCTAAAGAAATAGTTGTTTTTTATTAAACAGAAATTTTTATTCCATAATTTTTTTAGGAAGAGATCGTCGTGCCCCAGAAAAAATTTTTTTTCACAAAAAATATTGTCATGTGCCCCGATCTCTCCTACATCAAATTAATGAAAAAAAAAATTTCCTTAAGTTCGAGCTTAAAAATAAAATGCAGAAAATAAAACATTTTATCGTTTCATCTTTCGTTGTTTTTGACTCTGTAGCTTTGAAACAAAAAAACAAAAATTTACTCAAAAGTCTACAAATTTCTAAAGCGAGACACTGATCGGCTGCTCAATTTCAAAACACAGTAAGAAACAATTTTTTCAAAATCAATTTTTTAATATTTTTAGTTCCATATTTTTAAAAAATTTTATTTTTGTCAGTTACTGTGTTTTGAAATTGGGCAGCAGTGATGGATTTAATTAATAAAATTATTTTTATATCGATACGATACTTAATCGAGATAAGACAAAATTTTGATTTACGTAATTCAACAAATTTATTTACTTTTTATTTTAGTTGACTATTTTGTTTTTGTTTAGTTTTAGTTTGACTATCTATCAATTTAACTGCAAAACAAAAGCATCATTTGTGGGGAAGGTATTTTTTTTTTCCCGCGGAATCTAAACCGATCTCGCGGATTTTGTATCAACATGATGCGTTACGACTGCGTATATAAATCGGTAGATTGATGGGGATCGTGATGGTTTTGTATAGAATGTAGAGAACTACAGTCACGAAATACCGGATAAATGTATATGTGTAAATATCTATATATATATATATATATATATATATATATATATATATATATATATATATATATATATATATAAATAGGTATAAAGGGAAAAAAGCGAGTCACATACGCGAGAATAGAAAAGCGTTGCCGCATTGTTCGTCTCGATGTTTTTCGACATTCGAGAGATTGGATTTTTTTAATTTTAAAATACAACAGCATCCATTCTGGTGCCATCACTGCGGTGGTGTCTGCAGGAAACGAGAAAGAGCTTTTTCGCACTATCATATATATGTATATATATATCTACAGACAGGAGGTGTATAAACTCGCCAATAGATCTATTGTCACACTTTTTTTTACCAGTTATGAAACTGATGCGAGGATAAAACTCACCGGTCTGTCTCCAAATATAAACCCCTGAATAGTAGATTGTGGTTTATTTCGAACGACAAAAAGTCACTTTTTTTATTATCGTTATACGTTTTTTATTATCCTCCATTTAATTTCTTTATTTAAACGAATAATTTTATCTGTAATTTAATATTTGCCAACAATGTTTATTATCATTATTCATTGCAATCATAAACAATAATAAGAAAAAACTTTTTTGTTTTTTTAAATTTAAAATTCGCGGGTTGAATCCATGTTGCGACAAAAAAAAAAGTGATTTCAGTAAAAAATTGTATTTAATTTTGTAATATAAAATAGTAACTGATGGAGCGATGAATAGTTTATGAGTTTATTTCGCGTCAACTGAGAACATAATAGCCGATAATGAGTGTCAGCTGTAAATAAATAGCTCATAGAATATTTATGACGGGATTTATCGTGTGGCCGCTTGGAGGACTGAATAGAAGCAGGAGGCAGGGAGATTATAATTCTCTTTGGAACATATTTAACGTTGGTAAGAGATGAGCGAGGCGACAGGTACATCCGATTTACGCCGGCTACGAGCTTTCTCGGTCGTTCCGCCTGATGTACAACAGAGCCCGAACGGGGCCAGTTACACGGATCATCTGCCAGAGACGATCGATCCGGTGTGTGCATCAAGACGAGGAGAGCTTCTCGGCACTTGCCAAGCTCCTTGGCGCATGAAACTATCGACTCGTTACTCGCCTCGATTCACCACAAGACGCTATCGTCGCTTACTCATTATCTCTTATCGATTTTTGTTAATGTGTCATTTGCTCCGATAATCCATTTTAATTACTCATATCTTCAATTTCTTTTTAATTAACCATAAGTACTTTACAATAAGTAAAAATAAAAAACAATTCACTTCCACTGATTTATCCATTATTCAAATGAACATTTTTTATGCAGGACCTGATTGAAAAATTAAATATGGTCTTGAGTTAGCGAAAAATATGAACAATTATGCGATTTCTCGATTCAACATAATTTAAAAGTTTAAAAATGTTAGTAACTGTAGTATCCATGAATAAATTTCCTCACTCTTGATGACGAATTGATGAAAATCAGGTCAATTATGCCGAAATTATAATTAGTCGCTAGACCATGCATCCGTGCAGATTTAAAAAACGGGGACATATGCCCGAGTCAAAATTAAAAAGGTGATTTGAGCCTTCAAATCCTAAACGAGGGTAAGGAGGTTCAAATCATCTTTTTAGAATATGAAGATCCATGCATTAAAAAGGTGATTTGAACCTAAATGTGGTAACTTTGTCCGCTTTTACCAAGTTTAGGTTCAAATCATCTTTTTAAAAAAGTAAAATAAGCCTCCAGAGCCTAAATTTATAGATCGAGAAAGACTCTCATCGGATGGTGTAAAACTGGTAAAAAAACAGAAGGGAAAAGGGGGACACTAATTAGAAATGGCCGCCATGATCGAAAAAAATTTGAAATTTAAAAATTCCAAAAATAATTTCTTAGTAATAAATGTTTTGTTGTAAGTTAAAATATAATAAAATTTAAAATATTAATAATAATAGCTAAAGTTATAACGAGTAGGCGTTCGAATAGAATAGTACGAAGTCATTCGAAATTCGCATTGAATAATTAGAGCCTTTGACTTATTAGTATATGATTAATTAATTATTTTATGTGAACAATAAATACAAACGAAGTATTGGAAAACGGAAACTGCCAAAGAATTTGAAAAAAACTGGTGAACACTAATCTGCCGCCGCCGGGATTCGATGCCACGACCTTACGAATATGAAACACAACCACTGCCGCACTGCTACTCGGACGCTCACGTTCAGTTAGAAATATCTTTATGTATTTAGAACACAGATATTATTATAACAATAATAAAGTATTGAGCATATTCGAAGTTACAGATTAAAAGTATGGTAGGCCATGCAGGGTTAAAATATCTTTAAAAAGGTGATTTACTCCTCCATACAATACTTTTAGGACATCAAGGACTTAAATAACATATTACATTCAGCGGCAAGTCCAACATCAAAAGAACTGAGGCTTTTGAGGCTCAAACTACTTTTTTAATTTTGATTCGGCAATCATTCATTGCTTTTGTCAAATTCACTAAATAAATAATTTTAAATAATAATATAATTTATTTATTGCCGTAAAATGAGCGGTGGGGTGTAGGAAAGGTCTATTTGAGGTTTACAGAATAAATTGCAAGCTTTGATTAAGTTTGAATTGACATATTGAAGTTACTTTGATCAGTGTACAACTCGAAACCATGTAAGTAGGTGCATGAGGATACGCTACTATCCGCCTCCGGTTGTCACCGGGTTAATACAGTGAAGTTCACTACAGTGTTTTGGCTTCGCTCGTACTAATGGAGAGATGGTCCATGGCAGGGTACGTCAACATCGGCCTCATTGATGGGTCTGTTGGTGTACTCGGGACAAATCTATCGATTTGATGCTATTAATGGCACTTTAATCATGTTTTTTAGTTTTTATGGTTGACTTACAAATCAAGTCACTCTGAATGAATATTCTATGACACATTGTGTATATTGAAAAATAAAAACTTTGCGATTAAACAAGTATCAAAGAAAATTTGTATGAAAATATGGAAAATACGCATAAATTTACTTTCTAAAATATTTCTACAAAGACAAACTGCAATTTTTATCTATAAAAGTTATTTTTATATCAATTCCGATAGAATGTATTGAAGAGCGATAATTACGAATTTTGATAATTGCTATAAAAAATAGGTGGAGCCACACTCCATAATTTCCAAAATTTGATCTTTGAAAAAAAACACAAATAAAATTTTTTTATTTCAAAGTTATGCATTTTTGAAAAATAACAAAAAATGATTTTGAAAAACCATTATTTTTTTGCAGCAAAAAAAAAAATAGAGGCTCCATTATAATTTTGAGAACTGAGATCTTGTTGTTTGGAATATTCTAAATTAAAAAAAAAAAATGTAAATGTATATACAAAAGCGTTTATAATGAGCTTGAAAACATGGAATGACAAGTAGTATAAGTACTTTACTAGCCAGCCGTGACAGTAAATTCAGTGCGTAAGAGAAAAAAAAGTATACAAAGTAAGGACCCAAGGGTGCGTACAAGTACTGACACCCCGTTTTCATCGGCATTATTTCCATTCGTCCCCTTTGTAAGTTCATAACCGAGGGCTATCGGCTCAAACGTTTGCCGTCATGCTAATAACGCAATAGACTTAGAAATATTTCAAACCCTTCAGCCCTTTCACACCTCACATGACTTATGCCCACTCATTATTTTTTTTCTTCCTGCTATATATCCACAAACCTGACCCTTTATCATAAAATTTATTCCACTTTTTTCTAGTTTATTCGATGGCAATACGTCAAGTCCAGTGTCTCATAATGTGAATATAAAATATTTTATTTTATTTTATTGTAATAAAAAAAAAAATATAACGAATCTCATTTTGAGTTGTGTGTACAGTCAGCTGCCCTGAGGGAAGGAAAAGAAAGTGCCAGAGCACAGAACCCAAAGCACCGAGTCAAGGGATAAAGAAAGAGTTGGGGGTGGAAGTGAAGGTGGAAGTGGATCAGGAGTAGATGGTGGAGGGGGAAAAGGTCGAAGGGCGGAGATTAAGGGCCAGGAGATGAGTTTGTTAAAAAGGCAGAAGCGGGACAGCACGCATCAGAAACATCAAAGAGACAAGACGAAATGAAATCCAACCTCTCTTTCCTTTATTTCAGTCTACGCCATCTTTTTAACTTCCTCTTGCTTTCTTTATTTTTTAACTTCTTTTTTTATCTAGTGCGATTTTACTTCTGTGTCAATGTGTTTTTCACTTTATTTTATTTATTTATTTTTTATTTTTTTAAGTATTCGTACTTGCGTACTAAGTACGAGTACTTTATGTAGATTTTTTATATTCAAGTGTCAGATTTTAACTTAATGAACGTACGTTACTACGCTTTTCTCTCGTATACTTAAAAAAAAAAAAAAAAAAATAGTTAGTGCACTGAAGCGACTTAAAATTCTTTAGAGATGTTTTTAGTTACTATCTTTATAATTACAATTCTAAAAGTGCATTTACTTAATTTTTTATTTCTTTTTAAATTTAAAATTTTCAAAACAGAACTTAATAAAAAGTCCGCTATGTAAATATAAATAATTGGATTTATATTCCGCGAATTCATGAATTATCACTTAATATTTCGCGTTGTTAAAGTTGGGATAAAATTGAAGGCCGTTGTCTTTTATCCGGTTTAATTTTAATTTTATTGAGTTAGCTGGTTGCTGGTTAAGAATTTCTCGCTCTGGAGTGTGTATACCGGCGCTCTTGAAATGGATGAGACTAGTGCTTTTGTGAATCCTCGGACTGCGTGGGCGTCTGAAGGAAATCCTTGTGGGAAGCATAACAGGCTTTAAATCTTCTTAGGCACTCGCTATTCTCGGTCTCGAGTAACTTTTACTCGAAAGTGTCAGTGAGATTTCACACAGACATTATACAATATATAAATACATATATTTAATAAAATGGCGTCTGAATAATTGCTAGAGCAAAGAAAAATTATTTTTCTTTTATTATTAACATTTAGAAATATAGTAGAGTAAGATTCTAAATTATTTTTATAAAAAAAATGATTTAAATATTTTTAGTTAGGGAAGGGAGGAGGGGAAAACCGAGTATTAAGGAACTACTAAATTTTCGATGATTCAAATACGCTTTTTTTTAATGATATTCAAAGTAAATAGAAAAAATTTTCAGTCACCATTAACAAAAAAAATGTAATTTTTGGGGCAAAATGTAGAAAATTTAATAAACTATAGGTGCAATTTTTTCAAATAATTTTTTTTTTATAATTTATTGTTTAAAAAAAATCCAAAAATTATTGGACGTCGGCTAATTTCAGTATCATCTAAATTTTTTGTAAGTAATTTACATAAAGACAAATTAAATATGGGATCCAAAGAAAAAACAAATTTTTTCATAGTTTTCATCATGCAACAAAAGTCATTAACATTTTTCGACTGACACTCGATTTTTGAAAAAGTTTAACAAAAAAAATTCAAAGTAATGCTCAATAATATTTACAAAAGATTTTGTAATGTTTGAAAAACATTTAAAAAATATTTTATAGGTAACCCGTTTTGCCCCCCCTAAACCCCAAAATTGATTTTACGAAATTTCAAATAAACGTTTTATAGTAAAATTCGAATTAATGTTTTACTAAACTTTTTTTGTTAAATTTATTTAAAAAAAAAAAAAAGTTGTAGTGTCTTATATCTGTAGCGATATTTCAAAAATTTTATTATAACTTTTATTTATTTTATATCATGATACTCAGACAACTTGTTCTGGCTCTTCCTCCCCATGATTTCTCGGTAACTGGTGAGTTAAATTTTATCTATACTACAAGTAAGCAGCAAAGACGCGATACTAAAAATATATATTCACAACGAAAGCACGTCTCTATAGCAACCCAACGATACCGCAGACAATAGAACGAGCTGTTGAAGATACCGAACAAGAACCGAGACCATTCAGGTATATGGCTCTCAAGGAGACGCTTACTTTCACCGCCATCAGCCGATCTTGACGATATCGTTATCTCCCATTCGATAAATATTTGCGCTTGACTTGGATTTTTGTAAAATAAATAAAATTCACCATTAAATTATTTCCAGTCATAAAAAAAAAATAATAACAATAATAATAAATTAACAAAATCCTATTTATTTTTAACATGAAAAATTTTGATGTGGAAGAAAATAAAATAATTTTCTTTAAATACGTAGGACCGGATTCGAACCGCTGACTCTCGATTACAACCTCAATTTTTACCAAACGATAAAATATTAATTTAAAGATCGTAGCTGTGATAATTGATTGGAAATTATCATATATATTTTTATATGTAAATATACACTGTGAGAAATTTTCGGAGTGAATGCGAATTAAATCCGGAGTTGATTCGGAGTGAATGCGGATGACTATTTATTTATTTAATCCCTTCGGAGTGAAATTTACTCCGAAGGGGAGTTTATTTTAATATTAAAACTCCGAATTGGAGTGAATGTGGATTTAAAAAATCTAGATGACTCCAAAATCACTCTGCTGAAAGTCAAACTCCGTATTCTGAGCGATTTTTTTCATCTCCAGAACTCTGAGTGACGGAGTGAATTCGAATTTAAATAAAATCCGTAATCACTCCAAATTCACTCCCGATGTTTTACGGTGTAAATGTGAAAAATAAAATTTTATTATGGAGAAAAAAAAAATTAAATCACGATAAAAATGATTAATGTAAGTCACAGGAATACGGAAAGCACACTCACGTCACACGTGCAATCGCTGAATGCTTCAGACACAAGTTATACTTGCTTTTGATAAATTGCTCGCACGTGCCTTTAATCCACGTTACATAGTTACATTTTAGGTTAATTACACGCTGATTATACTATTACAAGCATTATAAAGATATTTTATCATTACTAAATCATTTGAAAAAAAAAAATGACAAATTCAAATAATAAAAAAAAGGTTTTTTCATTTATTTGAATAATTGTCAAATTATTTATAACAAAACTAAAAAATTTGTACTTGTCAAAATTTTTTATTTTAGTGATACTATTTTCACACAGACAAATGCTTTATATATTTATTATTTGTCATTTTTTTTTTCTTGTACATTATCTTTCTTTCATACTTTTTTTTTACGGCATTTCCTCGAGAAGATTTCCGCGGATTTATTATGTGAGACGTTTTTCGGTAGGGGGTGTTATCTTGTATTGAAAAATCCACTGTAAATCTTTTGTCATTGGTTTAAATATTTAAGTAATTTATCATTTTGTAAGGGAGAGTGGGAAAAATTCGGTTTTTTCGAAAATTTTTTTAATTTCGGCAGTCTGACGTTTCCATGATTTATTACAAAAGTTCTCTCTAAACATGAATAAGTGAATATTCACTAATTCTGAGTGCCAACCGAACCACTTTTTGAAACTAGTGGTTCGGTTTGCACTTGGAATTAGTGAATATTCACTTGTTTTCAATAATTCATGTTTAGAGAGATTCTTTACGGGTTCATTCTAAGATTGGATTTAAAATATTATATTTGTTAATTAAATAATATTCTTTTTAGTAATTTATCTACTTTTTTAAATGCATGTATACAAAATGACAAGTCCACAAAAAAGTGACATTTTTTTTTTTAAACTCAAAAAAATTCATAAATTGTGATTGTTAATAATAACAATGATAATAAAAAATAGTCTGAAATACGTTTAGGACAGTTGCATATTTGTGGCATTGCCGTTGGCTCGTAAATAAAGTTGCGCAATACATAAAGCGAAAAAAACAAAAAGGCAATAGCCAAAATAACGAACAAATGTACCTATCACTTCTGGTACATAAAGCCGTGTACATGCTCACGGGTCGACGGATGGCCAGATAGATGGGATGTGTACACGCGGGAGTTGGGAATAAAAATGCAAAAAAAAAAAAAAAAACCTAAATAAATAAATAAAATAAAAACGACACAAATAAAGCAAGAGTTTACACGCGTGGCGACTGTGTGTGCTTTCGGAAAAGCCAGTTGACATGTTTTTATCCATTTAAAAGTCTATTTAATTCTACATATTTTATACATATTTTGTTGTTATTTTTATAAAGTTAAAATAAATGAATACATACATACATACATTTTATACCTTGATGTAATGAAAGTAAGACAAGAACATAAGCTGCTGATTTTTGCGTCACTAAATTTGAATTTTTTTTTAATTTTAATTTTTGTAAAATCGTCTGAATGAATGAATTTTCATAAATAATTTATTAAAATGATAATAATCGGTAAAATTATTTATTTTTTTTCCGATAGAATGCTGAGGTGAGAAAAATTCAAAATAAAAATATTTCATAGAGTAAATTAAATAATTAAATATTAAAGATGGCCATTAGAAAGATTATTTCCATTAAACTGTAAAAAAATTGGGAATGAATTCTGAGTGATTACGGATTTAATTCCGCATTTACTCCGATTTAGAGTTTCAATACAAAAATAATCTCCTTTAAGGATTGAATCTCACTCTAAACCGGAGTTTTAATATTAAAATAAACTTCCTTCCGGAGTAAATTTCTCTCCGAAGGGATTATATAAATAAAGAGTCACCCGCTCCCCATTCACTCCGGATTTAATCCGCGTTCACTCCGCAAATTCTTTACAGTGTATCTGCAACTTCGTTATCTTAAAAAAAAGCCCTTGAAGTCAATTGCGTTTAAATTACGGAATTCGTAAAAATTTGATAATTCTTATTTTTTGAAGTTCTGAATTTTTTTTATGACTTCAAAGTCTTTAAGTCTTAAAGAACACATGGGATCCACAAAATTCCAAGTGGTTTCCAAATCCAAAGATCTCAACAATTATTCAGTGAAAAAAAAAATACAAGGCAAATTTTTTGTAAAGAATTTAACAGGTTACCAAAAAAATATCCTGTTGAACGTTGAACATCAAGAGGATAACGATCGAAGGAAAGCATTATTGGCAATGGCCCCGACAGCGGTTGCAGGCAAGATTCGTGAAAACCTACCAGGAAATCGGCGTGATGAAGATGTCAAGATATATCGACGACGCCGTTAAAATCGACTAAATTCTAATTTAATTTATTTTCATTAAACTGACGTATAAGTGATGGAGATAATTATAAATTATACACTGAGAAAAAATTTCTCTTTGGACAATTATCCCGAGTCGAAAAGTTTCAGCATTATTTCAAACTAATTAGGCTTAACTAAACCTTAAATGGAGCTGACTACTCTGAACTGAACCTTACTTGAAACTGACTACGCTTAATTGAGCCTTAAATTAAACTGTCCAGCCTGTCAGTAGACATTATTTCAAACTGATCAGCCTGCCAGTGGAATTAAGTTAAAGCTGGATTCAATCTGAATAAGCTTAAGCTTCAAACTGACGTAAAATTTTCAGGCTGTTTTAAAACTAAACATCCTACTATATAATCAAAAATACACTGAATTCAAGCTGAATAACCTGTCGGTTATTCAGTTCAAAACTAGTTTAACTTTTGAGCTTATTTTCGAACTGAATAAACTGCTATTTTACAAAATTTAGATTTGAATTGAAACTGTCACACTGCTATTATAGAGCATAATTTCGACCTGAAGAACCTTAATTCTGCTCTGATTTGAAGCTGATCACACTGCTATAATTAAGCATATTTTTAACCTGAAGAGCCTGATTTGACGCTTTTGTCAAACTGAATAGTCTGACTAATTGATTTTATTTTCAAGCTTAATTTCAGCCTGGTGGTCCTGAAAAGTGAAATATGACGACCTTTTAGTCTGAGATCAGACTCATTTTTTAATGTATTTTAAATTGCCACTTTTCATTTCTTCCTACTGTTGGTTATCATTTTATTCAGTCTGAATTAATGCTGAAACTTTTCGACTCGGGAATGTTATCTATTGTATTGAGAGCATGAATTAGAGGTCGTAAACATATTTTTTATTGATGAAAAAATCCCGATAACTGCTGGGCTCGAATCTGCGTCCTTTCGATACAAAGCCCTCGATGCTATCCACTGGGCTGACATACACATGTGATCTTGAAAGTGTAAATATAATATTCATTATGATGTCAAAGAATAACTGATGAAGAAGTAAAAAATCTGTGCTACAATGATTGACGTGATTTTCATATAATATTCTTTTGTACTTTTTTTAATTTTTAGCCTGTAAATGAAATATTTAAAGGGATGGGATAACTTTTTTTTGAAGAAGGATATCCAGATAAGGTCCTGATCAGGAACTCGTCAGGTTGACCCGATGGCAAATAACTTTTTTTTGAATAGGGATATCTTGATGAGGTCCTGACAAGGAACTTGTCAGGTTTGCCCTAATAAGGCAAACCTTATATTAATCTGATAAGGTCCTTACGGTACTTCAGGCAAATCAGGAAGAAATTCTAGTCGGGTAGTTTCCTGATTAGGTACTGGTTCTCTTACTTTACTTTAAGTATAATTGTATATAAATTTATTTATTTGAAATCTTACCATTGCATTTATAACCTTGAGGACCGATCCCACCAATAATGAGCTGACAATGATTACAACACGTAACAGTAAAATATTGATGTACTCCAAAATAATGACCTCTTACAGCCATTTTTCTTGTTTTACCCGTAAGTAAACGTGCTTTAATATTATAATATTATCCTACAGGAATTCCTATATCCTATAGGAATTAATTTTAAATAGCTGAAGCTTTTTAGTTAAGATATGACTATCGACTTTTCTCTGAGTGATAGAATAAGATTTTTAAAAATCATCCGAAAATTACATCTAAAAAAAAAAAAAATTACTTTTCTTAATGAGAGAATAATTTTTTTTGTCTCATTAAGACATTGAATGTAAATAATAGTTATTTTACATAAAAATATAATAATTTAATAAATTAAATAAAGGTAATTGTTAAAAGTAATTGTGAGTTGTTTCGCATCCTAGTTAAAAAATAGCGTACAATGAAAGTAAAATAAGAAATAAAGAAATAAAGAAAAGTAAGAGGGACTGGACTGCGTAATATAATTCAGTAAGTTTATGACCGGCCCGAGGGAGCGATGGCGGTTTGCATATAAGGGGTAAGTTTGTACTGCTACCGTTGGTGTAGAGTACTACGTACAGTAGTACGTAGCTTTAATATATATCTATGTATATATATATGTATAGACCAAGAATAAGAGAGAAAAGGGAGTCGGTCGGCCGTATTTCTTGTCTGGTGAGCTTTACGGTGCGCGGTGCGTTATGACCGCCGAATGGATTATCGTTCCTCCTATCCATGTTTCTCTTGCTTTTCATTCGTTCTTCTACTCTATGTATATATGTATATACTAGCTATAGGTATATTTATATATATAGAGATAGAGTAGAATGTCGTTTTCTGCCACACGGCAAAGGCATGCAAAGTAGGACGATTCCCGAAGGAAAAAAAAGCTCAAACATTTTTATTTTTATCCGCAATGCTATACTTGTATCCTGTACAAAGAACTCTGCACTGCAGATAAATAAACCTTCTGAGGATCGAGACTAAAAAAACTGGCATCCGACACATAGATGAAGATGACGATTCAGTCCAACGAGAGGGAGAGAAGAGAGGAGAGAAGAGGGATAAGAAGAAAATGAGAAAAAAATTTTAGATATTGAGAGACTGAACGTCTGTGCTACTAGTTGACTGTCCTGGGGCATGTGTATCCACGTGCTAGGAGCATGTGTATTGTTACTTGATGTTGAACAAGCTGTTTCGCTCGCTCTTGTACTATATTAGAGATCGTAGCTCTAACATTGGCCGCCATCATTGAAGTCACTCAGCTGGAATTAATTTAAATGTTTTTTTTTGCTCTCTGCCTCGAGCGACGTCTTTAACGTTTGTCTTATCTCGTGTTTGGGGAGTAAGATAATAAAATAGTCATGTTGACAATTTAAAACAATATATTTTTTTTATAAATTTTTGGTTTTTATTCAGAATTGTATGAGAATTTATGTTTTATTGAGAGCAAGTTGACTCTATATTAAATTTATGTAAATCTACATGACCTGATTATAATATGTTTTTTTTTATTAATTTTTTCATAGCGGCTTCATTTCTTGTCATTTTTTTATTATTACTCATGATACTGAAATTAGCCGACATCTAATAATTTTTGGATTTTTGAAAAAACGATAAATTATAAAAAAAAAAAATTGCACTTATAGTCTTTTTAATTTTCTACACACACAAAAAAAAAATTCTCGACTGAAGGTAAATAGTCTTGATTCAAGAAAATTTTTTTGGAGACCTAAATTTTCTCAGATAAAGTAGAAATCTTCTCCAACCAAGACGAATTCTCTTGGCTCAAGAATATCTTGACTTGGTTCCCGAAAACGTTTGTCTTCAAAGATATTTTCTTGACTCAAGATTTGTGGGTCACATTTGCATTGTAATTTTTTAATAGTACTTATAAGGGAGGAAGGAACAAAAAGGGACAGGAGGGAGGAAGGGGGACCTCTGAACATTTTATGGAAAATTTTGTTTTTTTAAAACGTTTTTTAAAAATTCCAAAATTACTTATGTAAATATAATTAAGCATTACTTTGATTTTTTTTTCACGAGTATAATTATTAGAATTTTTTAATTTTCGTAATTAAAAAAAAGGGTGAGCTAATTTTTATCGGACACTTAAAATGTTTGTCGTGGCTGTGATATAGATGTAGAGCGCGAACCCAAAGTACAGAGGGCACGTTCAGGTCATTACGAAATGCAAATTGTGCACGAGCAATCGATGAGTATGATGGTGTCCCATGCAAGTAAGTGACGTGTGTCACGCTGTTTAACCGGTTAAAGTACATATATATGTATATATAAATATACAATATAGACATAAAGGTAGGGTGTTTAACGGGGTGAGAATCGTTTGTATCGACACGCGTCTCGTTACGTGTCGATCGCTCTTTTTTTCAACCACCCCATTCTTTAGCTTTACTTTTTTTTTTTTTTTTTTTTTTTTTAATAATAAACTCTTTGTTGTCATTATATATAAGTATCGACTAAAAATATCACGAGAATATTTAATGATAAGTATTAGATTTTTTTCTTTTCAACATTAAATATAGACTGCGGTTAATTAATTTGAAAAAATAAAGGACTATATAGTAAAAAAATATCGTATAGGCATAAGCTTGTATAGAAATTTTTTTTGTTAATCGATGAAATTTTAATTTAAAAATATATAAATAAAAAAATTTGAAACGAACGAATTATTTAAAATATTCGAATTGATCTTTAATTTTCAAAACTATTCGAAAAAATTTAATCTGTTTAAAGAATTCAAATTTTTTGTGAGTTTTCGAAGAAATTAAAGTATTCGTTAATTTTTGAATTAATCGTAAGTTGTAGAATTATTTGAAAGCATGAATTATTCATGAGGTTTCGAATTATTTACTAAATTATTGTAGTAAATTTTTTGTAATTCATTCCAAGTTGAATAATATTTTTATTTTTGAAATTTGAACTGAATGTGAGAATTCCAATCGAATAATGTGAAAATTTACGAATAATTCGAAAACTTACGAATTATTTGATTCTAATTTCACCCCTTAAAAAAACAAAAATTTTGATTTATGTTGAATATTTTTTATATACGCCCTATTATGGTTTCTAAGATACCAGGAGACATAAGAAAAAAAATTATTTTTCTCAAATCACTGTATCTACCATCTAGGAGTTTCAAAATGAAATGAATCAAAATAATCTTTGAATTCAAAATAATTTTTTTGAATTAAAAAAAGAACTATTTATTTTTTTTTTAATCAATAGATTCTCTTTTCAATGATGAAAAATAAACAAATACAATTTTTTTTACATCTTTTTAGTTTCCGTTAGTATCGAGAATCATAAGGGCATGTAATAAAAATTCAAATCAAAATCAAATTCTGTTCCCAAATTCTCCTGTACATCTTAATAAATAAATTATTCAGTTGATCTACAAAGAAAAAAAAGGATTTCTTGGCGCAAGTAAAAATTTTCTTGGAGCGGGTAAAAATTTTTTGCACCAAGAAATCCTTTTTTTCTGTGTATGCACTGTCCTAATTGTCCAGCAATTGAAACAATAGGTCATAATAATTAATAATAAATTATAACACTCAATAATTTATATACAAAAAATAATATAATAATTATCCGTTATAGTGACGCACAAAGTGACACGCGTCTCATTGACACTATCCGCGATACTAAGTAGGTTTTTATTAAAACGTCTGTGTTAGGAGGAGGTAAAAAATAAGTAAAAGGGAAATATCCGTTTTGAATTGAGATGAAAGGTTCGGACTGGATGTAGCGATGACTAGGGTGTCTAAAGTGGGTGGCTCGTTTTCAAATTGTGTATTATATTATGCGGGATGTGTAGATAGATATATATATACACATATATGCTGTCAGTATGGCAGAGGGACCAGGACACGTGACCGCTCGTGTCGCTATGGGAGGGCGTTATAAATAAAAAGAACTGCTGGTTTATATGCTTCATATATATATAAATATATATATGTGTGTGAAATCGGCACTGATGCCGATGAGCTGCCCAACCAAGACTTATTATCATCGAGCAGCCGAGCAAGACTTGGTTGTTTTATTTAACTTGTATTGCATTCCGAGTACTTGGGAGTAACTCATCTGATGTTTTTGATTCTTATATATATGTATTAATATATAAATGTATCTATATCTAGGAGCCACGCGTTGACTTTTGCACTAGGGGTGTTCATAACACTAACAATTGCTCTGTGTAATTCGATTCGATACAGAGAATTATAGTTATGATTAAAGCGGCTACACAGACAGGTTTTATTGTTCATACGTTATGTATTTTGATATATTTATGAGGGTGGAAAATGTCTGTATTTGGATCCTCGATCAGATACACACGTGTCATAAGTGTCAGCGACAATTATAATACCGATTTCACAATCCCTCACTTCTGTCGACTCTCTAATCTTTGAGTTGCAGAATTATTAATCAGATTTATTTTTTATCATGTGTAAGTCAACTTACTTCGCTTTACTAAGTCAATCATTATTTTATTAAAAAATTATTTGCAATTAATAAGTAATTGAAAAATTATTTTTTCAAATTGAGTGAAAATTCAAAATTTTGTAAATTTGGTTTAAATTATTGGATAGAAAAAAAAATTGATTGTAGGCTGCAAGTTTTTTTTTTTAATAAGTTGCACACGGAAAGAAAATTATGGGAAGTTTTGCTATGCATTATGGGAATGGTTCCCATAATGGTATGGGAATAGTACCTATACTACTATAGGGATGGTTCCTATATATTATGGGAACCATTCCCATAATAGTATGAGAATAGTTCCCATACCATTATGGGAACCATTCCCATAATGATATGGGAATGGTTCCCATGCCACTATGGGAATGGTTCCCATAATATTATAGGAACCATTCCCATAATGGTATGGGAATCATTCCCATACTATTATGGGAATGGTTCCCATATTGGTATAGGAACTATTCCTATAATATTATGGGAACTATTCCCATAATGTTATGGGAACCATCCCTATAATATCATAAAATTTTTTTTTTGCACAATAGTGTAGAAATTTCCCAAATTTTGAATTTTCTTGAATGTTTTGTGCTGTCAAAAAATTCTTGTTAAAAATTTTAATGTTTTTTTGCCAAATACGATTTTTTTTTTCAATGTTTGAATTTTTGTTTTTATGTTTAATAATATTTCTGTGTATTGTAGAAGTGATTACCACACTTCTTTAAAATAATTTTTTCATGATAATATGGGAACCATTCCCATAATATTATAGGAATGGTTCCTATAATAGTATGGGAACTATTCCCATAATATTATGGAAATGATTCCCATAATGGTATACGAACCATTCCAATTGCATTATGGGAATCATTCCCATAATATTATGGGAATAGTTCCCATACTATTATAGGAACCATTCCCATAATATTATGGGAATGGCTCCTATAATTTATGGGAATGGTTCCTATAAATTATAGGAACCATTCCCATAATATTATAGAAAGTATTCCTATAAATTATAGGAACCATTCCTATAATTATAGGAATCATTCCTATAGTGTTATGGGTATCATTCCCATAATTATAGGGACTATTCCTATAATTATGGGAAACATTCCTATAATTATAGGAACCGCTCCCATAATTTATGGTCGTAATTCCTATGATGGTATAGGAAAAAATTTCACAAAATTATGGGAACCGCTGCCATAATTTTCTTTCCGTGCAGATTTAAAAATAGAGACAAAAAATTTTAAAGCTCTAGTTGTTGAAAAAAAAAACAAAGAATGTATTTATTTTGCAGATGGTACTGGAATAAATTTTTTCGAGCTTTACACGATTTTTTATTTTTAAGAGACGAGAATTTGAAGTAAATCGTATTGATTTTAAAATTTGCAAAAATGCAAACGAACTGACGCAAAAAAATAAAAAAATATCATAGCTCGAAGATCAAGCTTTCAAATAAAAATATTAAAACCAGTTTCTATTTTTTTACCGAATAATAATAAATTTTTAAAAATCGTCAATTTGAATTTAGACGAATAAATTTATGTAAAAAACAATAAATTAAAACAACAAAAAATCTAAATCGTTAATTATATTTAGTTTCAAAATTAGCTGCGGCTTAATTACTTTGCGAAAATAATCTTCAAAAAAAAAATCTCCAATTAAAAACGAAAAAAAAATTCACGGCAATATTTTACAAAAAAATGAAATTAAAACTCATTATTACAATTATTATTATCATGTAGAAAAAAAAATTATAATCTTAGGATAATATTAATTACGAGCATTTACGATGAGTCGTTCGTCGGAATAATTAAGCGCCGGGAATTAGCTTACAACTCACACGGCCAGTAGGTTATTACACAAGTTTATTTCTACCCTCATTCTCCAGACTTATATCCACGCATATACATATATATCTATATACATATATATCTATATACATATACATGGACAATAGTACTGGAATTACCACGTGTCTCTCAAGATTTTTTTATCAACGCGAAAAAAGGAAAAATAAACAACAGAGTAAAATTAAATATTAAAAATAAAAAAAAAAATGAAAAAAGTTAATCCGAGTGAAATTAGCGAAGCGTTAACTGCTACCCAATTTATAAAAATAACGATGGAATAACTGTAGCGTGAAGCACACGTTGCAACTGGTCACAAGTCCAGCTTGTAGGTCTATACAGCATAGAGAGGATGCTGGGCATGAGGGAGTTTAACAGTTAAAAAAAGACCAAACTATAACATGGTCGACGTGAAATGACAGTAGATGCTTTTAAACATATCTATATCTATATATAAATACAAATATATGGTCATAATAAATATAGATATAGATATAGATATAAATGTATGAGATAGTCCATCATCAAATGGCAAATCATGCTCGTTGGACAGTTGATGTTTTCCAGAGTTGATGTTCTCTTTCTCTCAACGCATATTTCACGATTCAAAAAATATGTTCACTGATACGTTATGCAATCACTCAGGCTACGTATTATTACTATGTGTCTCTCATAGGATTAATTAAAAAATGGCTATCGTTGTCATATATGTTGCGTCGTTAAATGTTTGTTTCGAAACATTATCACGGAAATAAAATAAAAATAATTATATTTATAATCATAATTATATACGATGACAATGACTATCGTTTTATGTATACCAATATATATAGATATAAATTTTGAGTTAACAATCTGATAATTATTATGTTTTTCACATATATTTTAATCTGTTTTTGTTTACGTGATAAGTTTATGAGTTTTAAATATAAATCTGCTGAACTGTTTTGTTTATTTTATTATCGAGTTTGAATGATATTTATGTGGGAGTATTTATTAAAGTTTATCGCTAATTAAATAAAACTTTATGGCTTTTTTTCATTTCATCATGAAGAATGTTTTTGTTAAATTTCCAGGCTTTACACAATTTCGCAGTTTAAAAACATTAATACCCGAGTCAAAAAAGTAACTTAATTTTTAATTTTTTGACTTAATTCACTTGATTTTGACTACTATAATTTTTTTCTCGCATTTAACTTCAATATGACTTTTTTAAATTAAAAATTTAAGTCAACTACACGGAAGAAATAGATAGTACTGGTTACTGTTCGGCGCAGTAATCGACGAAAAGTATAGGGAAAAATACATTTTAATATATCTGATTCATATTAGAACAGGAGTAAGTCATTGCTTAACACATACTATAACTTTTTAAACAGTAACCAGTGCTGTGCTACACAGTACATGAAACATATGAATAGTTACTGTTAAAATAGTCGTAGTTCATAGTTCAAGAGTATAAAAACCTCTCAGCACAGCTCTTGTTGCTATATATAATGCGAGAGCTCACTATTTAGTGACAGGAATGGTTACTTATATCTCGTAGATCTCATCTCATTAACCTCCAGAACAGTACTCAGTGCTGTTCTGACATGAACGGTTACTAATTTCGTTTGTGCACTGTTAAAAATAATTTGAAAATTACAATACAAAAAGAATTGAATTTTCATAACTAGACATTTAAATTGTATTTTCAATAAAAAAAGCTTTAAATTTAATATAATCGTAATTTAATAATCAAGCTGGTATTCAAAATTAAGAAAAAAAATATGAATTTTAATAAACGTACTGAAAATTTATACTTGATTTTTAAATTTTCAAAGCAAGTATTGAAAATTCTAAAACATATATTGAATTTTAATAATTCTATTTGAAATTTCATAATACTTATTTGAAAATTCAAAAAAAAGTATTTGAAAATCCAAAGTGTTAATTTGAAAATTCAAAAACGTGTATTTTAAATTCTATATGAAATTAGTAATGAAATTTCAAGCACGAATGTATGTGTTTATTGCGTTATATACAATCTTTGAAAATTCAAACAATTTTTTTTACAGTGTGTCTGTAGTGTCAAAAATAGTGAAGACACCAAAATCAAGTTGTTTTTTTTACCCGGGTAACCATCTATGAATCGATTTCCTCAGCTTGATCAGCTTGATGACGAATTGATGAAGATCAGGTCGATTATGCCAAAATTATAATTAGTTGCTAAACCATGCATCCATGCAGGTTTAAAAAACGGGTACAATTATTCATTGCTTTTTTCAAACTCACTAAATAAATAATTTTAGATAAAAATATAATTTATTTATTGCCGTAAGATGAGCAGTGGGGTGTAGGATAGACCTTATCTGAAGTTTACAAAATAAATTGTAAGCTTTGACAAAGTTTGAATTGACATATTGAAGTTATTTTGATCAGTGTACAGCTCGAAACCATGCACTGAGAAAAAATTTCTCTCCGGACAAATAAATTGGTTTTGTTAAATTCTGTTAAACTAAAATTTATTTGGGACAACTAAATTTTATTACGTCAACATAATCTATTTTGTCATTTTTAACAAATGATTGAATAGACTCTATTTGGTTGGCAGTAATATTTCTCTCTCTAAAATAATAAAATCATTTGGTAAGGTTAAGAAAATGTTTATTTAATGGACAACTAAACTATTTTATAGTGCCAAAAATCCACATATTACAGCAAAATATTATTATATTATCTCTAATAAATATTACTTAGACACAAAAAAATATATTAATTTAGAATAAATATATATATTTGTCCGAGGTTAATAAATATATATTTGAACCTAATGATTATTGATTTAAAAGTTATGGTGTTAGGCAGCAGCAGCGGGATTAGTTCGATGTTCGTCACTAGATTGCGCCCACCATTTGTAGTGTCCTTGGTAAGAAACTTATTTCAGAATTATTATATTCCGGACTTGAAGCATTTATGAGACGAGTTATAAATAAATTATTTTTCTGAATATGCATTTATTTAATTGTTAAATAGATATTCTGTCATTTTAAAATAATATTTAATTATTATTCACAACTCATTCTCTAAGGCTCAATAATATATTTCATAATGATTACTTTATAAGCTCTACAGGTAATCAATTTGATTTTAGGCTTCTTACTAAACGCGAAATTATCTTTACTAACTATTTTATAGTTTCCAATAATTTGTTGTGTTGGTGGATTATAAAATATTTAGTTTAAACAACCAAATTTATGATTGGCAATGGGCAATCAAATCATTTTGTTATCATAACTAAAATTTAGTTGTCAGGAGAAAACTTTTTTTTCAGTATATTTATGTCTGTTTCCAGGCGTTGTATTTATTTTTGTTGTAGTAGACGACTATGCTTTAATAATTCTTCAAACTCTGGTAGACAATCGTCATCTCTTGATTGGGCAGTATTTTTAATTTCTTCTAGCTTCTTTTATAATAAACTGAGTTGGGATTCTGTCTCTTTCTTTAGGATGTACGTTTATTTCATTGAATTCCCTTTTACTTTCTTTGGCTACTCTAAAGGCAGTACTGATAACTGCTTCGACCATCCTGATGATTTGAAGTGTCTTTGTTCGCAAGATAATTTGTCCGCAGATTTAGATATTTCCTGCTGCGTTCTAACACCTGCTCACTAATGATGGTGCCTGTCCGTGATAGATTATTTAAATATTGTTTAATTTATCCGTTTGTTGCTTACTTAACAAAAATTGATAGAACGACAGTGGTTTTCCTGGTGCTGGTGGAAATAGAAATTGTAGAGGCTAGAATTTTTACAAATATTAAGAATATTTGAAGTGTAATATTTTAGTGTTTTATTTAAAAATTTAAACGATAAAATGATATACGTTTGTGTTGGATTATTCCAACAAATATACGTTAATAGCTTCGAAATTATCCGGATAATAAGAATCGAAAGTCTTTCAAATGTAAGTAGATGCATGAGGATACGCTACTATCCGCATCCGGTTGTCACCGGATTAATACAGTGAAGTTCACTACAGTGTTTTGGCTTCGCTCGTACTAATGGAGAGATGGTTCATGGCAGGGTACGTCAAAATCGGCCTTATCGATGGGTCTGTTGGTGTACTCGGGACAAATCTATCGATTTGATGCTATTAATGGCACTTTAATCATGTTTTTTAATTTTTATGGTTGACTTACAAATCAATTCACTCTGAATGAATATTCTATGTCACATCGTGTACATTGAAAAATAAAAACTTTGCGATTGAACAAGTATTAAAGAAAATTTGTAAGAAAATATGGAAAATACGCATAAATTTACGTTTTAAAAACATTTCTAAAAACACAAACTGCAATTTTTTCTAGAAAAGTAATTTTTATATCAATTCCAATAGAATTTATTCAGAAGTGATACGTACAAATTTTAATCATTTCTATGCAAAAATATATAGAGGTACATTACTGCATAATTGTCAAAAATTAATTCCAATTCAAAATTTTAATGCTTTTTAAATTAAGTTTTGCCAAATTAAAATTATTTTGTAATATTCAAACTGTATTAATTTTATTCAATTTTTTCTCAGCACAATTTCTTTATAAACCGAAACAATATTAACTTTTGCACGACTCGTTCGTGCTTTACGATCGAAAAATTTTTTTTCGCCTCACTTCGGTAACTAATCAATTATTATACCCTTGTTAGTTTACGGAATTAAGATGGTTTGCATACTATTTTGAAGAAAATTTAATGGAGATCAATTCCATACTTTTCAAAAATTTATTTAGTTGAATAAAAACGGAAAAAACATCAAAAATAGTTTTAAAAAATTTCCTGTCCGTTAAGTATGAAACCCGTATACACGATAACTTGCGAAAAAATGCAGTAATTGAATCAAATTTTTTTTTAAAAAATTCTTTGAAATAATTGTAGGTCTCCTATTGCAAATGGCTAGGTAACTCAGTGTCGTTTAATTACAATTAATAAAAGAATAAAAAAGGCTGTATAACTATATATCTATATATCTGTGTAAAACTAACATGGATGGTGATATATCTATACATTATACGGACATTTATTCCGCTAGGGGCGCTTGTGCATTACCGTCCTAGAACAGCTGTTTTTTTTGCTAATTGGTAGGCCTGAATTTTTTTTCAATTCAATTTTTTTTTATTTTTGTTTTTATTTACGTTTATTTTTTTTTTGTTATTAATCGAGATATTTTGAATAAGTTCTTTTATAATTATAAAAAAATAATAACATAATAAAAAACAAGACAAGTTTTAATGAAAGAGAATTGTATATATTTTTAATTTATTCGCACTTCCCGCCATTTTTTTTATTGTTATTTATTATTTCATAATATATGAGCATTACGAGTCGTGCACTTTTGGATTTTCCAAATTTTTTTTTCGTTTACTTTATTCTTAAATAAATTAAAAAAACACATTAAGAGATTTTTAATAATTCCCCTTGACTTAATAAAAAAAAAAAAATTAATAAACTAAAAAATTTGTCGAGGATTCAATTTGCGGAATAAAACAACCCAGAACAAAGCCGGTGAAAAAGCAACAACTTTATGGTACCTATAGGTTTCTTTAATCGAATTACGATGAATCAGTGCACGAGCCATCACGCAAGTTGCACTTGACTTGGTCCCCATCGACATATATAAGTATACCGAACAGATAAGAGTGATAGAGTAGAGTAGAGAAAACTAGACCAGAAGAGAATATGGTAGAGTGAAGTACAGTAGCAAAGTAGATGAGAATTGGCATCGACTACTCACTTTGTTCGGCCCCTGTCTGTCTCGCTTAGGTGGCCTGCAGTGACTCTTGTCTCTCTCTCCCATCCGCAATCCTCATCGAGCCGATGCTAACAATGTTTGCAGATATATTGTATCTCACGCATCACTTGTCCCGCAAATTGTTTTATAAACAGATTATGGCGACAGCCGTCCGCGAGTCCCCGCTCTCTATATATGTCGATAATACACCCAACCTTCACTAACACAACTCTCGTCTTCTCTACTCTATACCTATACTATATATATATTTACTATCAAATAATATTCATATACATATATATGTATAGTTGATGATGCCGTTATTGAAACATGAAATATATATCTTGGATGCTGCAATAAAGATCACGTGCAATCTTAGGCTCATATCGTCGAGTATAGCTCAGGACGATGTTCACTGACCCATTATATAGTTCATATATCTTCAGATAGGGTAGCTTCTTTAATATACATATATGTATGCTAATTATGTTTGCGTGACTTGATTATTTTTATTGGTCTTATATTTTATAAAACTGGGGCAAAATTAGACACTATTTTTTAAGAAATAAAAATTTTTTTTTGTACCTACGGTGAAAGAATGTAAATTGGTCACAGAGGAAAAATTTTCGTTCTGAATTTTTTTTTAAATGATGGGATAAATTGGACCCTTAAATACTTCAATTGAAATTTTTTTTTTTAATTTCCACTTACGATAGAATCGGAGAGAGGTTGACTAGTCTTGTGGGATGGAATTTTTGGTAATAAAAAGTTCAGATTTTTTTTTGAAACTACATTTTTTTTTTAAATTATTTTTACACTGATGAAAATTTGGATATCCAACTATACTAGGAAAAATAAAGATTTTGAGCTTAGAGAAAGTATGTATACTAGAAAAATTTAAGAAGTTTTTAGTCAAATTAATTATGGTGAAAATAATTATTTATGGGTTTTTTTTTGAATAATTTTTTATTTTGCCGGTTTTCTGTCTAAATTAATTTATTATTGGCTCTTTGGCTATTGAAATTTATGGAAATGTAATAATAAAATAAAACTTTACGAGCACTTCAGACTATGGAAATTACTTAGCAAAGTAAAAAGTATAACAACTACTTAAAGAAACTGAGAAAAAGTTTTCACAATTATTTCTTACAGAAATGGATTTATTCTTTTAAATTTATTTTCTTTAATTTCATTATTTAATAAAAAGCACAATAATCTTAATAGTACACTGAGAAAAAAATTTTCTTCTGACAACTAAATTTTAGTTGTGACAACAAAATGATTTGATTGCCCATTGCCAATTATATATTTGGTTGTTTTAACGAAATATTTCATAATCCACCAACAAAACGAATTATTAGAAACTACAAAATATTTAGTAAAGATAATTATGCGTTAAGTAGCAAGCATAAAATCAAATTGATTATCTGTAGAGCTTATAAAGTAGTCACGTAAAGTATAAAAAAATTGAATTTGAATTTTTATTAATCAATTCGTGCGCTCCGTTTTCTCGCCCATACAAAAAAAGATCGTTCCAAAAAAGTTCATAACTGTGAACTTACAAATTCCGAACTAAGTTGATCATTTTTTAAATCCAAAAAATTGAAAAGTAAAGAAAATTTCGATCTTTAGATCTCGATCTTCTATAGTTTACAACGAGTCAAAAAAAACACTTTTAATTGGTTTTATAGTTTTTTTTTTTAATGTTCTCAATAGCATCAAATTTTCAAGTAGAATTATTTTTGCTCAAAAAAATTTAGAAAAATGCGCCTGAAAAATTTTCAAAAGTAAAATTTTTTTTTACTCTTGAATATTTTCAAAGTTTAAAAAATGATCAACTCAAAGTTCAATTTTAAAAATTCATGGTCATAAACTTGTTTTGAACACTTTTAGAACGAATTTTTTTTACACAAGCGCACACACAATTTTGTCGTAATCAACCAACTCAAAATTTCTTCATTAGCTTCAACACACCTCAAAGTAGGTCTCTATGAAAAATCATTTCTTCATTCGTAGCCATTTGATTATTATCATTGTTTTGATTCAAAATTGATTACTAAGCCGATTTGATTTTCGACGCTAATAAAGTACAAATTTAAAATAAACAATTACCCGAATGATCGAATAAGTTAACCGGCGTTTAATGTGTACTTTCGATTATACTTGAACGGAAGAATAAAAATAAAAATATTGTGGCAAAGTAGTAAGAGAGAAGGTGGCGAACGATAATGGACATCCGACGGCCGGAAAATCTCAGGCTCATTGGTCACGTAATAGCGGTTACCCGTAGTCCGGTGGTGGTGAAGCACGTCCTTATTGTGGTGGTACACCGTCAGCTTAATGGGCTGTGACCTCAGGCCACGGGTATAACAGTAGAGTATTAGACTTCACCAGCAGCATCACAACATTCACTAGCATGCTCTACACTCCAGAGTTCCTTGTTACCAGTACACATTGCACACACATAAACGCTCATTCACATTTACGTTGACATTCACATTCACATGGACAGAGGAACGGACAGAATAAGCAGAAGAGAAACTTAGTTTAGTTTCCACAAGAGAACGGAAGAGCCAACGTCTGCCGACTTGGTGACGCGCCTGCCGGGCGTCTCCGGTCGCGTGGCTTTATGGCATCGTATAAGCTTCCCCCATCTCTCCCCCTGAATCCTCACGGTTTAAAATCCAAATAGTCCATGGTCCTGGTACATTGTAATACTTGATTGTCATCTTGTATTACCGTCACTATGCCCTGAGCGTTTTACTCGGCATCAATTCAATTGTCCTGTCTTATATTATAAATCTTTTATTTCGCAGTCATCAATTCGCTAGACCGGATATGCTAAATAGACTTGTCTTCATTATCGAATCAATTCTCTTTCCGTTTTTTTTCTTGCTTTTTTGTAGCCATTAAACGATCATTTATTTTTTTCTTTCTGTATTGAGTTCTTATTTTTTACATTGAAAATATTATGATCAATTTGAATGTTGGAATAATTTTTATTTCTCAGGAGAGTGATAACTGATAAGCTGTAAAAAAAATTTCAAACTATTTTTGTATTTGATAATTTTGTAAATTATTTTTTTTGCTAACAAATTTGGAAAGTTCTTAGTTTTATAGGGGAACTAAATTCTTGTGATCAAAAGCATTGAGGGCTGCTTCAAAATTGTAATGAAAAAGTAGAAAATAGAACGTGGCCATTTTGCCTCATCGTAGTTGATGTTGATGAAATATAAAATATACGTACAATATATCGATTCCATAATTACTCATGTCAATAAAATAATGTCACGCAATTGTTTGGCTAAAAAGTGTGGATTATAATTATCGATTAGTTTATTTGAATTGCAATCGAGATGCAAAATTGAATCAATTACACGCAATATAACATTAACCTCGATAATTAAATAACTATCGATATTGATTTATCAATAATGAATTTCAGTAATTATGTTAATAGAAGAAAGGTGGGGAAAATAAAACAATTGGAAATTTTTGGATGCAGTTTATTTTGCTCAGAATTGAAAAAATTCAGCTCAGTCTTAAGTAAATCTATTCACAATATATAGATAGTCATACTAGCAATATTAATTTAATTCTTGATTTTTAATATCTCGGATTAAAAAACTGTATATATATTTGACCAAAAAAGAAACGAAAAAAAAAATAATAACCACTTCTAGCTTGCACCACTTCATTTTACATTGAAAGTGATCGACTCTTAAGGGCCAATTTTTCAAACCGGGTTTATTTATCCGGGTTGAAATTATTATTGTTGATATATCTATTTATATATCATTAATGTATACTAGCAATATTAATCTAAACCCGGGTAAAAATAAACCCGGTTTGAAAAACTGGCCGAAGCATGGTTTGAAGAACTGGCGAAGCATGGAATTTATATATGCACTAAAAACTCTATATATTTATTTGTCGAGAAAAAAATGGCTAATTTGTTATTAGATGAAACCATCAATTTTGGATTTTTATTTAATAATTAATGAATGTGACGGTTTACAATAGTGATATTCGAAAGAGTACCTAAGAATTAAAATCCGAAGCTTATAAAACAAAAATCAAAGTGATAATTTTTATTTATTTTCTTATTTTTATTTATTTTCTTAAATTCATCAACTCTTTCAAGAGATATCGTGCTCACATACGTACAGACCAACTGACGTCCAAGTAAAATTTTTTTCAATTAACTTTTTTTTAATAACAGTCTAAATAAAAAAACTTATAACTATGTCAGAATTATACATTGGAGGTTTTTTTGTTATTAGTGCTTTTTTTTTTTTTAATTACTATATAAAAATTAGTAGAGATAATAGAAGTTGACCGAAACTCAGTTTTAAAATTTGGTGACAGTAGAGCACTACCTCTCCGAGGTGTGCAATATGTTACATGTTCATTGAATGAGGATAAAAAGTGCAACATTCAGCATCAAGATTATAAAAGTGCTCTTTTTCTTTAGTGTTCGATTTTGCCTCTCCATACACGCTGAAAAAAATGCTAACTATTACTATCTCGTAATAGTGATAAGTACCATCTGTATGTGATAATCATTATCATGCATTTGTGTTAACTATTTGTTTCTCATATAGTAATAATTACTATTGTCGATAGTAATAGTTACCATCTAAATAATAATATTTCTTATGCCTGAAAAATTTTTTAATTTTACCTTCTACACGGAGAGAAATTTATGGTAACCGTTCCTAGTACGTTTATGAAATATCATCCCATACCGTTATGGGATATAGGCCCATACTTTCTGGGAAAAGTTCCCATAAGTAGGGGAACAATTCCTATTATTATGGTAACAGTTCTCATATCGCATGGTAACAGAATTATGGTAATGATTACCTATACTCTTAGGAATAGTTCCCATAAGCAAATAGGAACCAATCCTATAACCACATTGTAACGATTCCTAAGTCCATATGGAAATAAACCCTATATATTATGGGAATTATTACCATATGAATATGGTAATGGATACCATATGAATATGGTAATGGATACCATAATGTTATCGTAACAGTTACCATAATATTATGATAACGATTACTATAATATTATAGGGGAGACCGGGGCAAGACGGCCCACCTGGGGCAAGAAGGCCCACCTCAAAAATTAACCAAAAATTTTTTTTTCTTGTTTTCTTTTGATTATCACAAATTTAGATTATTTACTCATTTTTAACCCGATACGTGAGACTTGGGGCAAAATGAACCACTCAAAAATTCTAAAAGAAAATGTATTTCATAGTATTATAACCTAGTCATGATTAATTTAATAGAAATATCATTTTTTGGTTAATTATATGGATTTGGATTAAAATAGAGCATTTGAAAAAGTTAAAAAAATCAATAATCAATTTTCTACAGAAGTGAAAAAATGACTCGTATTATATCAAAAAAGGTTATTTCGAGTAATATTAAAGTAAATACAGTTGTTAAAGAGAAAAATATAAACATTTGTTACGCGGGATATTTTTTTACAATTAAAAAAAAAAAATTTTTTTTTTCATTTTTTTTCGGAGGGGGCCGTCTTGCCCCAAAAAATAAAAAAATTTTTTTTTCAGGAGCTTCACCAAAATTTTGGTGAATTGAGTTCAAGTTGGACAAGAGTAAATCGACTTGATGGTTAAAAGCCACAAATAATAATAACCGGCTTAGGTGGGCCGTCTTGCCCCGGTCTCCCCTACACTGTAAAAAATCACCGGGGTAAGTCCAAGCGGTGTAGGTGTTAAAATTTATCGGTGTTAAATTTACCCCCGAAAGCGGTGTGAAAATAACGCCGCCACCGGTGTAAATATTCTGTACCGGTGTTAAAATAACGCCGCCACCGGTGTAAATATTCTAGACCGGTGTTAAAATAACGTCGCCGCCGGTGTAGATATTCTTTACCGGTGTGAAAATATTTTATTTTGTGAATATTTTTACTTACTCGATCACTATACTTGTTGATAAATGATATTTTTTATTAATTTTCATAAAGAACTGACATTTTTTGTGTTTTATAATCTTTAACGTTAATACTCCAAGCGGACGCAATTTACCCCGCTTTTACTCCGCTCTTACACCGGTTACCCCGCTTTTACACCAGTTACCCCGCTTTAACACCGGTATTTTTAACACCGGTGTATTACTCCTCCTACACCGGTGTAATTTCATTTTTACACCGGGCGGAGTTAAAACGAGTCCATTTTTAACACCGCTCTTTTTACAGTGTAGTACAATATATGGGTGCCGTTCCTATAATCAACATTTAAAAAAAAACGGTTACCGTGCATGATGGGAACAATTACCATAATATATTGTAATTGTTACCATAAATTTCTCTCCGTGTAAGATAGTAATGATTATCATCACGGATAAGAATGGTTACCATCTAGATAAGAATGTTTACCAACTACGATAATTTGTCACATTCAGATGGCAATCATTCTCTATTACATGATGGTGATAGTTAGCATTTTTTTTTCAGTGTGTATTACATACATGAATGATAGAGTGCATAAAAATCTAGGCAGACCCAAATCAGTGTCACACGCGATTGTTAACATAAATAATAGATCGCATAAAAATCTACAAGGATCCGAATCAGTGTCACGCACAATTGCTTATAACGTCATATCACGCAATAATTAATCACAAATACATAATATCCATAGTAGAATTCAAAAATGAAAACAATTATGTTTACCAACAAACAAAACCCGAAAATAATAAAAGCGAAGTCTACATCTTGAATTTTTAGTACACGATAATGCGCTTCAGTCAATAAAGATTCTTTCAAATGTAACTTTTTCATCGGTTCTATTAGTGTTTTACGATCCCAAAAATTAAATACCCCGGTTTCCAAAAGCCTACGTATATCGATATGAACTTTCTTTTTTAGTGGTAAATCGTGTCGTTCTAAAAAAATTACGTGTGGACGAGCTACAACCGGTGAAATGTGCAATGAATCGTTTTTATTCGCGGCTGCTAGTAAACGCGGGATGGCTCTAACACAACCTATATGAGAATCCTCAAGAACCTGCTGTGCGCAATCAATGCCAGTGATAATATGTATCTTAATTTTTAAAGATTTAGACCAGTCGTCAGTTAATTTTACAGCTGACGGTATTAAATAAATTTTGTATTTTAATTCCTGTAAGTCAGCATGACTATTATATCGACAGTTACGCGTTCGGGTTCTGTTAAAAATGACGCCATGTGGCCTTGAAATGTTGCATTAATAATCAATATCAGTAGAAAGACTCCAAAAAAGTATATTCTGATTGGAAAAATAACTAACGGTATATTTGTACTTGCGCTGAGAGCCATTTTTAGAACTTCTGCGGAAGCTTCTGCAAAATTTTTCTTGTAATAAATAGTTATTAAAAGTGATGTCATTGCAAGCACGAGGTTCGAGAGCAATATAACACCGATGCTGTAAAAGCGACAAATTTTTTCAAACGTAGTTAAAAAAAAATATCTTGATTTCGTGAACTAACAAGGGTATAATAATTGAAATAGTTGCCGAAGTGAGGCGAAAAAAATTTTTCGATCGTAAAGCACTCTCTGATGCTTTGCATCATGAGTTGTGCAATTACGATAATGGGTCAATATTACGGGCCCTAAATCATTTAATGGATTCGTATGTGAGACATTATAATCGGACCCCACAATACGCCCGCTCATAGCAATATCGTATGAACCATTGATTAAACCTTTGACAAAACCTATCTCCTTAGCGGATACTGGCGCACCTGGTAAATCAAAATATACGAGCGGCGTTACATTCATGTATGAAAAAATGTTAGTAAATATGTTGGTTATAGGGGAGGGTGGGGCAGAGCGGCCCCCCTGAAATTTTGACCAAAAAAAAATTTTTTTTTTTTCGACTAATTACTATAAATCCGATATGTTTGCGCATTTTTACCCCTACGCATGACATTTGGGGCAAAATGGACAAGCCCAAAATTTTGAAAAAGTGATTTTTTCATATTTTTATCGTCAAATTAAAAAAAAATTATTATAATTCCACATTTCTAGCCCTACGCATAACACCTGGGGCAAAATGGACCAGCCAAAACTTCCGAAAAAATTATTTTTTCATATTTTTCGGCCGTTTCTCTATGTAAGAGGCAAATTTGGTCACTAAAAATTTATAAAAATTAAATTTTTTTTTTAGTTGATAAATTTTTGAAATAAAGTAAAATTATAGAATTGATTTTTTTTTTTATTAAATAACAATTATTAATTAAGGTAATCGCGAGTGAACGATTTATTACACTTTAAAAAATTTTTTTCGAGTAATATAAAACCAAAAATAGTTGTCAAGAGTAAGAAATACATTCTTAATGATGAAAACAATTTAAAAAAAAAAAAAAACGAAAAAAAAATTTTTTTTATCACTTTTTGAAGGGGGGCCGCTCTGCCCCACAAAAAAAAAAAAAAATTTTCAGAATTTTGGCAAAATGTCCATAAATTTGTTCGAAATAGGACAAAAGTAAAGTGATCTTATGGTTGAAAGCCACAAAAAATAATAATTGGCTTAGGGGGGCCGCTCTGCCCCACCCTCCCCTATAATAAAATGTCAAAATAATTACCACGTTATTATAGAGCAAGTTCGAATGTGGTATGCTCTGTGTTGTCAATATTGTATTCTCACAACAAATAAATGCAATAAATAGTGAATCAACGATCAAAATATTCAGTTTCATATTTCAAAATTTATTTTACCAAAATTACATTTATATTTTACAATACCGTACAGATCGAAAGAATAATTAAAAATGGGTTTAACAAAAAATGTTCTCATACACAGATCACTGGAAAGAAAAAAAAATCTAAATGATAATAATAACAATAATTTTGAAATTCGTTTGATTTAAAAAAAAAAAAACAATTTTTCAATGAACAATAGATAACAACGATACTTAAATGCTCCGCAAAAATGATAAAAACACCTCGAGGGACAATTGCTTACTAAAGGGACAGTCAGCACGTCAGCTGATAATGCAGCCACGCAATGTACGTAGTATTTTAATCGATTTCTTTGTAATTGAGCCCTGTATATTGTTATAAACTCAATAATAGAAATAATAATATTTTTTTGTACGTAAACTGACCGACACTTTGTAATATCTACGATGAAATTTAATCTGTAATTTTGACGGAACTAAAAAAATTAACTTATAACAATGGGCCCGAGTCGCAAAGTTTGAGCATTATTTCAGGCTCAATTTACTGCTAGCCAACAGATGAAACAAATAAAAAGTGGCTGTTTAAAATACATTATAACATGAGTCTGAATTCAGACCGAAAAGTCGTCATACTTTACTTTTCAGGACCTTCAGGCTAAAATTAAGCTTGAAAATAAAATCAATTAGCGAGGCTATTCAGTTCAACTTTAGCGTCAAATCAGGCTCTTCAGCTTAAAAATAGTTTAAAATTAAGGCTTTTCAGGTTGATGTTAAGTTCCCCAGGTAAAGAAACAATAAATTTTTTTGGCCGACATTCAGTTGGAGGCAAGGATTTATACTGTTATTATTGTTATTATTATTATTATTATTATTATTTTATTTGATTAAACAAAATAGAAATGATTGAAATGATTGAATTGCCCAGAAAAAACGAATCATACATAGTCATGTATAGAAATTGGAAATATATGGTCGTCTATGATCGAATAAGACCATATTTAATTAAATAAAAAAAAAAAAATACAGATTGTTTTGTTCAGTTCTTAATTTTTTGTTCAATCACGTTGGTTATGTAGGGACTTTTAGATATGCGAATAAATGAATTTCTAATCGAATTAGAAATTTTTGATTCAGAGAAAAAATGCCACACTTATCAACGACCGTACACGCATTAGTGGGATTCGAACCCGGGACCCTACGTACGAAAGACTGACGCTTTAGAAACTGGGCTACGCAACAGACAGTGACTACCGAATGCAGTTGTACCCTACACAAGATCGAAAGAATACATTCATTTTTACACACGGAAAAAAATTTTTTGTGACCACAAGATATCCCATACAGGAGCTGCCAGAGTTGAACAACGGGCCCCTACTTGGCCCAGCACTGGGGAACCTAGCTTTGGCACACCTATATTGGCCCAGGCTTGGGCCAGGACTGGGTAACCTACCCTTGGCCGTCCAATGGCAACCTAGACTTGGGCCAAGACTGGGTAACCTAGCCTTGGCCGTTACAATGATTACCCGGGCTTGGGCCAAGACTGGGTAACCTAGCCTTGGCCGTCCAATGGCAACCCAGACTTGGGCCAAGACTGGGTAACCTAGCCTTGGCCATCCAATGGCAAGCCAGGCTTGGGCCAAGACTGGGTAACCTAGTCTTGGCCGTCCAATGGCAACCCAGACTTACGCCAAGACTGGGTAACCTAGCCTTGCCCATCCAATGGCAAGCCAGGCTTGGGCCAGGACTGGGTAACCTAGCCTTGGCCGTTACAATGATTACCCGGGCTTGGGCCAAGGTAGGATTACCCAAGTTTGGATATACCCATGGTTTATACAAGTAGATCATATAAATGTACCAGTTCAACGTTAGTAGGTTCGTCCAGTAGCTACCGTTCGGACCCAGTAATCAGAAGGACGGCAGTTCGCGCCCAGAGTCCAGCAGAATTTCCACCGAGTTTTTTTCACATCATTTACCTCCCTTAAATAATTAAAACGTTAATGATCATGAATTCTACGAGGTTAATAATAATAAATTTTTTTTAATTAAATTTATTCGTTTCCTGGAAGCCTGGGCCAGGTCTGGCAACCAAGCATGGGCCAGGTCTGGTAACCAAGCATGGGCCAGGTGTGGCAACCAGGCTTGGCCCGAGATTATCATTCCAGGCTTCTACCAAAGCTGGGCCAAGACTGGCTTACAAGCCTGGCCCAAGGTTCTACAAAGTTGGGCCAAGTCTGGGCCAAGCTTGGGCCCGTGGTACTTTCCTCTCTGGGATATTATTATAATAAACATCATGTGTTCTCATAACAAATCGACTTCTTAATTACGACACTAATTCATTTGTTACTATAATAAATTGATTTATTACCGTAAGCTAATCATGTTTGTCATTATAACAAAATCTTTCGTTATCCCGTCTTTTGTTATCAGAACGAAATTCGTATTTTCCGTGCAGTCATATCAATCTGTTCAGCTTGAATTCATGCTTAAAAAATTATTAAGTGGTAGGTTGTTCAGGTTACAAATAAGTTCAAAGTGTAAGCTAATTTCAAGCTGAACAACCTAATAGCTTTATTTTATTGCCTACTAACTACAAACAAATACATAATGTATCATGTAAACACGTTCAAGATTTTGTGTTACTCTCGAAGGTTAAAAATTCACGCAATCCCAGATAAATATCAACAACTAATCGCAATAAATGTAATAACCGTAGTAGAATTCGAAAATGGAAACAATTATGGTGAACAACAAACAAATTCCTAATATAATAAAAGCAAAGTCGATATCTTTAAATTCGATTGGACGATATTGCGCTTCAGTCAAAAAAGATTCTTTCAAATGCAATTTTTTCAGCGGTTCTAAGAACTCTTTACGATCCCAAAAATTAGTTACTCCAGTTTCCAAAAGCCTACGTATATCGATATCAACTACTTTTTTCAGTGGCCAATCGTATCGTTCTAAAAAAATTACAAGTGGACGAGCTACAACCGGGGAAACGTGCAATGTAAGGTTTCTATCTGCGGCTTGTAATAAACGTGGAATAGCTGCAACACAGCCTGCATTCGGATCATCAAGAGCATGCTGCATGCAATCAATAGTAGTATCGGCAGTATGCGTTTTGTCCCGTAAAAATTTAGACCAACCATCAGTCAATTTAAAAGCTGACCGTTGTAAATAAATTTTATATTCTAATTCCTGTAAGTCAGAAAGACTATCAACAGTTATGCGTTCAGGTTGCGTTAAGAATGCAGCCAAATGGCCTTGAAATGTTGCATTGATAATCAATATCAGTAATAAAACGCCGAAAAAGTATATTCTGATTGGAAAAGTAATTAACGGTATATCTGTACTTGCGCTGAGAGCCATTTTTAGAACTTCTGCAGAAGCTTCTACGAAATTTTTCTTGTAATAAATAGTTATCAAAAGTGATGTCATTACAAGAACGAGACTGGACAGTAATATAACACCCATACTGTAAAAGCGACAAATTTTTTCAAAGGTAGTCAGAAATTGACGATGTTGTGTCAATATCACAAGCTCTAAATCAATTGCTGGATACGCATGTGAGACATTGTAATTGGCCCCCGCAGTATGACCGCTTAAAGCAATATCGTATGAACCGTCTATTAAACCTTTTACGTAACCTATCTCTTTAGCGGGTACTGGAGCACCCAGCAAATCGAAATAAATAAGCGGTGTTACATTTATGTGTGAAAAAATTGTTGTAAATATGTTGGTTAGATACGGGCTGAATCTGCCTCGCATTGTCGTTGTATTATATACTTTTTTAGGGTTCAATTCTCTATGTGTTGTGGAGTTTGCAACAGCGTTTATATTGTAGCCATCAAGTTTCTTCGTTTTGTCGAAAAACAAACTCTCACAATATTCGTGATCTATAAAACAAAACTCATTCTATTTCTTATTTAATTTTGTGATTAGTGTTGTGATTAAAGTTACCTTCCGAGTATGGTTGACTGTAAAGTGTCCATGGATCATCAGATTCCTTGTTCCCAATTTTCACTTCTGTCCATGGTTTCGGTGCTCTATTGGTGAAAGGGTTGAACATGTAAATCATCAAATCATTTTTGGTACACAAGTAAAATGAAGATAATAAATTCATTTCCCATAAGACTTGAAGAGATGTTTGGGCATTTTTACACGAGTTTGTTCCCAAATCCACCGCAATGAAAATGGATTCTATACTCCACCATTGCGATGACTTTAATTGTTCGAGAATAGATTTTAGTTTTTGCGGCGAATCTCCTGGCAATATATAGCTGGGGTATGCCGGTAGAAATAGGGGTTTGGGTGGTTTTGATTGGAAATCTTTATTGATCAGTATAACTGATGGTGATAACTCTGATTCCTCTAAAGCCTCATATATGATGCCACTGAATTGATTATCAGGTATTATAGGATTCGTATGGTTCAAAAAACAATTTGCAAATAATTTTTTCTATAGTAAAATTTTGAAATATATTAGTAACAATAATTATAGTAAAATTTTGAAATAATTACCACATTATTGTAGAGCAAGTTGGAGTATGGTATACTCTGTGTTTTAAATATTGTATTCTGACAATAAACAAATGCAATGAATACTGAGCTGACGATCAAAATAATCTGTTTCATAGTTTTAAATGTATTTACTAAAATTACATTTATATTTTAAAATAACATTAAAATTAGATTGATAATCATATTTGTATTTAAAAAAAATATTCTTATATAGATCACTGTAGAGGAAAAAAAATCTCGATAATAATAATTTTGAAATATGTTTATTTTAGATAAAAAATTTTGCAGCGAATAATAGAAAAAAAACGATGCTTGAAAGTTCCGCAGAAATGATAAAAACACCGCGAGGGACAATTGCTGACTAAAGTAGAAATCAACACGACAGTTGATAATGCAACCATGCAATGTAATATTTTAATCGATTTGTTTGTAATTGTCGATGGCATGTTGTAAATTTAATGATAGGAATAATAATGCTTCTTTTGTATACGTACACAGACCACCACTTTTTAATGTTTATGATAAAATTAAACTGTAATTTTGATGGCACCAAAAAATGATGTTAGAAATAGATCAGCATCGATTATGAACTAAACTAATTTTTCTTTGATTAAACCTCCATCCGTCTCGCGATTTCGCTACTCTTCGCTTGTCGCGCCACGACGTTCCGTCGCCATGTATTTAATATTGCCGTGTTGCCAAGTATCATAACTGGATAACTTCTTCATTGATAAGGATATCTAAATGTGATCCTGATAAGGAGCTTGTAAGGTTTGCCCGATTAAGGCAAACCATGTATTAACCTTTTGACGGCGAAGTCGGACAAAATCGTACCCGCGGCGTCAAAGTGGGGATAGCCTCAGCATGCGCTCACAGTCCCCACTACCTCAGTTTACGAGACTCAATCTCGGTCATTACCGAAATTCACTCATGTGGTGGATTCCTTTAGTGCCCTTTCATATGTTATTCTAATGTTTTCAGTGATTTTTTTTAATTATTTTAAATACAATAAATTATTTCAAATTTTAAAAGAAAATCAAATTCAACCCTCTTTTTTTTTAAATTATGAATTGCTCATAATTTTGTTTCTGTTTAAATTTATATCTTTAATTGTGAGGACTTCATCATACGTACGGTACTGCTCGCCAGAGCTCACGGATACACACTAACGCAGATACGCACCGCCCGCTTGACAGGCCACAAAGTGGGGCAATGCTCAAAAGCGTTAAAGGGTTAACCTGATAAGATCCTCATAGTACTTCAGAAAAATCAAGAAAAAATTGTAGTCGGAACGGATTAGAGTGTAAGTATTGATTTTATTTATTTACAGCAGAACAATACCGAATAATTTTTCAGCTGAAGTAACTGAAGGGATCCACTTAAGTGATAATTATACCAATGTTGAAATAAAACTGATCATTGGGAACTGATGACTAGATTTGACTAGACTTATCGTTAGGCTTGCTCGTGTTAATAGTAAAGAAGCTTTGGATGTAGAGTAGAGACCTCGCAAAGCGTCATCAGTCCATTACTCTACTAGTCTACTTTGGATAGTAGTCAGGGCCTAAGTCCTGGTGCAAATTTTTGCAGGCCCTTTTCACAAAAAATGTCAATGACGTCGAGCTACCTCACTGCTGTCTGTAATTAAATTAAAATTTGCTCTAACGGGCCTCTGACAGGACTCCGGTGACTGAAGAGTGTCAAATAACATACAATTATCATCATCGATGGCCGTAGAATAATTTAGATTTTCACGCCCGATTTTCAACACAAAGTCAAAAACGCACTGTTACAAGAAAAGGGTTTTTTCAAATCATTCTACGATTTGAATCATATCTTGCTTTATGACTTTTGTGATGTTTTTAAGCGATTTTAGATGTTTACGATTTATCTTGCATGCAGGACAAAATACTTTTTGTTTGATAGTATTTATTTATTCGACTCATTATTATAATAAAATGTTCAAAGCTTTCACACATCTGTTACAATCAATGAACATTTGGTAATAAAAATAAATTTCAAAATAATTTTTGTAGTTCAGTTAACCACTCACAATTCTGTTTGCTTTTTAAAAATAAATTTGTCAAAAAAAGAAAATGTTAAAAATAGATACTTTTATCATTTTACCAAAAATATTTTTGGTAAAATTATGTTCAACCATTTGAAATTTCTTCAAAATAATGGAGAACTGTGATATTAGGGTTACAATCGATTTTTAAAGAAAATAATTTCGGATGCTACTTTTAAATCCGCTAATTGTAATTAAGAATCCTAGTTTATTTTAGTCTCTACCAACTTCATGCATACATAATTTATCGTGCAAACACACAAACGATTCAGTGTTACACGCAATGGCTAAAAATGTAAAATCACGCAATGTCAAATTAATATCAGTAACTAATTGCAATATACATAATATCCATAGTAGAATTCAAAAATAAAAACAATTATGGTTATCAATAAACAGATTCCCGATATGATAAAAGCAAATTCTATATCTTTAAATCGTATTGGACGATAACGCGCTTCAGTCAATAAGGATTCTTTTAAATGCAATTTCTCTAGCGGTTCTAAAAACGTTTTATGATCCCAAAAATCAAATATCCCAGTTTCCATAAGGCCCCAAAAAGCATTATCAGATTTTTTTTTTAGTGGTCAATCGTCGCGTTCCAAAAAAAATAGCAGTGAACGAGCTACAACCGGTGAAATATGTAATGAATCATTTTTATTCGCGGCCGTTAATAAATATGGGACGTATCCAATACAACCTACGTTAGGATCATCAAGAACGTGTTGTATGCACTCAATAGAAGTTTCAATAGTATGCACTCTGTCCCTTAAGAATTTGGACCAACCGTCAGTCAATTTAACAGCTGACGGTGGTAAATAAATTTTGTATTTTAATTCTTGTAAATCAAAAAGACTATCGACAGTTATGCGTTCGGGTTTTGTTAGAAATGATGCCATGTGGCCTTGAAATGTTGCATTGATAATCAATATCAGTAGAAAGACTCCAAAGAAGTATATTCTGATTGGAAAAGTAATTAACGGTATATCTGTACTTGCGCTGAGAGCCATTTTTAGAACTTCTGCGGAAGCTTCTATGAAATTTCGCTTGTAATAAATAGTTATTAATAGTGATGTCATTGCAAGAACGAGACTAGACAATAATACAACACCGATGCTGTAAAAGCGACAAATTTTTTCGAACGGAGATAAAAATTTACGATGTTGAGTCAATATTACGAGCTCTAAATCATCTAGTGGATACGAATATGACACATTGTAATCATTTTCCGCAAAGTGCGGGAACCAAGCGAAATCGTAAGATCCGTTTATTAAACCTTTGACATAACCTATTTCTTTAGAAGATGCTGGCGCGCCGGGCAAGTCGAAATACATAAGCGGCGTAACATTCATGTGAGAAACAAACATTGTAAATTCTTCAAATAGCAGTTTGTGCAGTTTGTCTTGCATAGTCGTCATATTGTATACTTTATTAGGCTCCCACTTTCTGTTCGGCAATGCAGTGGTGACGAAATTTATTTTGTAGCCGACAAGTTTCTTCGTTTTGTCGAAAAATAAACTCTTTTGGAATTCTTGATCTACAAAACAAAATCCATTAGATCTCGCTTCTATTAAATTTTTTAATTAATATTGAGACTAAAGTTATATACCTTCTGAATATGGTTGGCTATAGAGTGTCCACGGATCATCGGATTCCTTGATATCCATTTTTACTTCTGTCCATGATTCCGGTGCTCTATTGGTGAAAGGGTTGAACGTGTATATCATCAAATCATTTGTGGTACACACGTAAAATGAAGATAACAAATTCATTTCCCATAAGACTTGGAGAGATGTGTGGGAATTTTTACACGAGTTTGTTCCCAAATCCACCGCAATGAAAATGGATTCTATACTCCACCAGTGCGATGACTTCAATTCTTTGAGAATAGATTTCAATTTCTGCGGCGAATCTTCTGGCAATATATAGCTGGGGTATGCCGGTAGAAATAGTGGTTTAGAAGATATTGATTGGAAATCTTCATTGATCAGCATTACTGATGGTGATAACTGTGATCCCTCTAAGGCTTCATATATGATGTCACTGAATTGTTTATCAGATATTATAGGATTTGTATGGTTCAGAAAACAAGTACCAAGTAATTTTTTCTGTAATGCAATATCTCAGCTGTAATTTATAAATAACGTAGAAGTAGTATTTATAATATGTAATACTTACGAGATGATCATCAATTGAACTTGAGTATTGTGTAGTCTGGATTTTAAATGTTGTATGTTCACAGAAAACGATTGCACTCAACACTGAGCTAATGATCAAAATAACTAGTTTCATATTCAAAATTTTTCAATAGATCGACACGATTAATAATTATTTAAATTTGTTAAAAAACAAATGATAATCATTTTTTAATTTATTCAATTATAAATATAAATACTGCTTTGGATTTTGAATGCTTCACAAAAATGATGGAAACACTTTACTGAATCATCACCTACTGAAGTAGAAATAGACACGTGAGGTGACACTTTCCACTCAATTTTATATTTCAATCCATTGTATTTTACTTAACGAATGCGTGTTGAAGTAAAATCAATTGTGAAAATAATGATAACAAACACGGTAATTATAAATACAATAATAATTGTCATATATGGGAAGGACAGGGGCAAGACGGATCAATATTCTCTGTACCTCATTCTTTACACAAATCCTAGTAGAAAAAATTTGCCATTTGTATGTTTTTCGGGAGCTAAATGGTTCACCGGAGGAAATTTACTGACCAGGGCAAGTTGGACTATTACTTTTTGGTTAATTTAGAATATAATTCATTGTAAAATAAATAATGTTTATCATCTTCCAATGACATTGATAAGAATCGGAAACTCGAATATAAAAATATATATTTATTTATTCAACACAAGATTATAATGAAATATACAGAGTTATCACACTTCTAAGGTATAATTCATAAAAATGCGATAATAAAAATAAATAGCCGAGTCATTTTTGTTGTTTAGTTAATTATTACTAATTTTTTGTCCGTTTTGGAATAAATTTTCAATTTCTTCTCTAGAAAAATATTATCAAAAGCACTTACTTTTATTATCAAGCTAACACAAAAATTTTTAGTAAAATTATTTTCAGGTGCCTGAAATTTCTTCAAATTAATTATAAACGGCAAAATTACTATTACAATTAATAAAAAAAAAATCTTGGTTTTCGAATTTAGATTTGTCAATCGCCTGATGACTCATCCTAGTTTCACTTGGCTTCTTTTAATTGCATGTGTACATAATACATCGCGTAAACACACACACGATTTAGTGCTACTCTCAAAGCAGAAAATATGTAAAATCACGAAATGTTACATAAATATTAATAACTAATCGCAATAAATGTAATATCCATAGTAGACTTCAAAAATGAACAAAATTGTTGCGAGCAACAAACAGATCACAAATATAATAAAAGCAAATTCTATATCTCGAAATTGTATGGGACGATAACGCGCTTCAGTCAGTAATAATTCTTTCGAATGTAATTTTTCTAACGGATCTATAGATGATTGATGATCCCAAAAATCATATATCCCAAATTCTGCGTATTTCCAGAGAACGTCATCAACTTTTTTTTTTAATTGCCAATCGTCTCGAATCAGGAGTATATCCATAATACGATCTATTACCGGTGAGATATGCAAAGAATCATTATTATCCGCGATCGCTAATAGACGATTGGTGTCTCCAATACAAGCAACATTAGGATCATTCAGAACGCGCTGTGTGCAATCGATACTATGTTCAGCGTTTATATAACGTTTCATAAAAATAGACGATTTCAAAGCTATACGAGGTATATAAATCTTATACTTTAATTCGTGTGAACTAGTCAAACTATCAACGGTTATACGTTCGGGTTTTGTTAGAAATGACGCTATGTGGCCTTGAAATGTTGCATTGATAATTAATATCAGTAATAAAACGCCGAAAAAGTAGATTCTGATTGGAAAAGTGATAAGCGGTATGTTTATACTAGAGCTGAGAGCCATTCTCAGAACTTCTGTAGAAGCCTCTACAAAATTTCGTTTGTAATAAATAGTTATCAATAGTGATGTCATTGCAAGAACGAGACTAGAGAGTAATATAACACCGATGCTGTAATAGCGACGAATTTTTTCGAACGGAGTTAAAAATTTACGATGTTGGGTCAATATTGCAATTCCTAAATCATTAATGGGATATGTATTTGAAACATTGTAATCATCTCCGACATAGCGCCTACTTAAAGATATATCGTAAGATTTGTTTAGTAAGCCTTTAACAAAACCGATTTCTTTGGAGGACACTGGTGCACCGGGTAAATCAAAATAAATCAGTGGCGTTACATTCATGTAGGAAAACATTGATGTAAACAATTGATTTTGAATTAATGCAAGTTTATCTTGCATAGTCGTTAAATTGTAAATTTTATTTGGCTCCCACGTTCTGTTCCACAAAGTATTTGCGACAGCATTTATTTTGTAGCCGTCAAGTTTCTTTGTTTTGTCGAAAAATAAGCTCTCACGGAATTCTTGATCTATAGAATTAAATCCATTAGATCTGTTATTTAATTTTGTAATTAATATTGTGACCAAAGTTACCTTCTGAATATGGTTGGCTATAGAGTGTCCACGGATCATTAGATTCCTTGATATCCATTTTTACTTCTGTCCATGATTCCGGTGCTCTATTGGTAAAAGGGTTGAACATGTAAATCATCAAATCATTTTTGATACACACGTAAAATGAAGACAACAAATTCATATCCCATAAGATTTGAAGTGATGTTAGGGCATTTTTGCACGAGTTTGGTCCAAGATTGAGAGCCATGTAAATGGGTTCTGTACTCCACCATGGCGATGACTTTAACTGATTGAGAATAGATTTTAGTTTCTGCGGCGAATCTCCTGACAATATATAGCTGGGGTATGCCGGTAGAAATAGAGGTTTGGGAAGTTTCGATCCGAGATCTTCATTGATTAGCAGGACTGATGTTGATAGTTGTGATTCCTCTATGGCTTCATAAATCATTTCATTGAACTTTTCATCGGTTATTATAGGATTTGTATGATTCAAAAAACAAGTTCTAAGTAATTTTTTCTGTAATAAAATTTTTTACCTGTCATGTATAAATACCATATTGGTTATATTTATAATATGAAATACTTACCAGTTGATCTCCAATTGAACTTGAGTATCGTGTAGTGTGGGTTTTCAATATTTGATTTTCACAAAAAACGAATGCACTCAGCATTGAGCTGATGATCAAAATAACTGGTTTCATATTTAAATTTTTTTTTTAAAATTCGCACTATTAATTATTACAATAATTTGTCGGAAATGATGATGATCATTATTCTTAATCAAAAGAGAATACTGCTGCGAATTGTCAAAACAAACGATCTTTGAAAGCTTCACAAAAATGATGGAAACACTTTACTGAATCATCACCTACTGAAGTAGAGATAAACACGTCAAGTAATACTTTTCATTTCATTTTATGTTTCAATACATTCTATTTTATTTAACGAATGCGTGTGAAGTAAAATCAATAGTGGAAATAATGATAACAAACAGGGTAATTATAAATACAACAACAATCCTCATATACATAGGAAGGAAAGGGGCAAGACGGATCCATATTCTCTGTAGTCTCTTTTCACCAAAAAATTCGAAGGAAAAAATTTGCCATTTTTACGTTTATCAGGCGCTAATTATTTTACCGGTACAAATTCACCACCGAGATAAGTTGAACTTTGATCTTTCTGTTAATGCAGAATAAAACCAAATATAAAATAATCAGTGTGAATCATCTACACTGAAAAAAAATAATCGCTACCCTGGCGGATCTAATATTACGGTAGGTCTACGGTAGTATTACGGTAGCTTTACCGTAACTTACGGTAGTTCTAGCGTAAAATTACGGTAGAAATACCGTAAGTTACGGTAGGACTACCGTTACGGTAGACTACGGTAGGGTTACGGTAGAACTACGGTAAGATATGGTATGTTACGGTATGTTACCCTCGTACCGTAATCTACGGTAACTTACCGTAATTCTACCGTAATATTGGGTCCGCCAGGGTAACTGCTAGTGATTATTACACTGTAAAAAATCACTAGGGTAAGTCCAAGCGGTGTAGGTGTTAAAATTATCGGTGTTAAATTTACCCCCGAAGGCGGTGTGAAAATAACCCCGCTACCGGTGTAGATATTCTATACTGGTGTTAAAATATTTTATTTTGTGAATATTTTTACTTACTTGAACACTATACTTGTTAATAAATGATATTTTTTATTAATTTTTATAAAGAACTGACTTTTTTTGTGTTTTATAATCGTTAAAGTTAATACTCCAAGCAGATGCACTTTACTCTGCTTTTACACCGGCATCACTCCGCTTTTACACCGATTTTACTTCGCTTTTACACCGGTTACCCCTATTTAACACCGGTATTTTTAACACCGGTGTATTACTCCTCCTACACCGGTGTAATTTCATTTTTACACCGGGCGGAGTTAAAACGAGTCCATTTTTAACACCGCTCTTTTTACAGTGTATTTTAGTGTACAAATATTATTTATAGAGGTCGAAAAACACAAATGAAAGTACCAGTTTCAAATACCTAGAATTCATTTTTGTATGAAGCATGAGACACATTTTATTTGATAGTATTTATTTATTTGACTCAATATTATGAACAATCATACAAAGTTGTCACACATCTAAGACAAAAAAAAATCTCTGGTAAAATTATTTTCAGGCACCTGAAGCTTATTGAAAATGAATATTAACTGATAAATTACTATTTCAATTCATTTTTGAAAACAAAATTCCAGTTTTCATTTCTATACCCGCCAATTGTCTGCGCTTCCTAGGTTACCTTGGCTTATTTTAGTTGCATGCGTACATAACGTATCGTGTGAACAAACACACAATTTATAGTGTTACACTCGAAGGTTAAAAATCGTAAATCAGATAATGTCACATAAACGTTAATAATTAATCGCAATATACATAATATCCATAATAGATTTCGAAAGTGAAAACAATTGTCGCGGGCACCAAACAGATTCCAAATATTATAAAAGCAAAATCTACATCCTCAAATTTAATTGGACGATAACGTGCTTCGGTCAACAATGATTCTTTGGAATGCAATTTTTTTAACGGATCTATACTTAATTTATGATCCCAAAAATCATGCAGCCCGAATTCTGCATGTTTCCGTAGAATGTCATTACCTTTATTTCTTAACGGCCAATCGTCGCGAATTAAGATCACAGGCATGAAGCGATCTATTATCGGTGAGATATGCAAAGAATCATTATTATCCGCGATCGCTAATAGACGATTTGTGTCTCCAATACAAGCTACATTGGGATCGTCCAGAACGCGCTGTGTGCAATCGATACTAGGCTCAACATTGATCTTACGTTTCATAAAAATTGAAGATTTCAAAGCTATACGAGGTATGTAAAGCTTGTACCCTAATTCGTGTAAACTGGTCAAACTATCAACGGTTATACGTTCAGGTTTTGTTAGAAATAATGCTATGTGTCCTTGAAATGTCGCATTGATGATTAATATTAGTAATAAAATGCCGAAAAAGTATATTCTGATTGGAAAAGTAATTAACGGTATTTCTATACTGGCACTGAGAGCCATTCTCAGAACTTCTGTCGAAGCCTCTACAAAATTTCGTTTGTAATAAATAGTTATCAATAGTGATGTCATTGCAAGGACGAGACTAGAGAGCAGTATAACACCTGTGCTATAATACCGATTGATTTTTTCAAAGGGAGTTAAGAATTTACGATGTTGAGTCAATATCACGAGTCCTACATCTCTCATCAGAAACATATATGAAACATTGTAATCATCTCCCACGGGGCGCGGAGAAAAAGCAATATCATAGGATCCGTTTATTAGACCTTTTACAAAACCGATTTCTTTGGAGGATACTGGCGCACCTGGTAAATCGAAATAAATCAGTGGCGTTACATTCATGTAGGAACACATTGATGTGAACAAATGATTCTGAATTGATGCAAGTTTGTCTTGCATAGTCGTTAGATTATAAATTTTATTAGGCTTCCACGTTCTGTTCCGCACAGTATTCGCGACAGCATTTATCTTGTAGCCGGCAAGTTTCTTCGTTTTGTCGAAAAATAAACTCTTTTGGAATTCTTGGTCTACAAAACAAAATCCATTAGATCTCGCTTCTATTCAATTTTGTAATTAATATTGTGATTAAAGTTACCTTCTGAATATGGTTGGCTATAGAGTGTCCACGGATCATCGGATTCTTTGTTCTTAATTTCTACTTCTGTCCATAATTCCGGTGCTCTATTGGTGAAAGGGTTGAACATGTAAATCATCAAATCGTTTTTGATACACACGTAAAATGAAGATAACAAATTCATTTCCCATAAGACTTGAAGAGATGTTTGGGCATTTTTACACGAGTTTGTTCCCAAATCCACCGAAATGAAAATGGATTCTATACTCCACCATTGCGATGACTTTAATTGTGTGAGAATAGATTTTAGTTTTGGCGGCGAATTTCCTGATAATATATAGCTGGGGTATGCCGGTAGAAATAGTGGTTTGGGTGGTTTTGATTGGAAATCTTCATTGATCAGCATTACTGATGGTGATAACTGTGATCCCTCTAAGGCTTCATATATGATGTCACTAAATTGTTCATCAGATATTATAGGATTCGTATGGTTCAGAAAACAGGTTCCAAGTAATTTTTTCTGTAATGCAGTATTCCAACTGTAATTTATACATAACCTAGAAGTAGTATTCATAATATGAAATACTTACGAGATGATCATTAATTGAACTTGAGTATTGTGTAGTCTGGGTTTTAAATATTTTATTTTCACAGAAAACGAATGCACTCAGTACTGCGCAGATGATCAAAATAACTGGTTTCATGTTTAAAATTTTTTCACACGATCTGTGCTCTATTAAAAATTACGTTAGTATGTTGGAAATAATAATAATTTTTCTCAATAAAAAGTAAATACTGCTTCGAACCGTAAAAATGAACGACCTTTGAAAGCTTTACAAAAATGATGAAAACACTTTTTAGTCTCATCACCTACTGAAGTACAGATAGACACGTCAAGTGATACTTTACACTTTATGTTTCAATCCATTGTATTTTATTCAACGAATGCGTGTTGCAGTAAAATCAATAGTAATAATAATGATAACAAACCCGGTAATTATAAATATAAAAACAATCATCATATATAGGTAGGAAAGGGGCAAGATGGGTCCGTAATCTCTGTAGAATCATCTTTTCAAATATCCTATAAAAAAAGTTCTATTTCTATGGTTGTCAAAAGCTGATTCGTTTACCAATGCAAATTCTCCGACCAGGGTAAGTTGGACTTTTACCTTTCTGTTATTTCAGAATAATACTAAATATAAAATAAACAGTGTGAATCATCTACACTGAAAAAAGAGCCATCCGGCCTTACCCGGAATATGGAAGGTAGATTTCTTATGTAAATACAATAGAGCTACAAAAGTGTAATTAATACTTATTTTGTAAGCTTAAACATGGATTTCAAGGAAATGAGTTATGCCTTATCATTTAGAAGTTATTAGAAGACTAAGCTGCAAAAATAAGATTTTTTTATTTTTTGTGAAATTTTCGATATCATCAAATTGTTAGAAAAGATGTTTAAAAAAATCAAGTATTACAGTGAAAATTAAAGCTAATCGTCCAAATTTTGAGATTTTTGTACAGAATTGAGTTATTATTTTCGGTTCAAAAGTTATTTAAGGATAAAGCCAGAAAATTCATTTTTATGAAAATCAAAAAAAATTTCAAACACCCACAACTTCCAAACTAAACGTCCGATTGGGCTCATCTTCGAACTTGACCAAGGTAATCGTCCATTGAATAAGTCTATAAAATTTCATTAAAATCCGTTAAGAATTGCGGGCTCTATCGTGATAACAAGGCGCATTATATCATATATACCTATATATATATTAGAACGGTTCAAAAAAATCGACAATTTTTTTTTTTTCAAAACCCGCAGTGAAATATCTTCCTAGTCATAAAAAAAGAAGTCTGTGAAAACGAGAGCTCTTAATATCAATTTTGAAAGGTCGCTCATCGTATATTTTTTATTTTACGTTTAAATAACATGGAAAAAAATACTTTTTCAGTTTGGAATTTTTCACCATGGCAATGGCTGATTATTCGAATAAGCCCAGCATATATTTTTGTAGGGAATTTAACGCTCTACAAAAAAAGTCTCTTATCATTTTTCGACAAATCCATCTGTTCAAAAGTTATTGGATCTCGAAGTCAAGTAAGAGTAAATTTTGAGATCTTTTTACTTTTCCGGCAAAACAATCATACTTATTATAAAATGTCATCAAATCATTTTTGTAGACAATTTTTTTTCACTGCGGGTTTTAAAAAAAAAAAAATAGTTGATTTTTTTGAACCGGTCTAATATATATATATATATATATATATATATATATATATATATATATATATATATATATATATATATATATATATGTCGAATTACCAGTTGAGGTATTAATGAGACTCGGGTCTACGCCGTTATCTTTGCCACTCATCTTATTTATTAAACAATTTAACGAACACACACAGGTAATTACTACTCACAAATATCGTATACACTAAACAATAAGATTACAAGCAATAATATCAGTATCGGACAACTACACAATATTAAAGTATCCGAGAAAATATCAAAGATTACAAAATATCAAATATTACACAATATTAAATACACAAATTATTACAAGCGATTAGTTTACTAGAGAATAACAACTATTGAAAATATTCTAGTTACTGTTGTAAAATGTATACGGCGGTAAAATTAAAATCGAAACGAATACACGATCGGTCGGATAGCAATGTTGTCCGTTCCTTTGCTCAATTAGAACTAACTCTCTGTACCCAATATTCTTGAGTCCCTGAATCGACCAAAACTATATCTCAGGTAATTTTACAAACTCGTACAATTACTTCCATATGTTTAAAAACTCATTATACCGAAAATATTGCTATCTCTCGATCGTGTCTACGTTGGATGCCCAGACGGGCTCCTTCGACTTAAGTCTACCGTCATAAACGTAAATATGAAAACTAACAAAATCTTAAGCGGATTAAATTGTAAAATATTTTTACTAAGTTTTTATTGTCTAAAAACAAACTCAATATAGTTGGGACTTTCCCAAGTCTCAGGAAAAACCCAAGTATTATTTTATCTCCGACATATATATATATATATATATATATATATATATATATATATATATATATATACATACATACATACATAAATCTATAAACTTTTGAGTAAATAGTCTTTTTTGACTATACTAGGTAAAATAAGATAAATGGTGGCAAAATTCTTTGATAATTCTAACATAAGACCCATTGCAATAGTCCGATTTCTAAAGAAATCTACCTAAAAATAAACACTAACTGCTAGCGAGTATTTTCTGTAGCAGCTAGCGATCGCGTTTTTCAGTGTACAAATATTATTTATGCAAATCGAAACCACAGATAAGAATACCCATTTTAAATAACTAGAATTCATTTTTTTATGAATAATGAAATATGTTTCATTTGATAGTATTTATTTTTTTACTCGATATTGCAATTAAATATACAAAGTTAACACACATTTAAGACAAACTGCTAAATAACTATTACAATTCATTTTCGAAAATAAAAAATTTTGATTTTTATTTTTGGATTCGTCAATTGTCTGACGCATCCTAGTTTAACTTGTCTTCTTCTATTTGCGGACGTACATAATGCACACACAATTGGTAGTGTTACACTCGAAGGTTACAAATAGTAAATCAGACAATGTCACACAAATGTTAATAATTAATCGCAATATATATAATATCCATAATAGATCTCAAAAATGAAAACAATTGCCGCAGGCACCAAACAAATTCCAAATATTATAAAAGCAAAATCTACATCCTCAAATTTAATTGGACGATAACGCGCTTCGGTTAATAATAATTCTTTCGACTGTAGTTTTAGTAACGGATCTACATTTAATTGACGACTCCAAAAACAATGCAGCCCGAATTCTGCGTGTTTCCGTAGAATGTCATCACCTTTATTTTTTAACGGCCAATCGTCGCGAATCAGGACTACAGCCATAAAACGATCTATTACCGGTGAGACATGCAAAGAGTCATTATTATTCGCGAGCGCTAATAAATGAGTTAAGTATCCAATACAAGCTACATTAGGATCGTCCAGAACGCGCTGTGTGCAATCGATACTAGTTTCAGCATTTATATTACGTTTCATAAAAATAGACGATTTCAAAGCAATGCGAGGTATATAAATCTTGTACCCTAATTCGTGTAAACTAGTCAAACTATCAACGGTTATACGTTCAGGTTTTGTTAGGAATGACGCTATGTGTCCTTGAAATGTCGCGTTGATAATTAATATCAGTAATAAAACTCCAAAGAAGTATATTCTGATTGGAAAAGTAATTAACGGTATATCTGTACTTGCGCTGAGAGCCATTCTCAGAACTTCTGTAGAAGCCACTACGAAATTTCGTTTGTAATAAATAGTTATCAATAGCGATGTCATCGCAAGAACGAGACTGGAGAGCAATATAACACCGATGCTGTAATAGCGACAAATTTTTTCGAACGGAGTTAAAAATTTACGGTGTTGAGTCAATATCGAAAGTCCTACATCCTTCATTAAAAACATATATGAAACATTGTAATCATCTCCCACGGGGCGCGCAGCCAAAGCAATATCATAGGATCCGTTTATTAAACCTTTTACAAAACCGATTTCTTTGGAGGATACTGGGGCACCTGGTAAATCGAAATAAATCAGTGGCGTTACATTCATGCCGGAAAAAATTGATGGAAACAAATGATTTTGAACTGGTGAAAGTTTGTCTTTTATAGTCGTAAGATTGTAAATTTTATGAGGCTCCCACGTTCTGTTGTGCAAAGTATTCGCGACAGCATTTATTTTGTAGCCATCAAGTTTCTTCGTTTTGTCGAAAAACAAGCTCTCACAGAATTCTTGATCTATAAAACAAATCTATTACATCTCTTGTTTAATTTTGTATTTAATATTGTGACTAAAGTTACCTTCCGAATACGTTTGGCTGTAAAGTGTCCACGTATCATCGGATGCTTTGTTCCCAATCTCTACTTCTGTCCATAATTTCGGTACTCTATTGGTGAAAGGGTTGAACATGTAAATCATCAAATCATTTTTGGTACACACGTAAAATGAAGATAACAAATTCATTTCCCATAAGACTTGAAGAGATGTGTGGGAATTTTTACACGAGTTTGTTCCCAAATCCACCGCAATGAAAATGGATTCTGTACTCCACCATTGCGATGACTTTAATTGTTTAAGAATAGATTTCAGTTTGTGCGGTGAATCTCCTGGCAATATATAGGTCGGGTATGTCGGTAGAAATAATGGTTTGGGTGGTTTGGATTGAAAATCTTCGTTGATCAGCATGACTGACGGTGATAGCTGTGATTCTTCTATGGCTTCATAAATCATTGTATTGAACTTTTCATCAATTATTATAGGATTTGTATGATTCAAAAAACAAGTTCTAAGCAGTTTTTTCTGTAATGCAATATTTTAACTTTTTATAATGAAATTTTAGTAATATTTATAGAATGAAATACTTACGAGATTATCATCAATCGAATTGGAATGTTGCATGGTCTGGGTTTCAAATATTTTATTTTCACAGAAAACGAATGCACTCAGCACTGAGCTGATAATTAAAATAACCGGTTTCATATTTAAAATTTGTTACTAGATTCACACTATTAATAATTATTTAAATTTGTTGAAAATGTTAACAATAATTATTTCTTATAATATTTAATTAAAAAATAAAGACTGCTGCCAATTGTCAAAATGAACGATCTTCGAAAGCTTCGCGAAAATGATGGGAACACTTTACAGGCTCATCACCAACTGAAGTAGAAATATACATGTCAGGTGATACTTTTCTCTTAACTTTATTTTTCAATCCATTGTTTTTTCATTTAACGAATGCGTGTTGAAGTAAAATCAATAGTAAAAATAATGATAGCGATCAGGGTAATTATACATACAATAATAATTCTCATATATGGGAAAAATGGGGCAAAACGGATCCTTATGTCTGTGGCCCCTCTCCTAAAAGTTCCATGTTTATGTTTGTTGGGAGTTCAATAGTATTTTTAAATTCATATCAGATCAAGATCGATTTTTAACTTTCCTTTGTTATGATTCATTACAAAATTTTATCTTACATCTACAGGGAATATTATTACATTTTTTACAAGTGAATCAGTTTTCATTTCTATACATAATTTTAATAATTAAATTCATTTTAAAATTTCGTACAGTTACAAAGTCAAATCAAAATTTTTCAACGAATAGTAAGAAATAGATCTTCCAGTTACTTTTCTTTACGATAAACTTATCATACAGACACTTAGATGAAGTATCATTCAAACGGCTTTCACAGAGAATAAAAAATAAAAGGTGTATAGATTAACTGCACCATCTTTTTTCGAAAGTTCATTTTTATAAATTGCAACCAGAGTTGGCCAATTTCATTCTCAATTTGCTATCAATATTTAACCTGCTGGTAAATCCTGTAAATATTTTATGCAACGAAAAAAAAATTATACACGCAGTAGAAAACTGTATGAAAATTTTATGAAGGCTCATTAACTTATGTCAAGGTTTCAAAAAAATCTATAATATAAAATATATAAACATTACATGCATAACCAAAATTTACATAAAAATCATATTGAATGTGATGATAATTACGATTCTCAATCAAAATTGAATACTACTTCGAATTATCGAAACAAACGATCTTTGAATGCTTTACAAGAATGATGGAAACACTTTACTGAATCATCACCTTTTGAAGTAGAGATAGACACGTCGAGATAATTTCCACTTTATTTTTCAATACATTGTAATTTAACATTCTATTCACCGAATGCGTGTTAAAGTAAAGTCAATAGTGAAAATAATGATGACAAACACGGTAATTATAAATACAATCACAATCCTCATATATATAGGAAGAAAAGGGGCACGATGAATCCATATTCTCTGTAGTCTCTTGTCACAAAAAATTCGAAGAAAAAAGTTTGCCATTTTTACGTTTGTCAGGAGCTAATTATTTTACCGGTGCAAATTCACCGACCGAGATAAGTTGGACTTTGATCTTTCTGTTAATTCAGAATACAACTAAATTATAAATAATCAGTGTGAATCATCTACACTGAAAAAAATAAATGCTAACTGCTAGTGATTATTATTCTAGTGAACAAATATTATTTATAGAGGTCGAAGAACGCAAATGAGTGTACCAATTTCATATACCTAGAATTCATTTTTGTATGAAGCATGAAATACATTTTATTTGATAGTATTTATTCATTTGACTCAATATTATGAACGAATATACAAAGTTGTCACACATCCAAGATGAAACAAATCTCTAGTTAAATTATTTTTGGGCACCGGAAACTTATTCAAAATAATTAGAAACTGCTAAATTACAATTACCATTCATTTTTAAAAACAAAATTTCGGATCTCATTGTTATATCCACTAATTGTCTGACGCTTCCTAGTTTACCTTGGCTTCTTTCAGTTGCATTCGTACATAATGTATCGTGTGAACACACACACGAGTTAGTGTTACACTCGAAGGTTGAAAATAGTAAATCAGACAATGTTACACAAATATTGATGATTAATCGCAATATATATAATATCCATAATAGACTTCAAAAATAAAAACAATTGTCGCGGGAACCAAACAGATTCCCAATATTATAAAAGCAAAATCTATATCCTCAAATTTAATGGGACGGTATCGCGCTTCGGTCAAAAATAATTCTTTGGAATGTAGTTTTATTAACGGATCTATACTTAATTGATGATCCCAAAAATTATACAGCCCAAATTCGGCGTGTTTCCGTAGAATGTCGTTACCTTTATTTTTTATCGGCCAATCGTCGCGAATCAGGAGCGCAGCCGTCAGGTGATCTATTACCGGTGAGATATGCAAAGAATCATGATTATCCGCAATCGCTAATAAATGATTTACGTATCCAATACAAGCTACATTAGAATCGTTCAGCACGCGCTGTGAACAATCGATACTAAGGTCAGCTATTATCTTACGTTCCATAAAAGTAAACGATTTCACAGCTATACGGGGTATATAAATCTTGTACCCTAATTCGAGTAAACTGGTCAAACTATCAACGGTTATACGTTCGGGTTTTGTTAGAAATGATGCTATGTGTCCTTGAAATGTCGCGTTGATAATTAATATCAGTAATAAAACTCCAAAGAAGTATATTCTGATTGGAAAAGTAATTAACGGTATGTTTATACTGGCACTGAGAGCCATTCTCAGAACTTCTGTTGAAGCCTCTATGAAATTTCGTTTGTAATAAATAGTTATCAATAGCGATGTCATCGCAAGAACGAGACTGGAGAGCAATATAACACCGATGCTGTAATAGCGACGAATTTTTTCGAACGGAGTTAAAAATTTACGATGTTGAGTCAATATCGCGAGGTTTAAATCTCGCATTAGAAACATATACGAAACATTGTAATCATCTCCCACGGGGCGCGTAGCCATAGTAATATCATAGGATCCGTTCATTAAACCTTTTACAAAACCGATTTCTTTGGAGGATACTGCCGCACCTGGTAAATCGAAATAAATCAGTGGCGTTACATTCATGCAGGAAAAAATTGATGTAAACATTGGAATTTGAAACGGTGTAACTTTGTCTTTGATAGTCGTCAGAATGTAAATCCTATTCGGCTCCCACGTTTTGTTTCGCAAAGTATTTGTGACAGCATTTATTTTGTAGCCGTCAAGTTTCTTCGTTTTGTCGAAAAACAAGCTCTGACGGAATTCTTGATCTATAAAACGAAATCCGTTAGATCTATTATTTAATTTTGTAATTAATGTTGTGATTAAAATTACCTTCCGAGTACGGTTGACCATAGAGTGTCCACGGATCATCGGGTTCTTTGTTCTTAATTTCTACTTCTGTCCATGATTTCGGTGCTCTATTGGTGAGAGGGTTGAACATGTATACCATCAAATCATTTTTTGCACACACGTAAAATGAAGATAACAAATTCATTTCCCATAAGACTTGAAGAGATGCTTGGGCATTTTCGCACGAGTTTGGTCCAAGATTGAGAGCCATGTAAATTGATTCTATACTCCACCATTGTGATGACTATAATTGTTTAAGAATAGATTTCAGTTTCTGCGGCGAATCTCCTGACAATATATAGCTGGGGTATGCCGGTAGAAATAGGGGTTAGGGCGGTTTTGATTGAAAATCTTCATTGATCAGTATAACTGATGGAGATAACTCTGATTCCTCTAAGGCGTCATATATCATGTCACTGATTTGTTTATCAGATATTATAGGATTTGTATGGTTCAGATAACAGTTTCCAAGTAATTTTTTCTATGGTAAAATTTCGAAATAAATTAATGACAATAATTACACCGGCACACAAAAAAAAAAATTGTCTGTACACCGGGCGCCACCTATCAACGGGCATGTTTTTCGACCCGCTGAATCCGAATTTCAGTCAGTTTAGGCCGTCCAGCCTTCAATTTTTAGTAAATTGCAAAAAACCCCAGAAAATAGCGAAATTTCGATGTTTTGGCAAGAAAAAAAACTTTAGAGATCTAAGGCAGGCATAATTTTCATGTATTTTGATCTGTTAAATACTAATTTCGATCGTACTTTGATCATAAACTTTTTTAATTCTAAAAAAATTGTAAAAAATCATCAATAACTGCAAAAATAAAAAAAAAATGAGATTATCTTGGTATAAAAAATTTTGTGGACCTGGATTGACGAAGATTTTCATGTAATTTAATCTGCTTGATCTGATTCTGCAATAAATTTGGTACATAGTCCCCTCAAACATTTATAAAACTGCAAAAATCCGATAAAATAGCAGAAAATTTCTTCTGAAAAAATGGAAAAAAAACTTTTAAACACAATTAAATAAATTTCGTGTATTTTTTATTTCTAAAATTCAAGATCAAGATCCAACAATGTACACAAATCGGATTTTTAACGGTTTTTCGAGGGTATTGTACTGTTTTATTCTCAAATGATCTACGACGTGGATACCTCTTTTTCCACCTTTTCCTTTATTTAGTAAAAATTTGCCATCGTGTTGGGATTTTAACTTTTTTGATGTGCAGACTTCAATTTATTGCATAATCGCTTGTACTTGCAACCAGGGCACCTCCTCGGGGTGACGCTGGGCAACAGAACCACTTGACAGAGTCCCTGGGTTAACGGCGTGTGTGCCGTCATGGCAGGTACAAGTGATGAGTATTTTACGATGCAGAGATTCGGAAACCCAGTATCGGCGTCTGGTCAGGGTGAGAAAGCAGGCCCGCAGGCGTCGTCATTCAGCGACTGCAGCTCCTCAGTAATGGGAAACTTGGCTACTGGAGAGTATACTATTACAAGAAGCAATTCCCATCTATGCAATAAGAGTCCTGATCTATTTTGTTACGTTTGTGGGGAGTTTGAGCTGGTAAAAAACCGCAGAACGTTTTCAGATAGATTAAAACGAAATTATGAAGAATGCTTTTGCATTTAAATTACAAATTTGGATTCTGCCTAGGTCCCACACTTTGCTTGTGGTCGATGTAATATTATGTTGATACGATGGAAAAAAACCAAAAACAGAGAAAACTTGAAATTTACAATTCCCATGATCTGGATTTCACCAACTAATTCGCATAACTGTTACTTCTGTATGACTGAAATTGCCGGTTTTACTTCGTCGAATAGAAGTAAAATACAGTACGCCAATGTTTCATCAGTTGTTAAGCCACAGAAAACAGTTATTGTTGATGAAACCGAAGCTCTTGAAGAGATGGAAGTAGAAAACGAAGAAGTGCCAATGGAGGAAGAAGAGAAAGAAGAAATTTTTGAAGATGAAGATTTCATGCCAGATGGGAAAACGAAAGACCCTGAAAAATTTAGTTGAGAAGAACTAAATGATCTCATACGAGATTTAAATTTACATAAGGATGGAGCTGAATTACTGGCATCAAGACTAAAAAATAAAAATTTGTTAGCTAAAAAGGGAACGGCTTACTTTTATCGGATTAGAGAAGAGGAGTTCCGGAAGTTTTTCACAAAGGACGATGAGAACTCGGTGGTGTACTGTTCCAATGTCAAAGGCTTGGTTGATGAATTAAAACCTAATATCTATAAAGACGATGAGTAGAGACTCTTTACTGATTTATCAACTAGAAGTCTCAAAGCTGTCTTGCTTCACATTGGAAACATATTAGCGCCAATTCCAATAGCCCTTTCGACGAAGCTTAAAGAGACCTATGAAAATTTGGGAATTGTATTGGATAAGATAAAGTATTCAGAACACCAATGGCAAATTTGCGGGGATCTCAAAATCGCAACACTTCGTTTAGGCCAACAATCAGGATTCACAAAATATCCTTGCTATCTATGTTTGTGGGATAGCAGAGATAGAAAGAATCACTATGTGAAAAAAGAATGGCCTACGAGAGTGCAATTAAATTTTGGTACTCATAATGTAATACGAACACCATTAATTCAGCCTTCAAACTATCTGCTACCGCCACTTCACATCAAACTAGGTCTCATAAAACAATATGTCAAAGCTCTGGACAAGGATGGTGATTGTTTTCAGTACTTGATAGAAAAGTTTCCGGCGATAAGTGATGCTAAATTAAAAGAGGAAATTTTTAATGGTCCCCAAATTAGAACTCTATTTCAGGATGCTGATTTTATAGGTAAAATAAATGATGCGGAGAGAGCAGCTTGAGTAAGTTTCAAAAATGTTTGTCATAACTTTTTAGGAAATAATAAAAGTGAAAATTACAGGACAATAGTCGAAGAATTAGTGACAAATTACAAAAATTTAGGATTCTTAATGAATCTAAAATTACACTTCCTAGATTCTCACATCGACCACTTTCCTGAGAATCTTGGGGAGTACAGTGAAGAACAGGGAGAACGTTTTCATCAAGACATAAGTGAAATGGAGACTAGGTATCAAGGAAATTGAAATATCAACATGATGGCAGACTATTGCTGGACACTCAAAAGAGATCTACCAAAAGAAAATAACAAATGAAAGAGAAATCCACTCCATAGATCATTTGAAAATACAAGAGTTCGATACCACCGAAACACAGTTTAAATGTTGGGAAAATCATTCTTCTAATTCTGTTTATATGTCATTTTCATAGATTGTACAATTTTTTTGCATTTTCAGATTTAAATCTTGTATTTTGCTAATAAAAATTACAATAAATTTATTTAGTTGTGTTCAAAAGATTTTTTTCCATTTTTTCAGCAGCGATTTTCTACTATTTTATCAATTTTTTGCAGTTTTTTGAATGTTTGAGGGGACAATGGACTAAATTTATTGCAAAATCAGATCAAGCAGATTAAATTACATGAAAATCTTTAGCAATCCGGGTCCATAAAATTTTTTATACCGAAATAATCCCAATTTTCTTCGATTTTTGTAGTTTTTGATGATTTTTTACAATTTTTTTAGATTTAAAACGGTTTATGATTAAAGTGCGATCGAAATTAGTATTTAACAGATTAAAATACATGAAAATTATGCTTGCGTTAGATCTCAATAGTACCTTAGATAACTAGTGCCATCGAGTATAATACTCGATGTCACTAGTTGTCTACGATATTTTATATAATGAATACTCGAAATTAAAACGTCGTTACATGCATAACATCGGCGTCATGCGGTCACGATTATTTTAATAATTTGTCTTTATAGAAATCAATGTTTTCTTTTTGTTTCAAGTTATTTATTCATAATAAATTACTCAAGTGCTTATTCATTTAATTATTAAAAATAAATTTGCGTACTTATTTATTTAATAGAAATTAAAACAATCTTTTTATATTATTGTTTCATTAATCAATAAACATGAAAACTAACCAAATAAGAAGTCTAACACATGTGAATTATTTAAAATAAAAACTTGAACAAATTTTTTTTTAATATGAATCTAATAAGTCTTAAAATTTAGGTTAATTAATATCCTCCTTTGATTTGATTTTATTAAAATGTAGTATTTATTTTTACTTTTAATCACTTTTTGATAAAATTAGAGTTCAGGTTATAAATTTAACGTGACACACATTCATCAGTTAATGACGATCCACAATCGTTAGCCGATCAATTTTATGCGCATGTGTAATCTAGGGAATTTTCTTTGCTAGTGATGCAGCTTTGGGTAAAGGTGAGCTCACCCCGGTAACCTATCTTGAACATTTTGACAACTTGGATTATAGAGTAGGTAGGAATATATCACGCCTATTTTCGTCGAATTTCGGGGTAGAAGGGATGCACAAATGCTTTAAGAAAGTTTAAACACTGCATTTGACCAATCAGAAGTGATGAGTGTTTAATGAAAAAGTTTATGAGGCCGAGGTTAGGCATTTAACGGCGTTTATTTTGAGCATGTATTATATAAAAATTTTTTTCTTGCCAAAACATTAAATTTTCGCTATTTTTTGGGGTTTTTTGCAATTTACACGAAGTTGAAGACTGGACGGCCTAAACTGACTTGAAATTTGTATTCAGCGGGTCGAAAAACATGCCCGTAGGTAAGTGGCGCCCGGTGTACGGACAATGTTATTTTTTTTTGTGTGCTGGTGTTATAATAAAATTTCGAAATAATGACCACATTATTGTAGAGCAAGTTTGAGTGTGGTATACTCTGTGTTTTCAATATTGTATTTTGACCATAAACAAATGCAATGAATATTGAGCTGACGATCAAAATAATCTGCTTCATATTTTCAAATGTTTTTACTCAAATCACATGTATATTTTAAACCAACATAGAAATTAAATCGATAATTAAATTTATATCTAAAAAACAAAGTTCTTATATAGATCACTGTAGAGGAAAAAAAATCTCGATAATAATAATAATATTAATAATTTTGAAATATGTTTAATTTAGATAGGAAAATTTTGCAGCGAATAATAGAAAAAAACGATGTTTGAAAGCTCCGCAAAAATGATAAAAACACCTCAAGGGACGGTTGCTAACTGAAGTAGAAATCAACACGACAGTTGATAATGCAACCATGCAATGTAATATTTTAATTGATTTTTTTGTAATTGACGATTGTATGTTGCTGTAAATTCAATAATTGACATAATAATACTTTTTTTGTATACGTAAACTAACCGAAACTATTTAATGTTGATGATTAAATTAAATCTGTTATTTTCATAGCACCAAAAAATGATGTTAGAAATAGATTAGCATCGATCATGAATTTAACTCATTTTTCTTTGATTAACCCTCCGCCCGTCTCGCGGTTTTGCCACCCTTCGCTCGTCAGGGCACGCCGTTTTATCACGATAATTTTAATATTTTTAACATAAACAGTGTGAATCATCTACGAAGAAAAAAATAAACCCTAACTGCTTGCGAGTATTTTTTATAGCAGCTAGCGATCGCTTTTTTCAGTGTACAAATAATATTTATCCAAATCGGAAACGCAGGAGAGAATACCTATTATAAATACCTAGAATTCATTTTTGTATGAAGAATGAAATAGTTTTATTTGATAGTATTTATTTTTTTTTACTCAATATTACAATAAAATATACAAAGTTATTACACATCTAAGACAAACTGCTAAATTACTATATACCAAAGTTAAGTAGCATCGAACTGGATTGCTGCTTGGTTGGGTGGCCGTTTAGCCACGCGCCGGGTTCGAACGAAGGTCTCTGACTGTTAGGCGTGGGATAAAGAGTTAGTGATCGGTAAAATAGGAATTTCACGGATCATTAGAGCCTCACCTAAACCGAAACTGTACTGGCTAGGTTTTTTCTGTGGTTTTCCTACACCACTGTACCTCCATTGCACAAGGGAGGTTGTAGAGCATCACTGTAATGATGCAGTACAGTACAAGCACAAGTCGGGCCACAGCCGCCCAATAAAGAAGCAGTTTGCGATTTAAAGGTGCACTGATAGAAGGATTTGTTTGTATTTAATAAATCAATTTATTAAAATCTTTTTCAGATATTTTTTTGGGTGGAAAAAATATTTTTTTACTATTAACAATATTCGTTAGTATTAACAAAATCTATTTTTTATGAGAACAAAATTTTTGTAACTATTAAGAAGCTTTAATATATTAAAAAAAATATTTATTTCCACCAAATAAGATTTGTTAATAGTTAAAAAATATTTTGTTGGTGGTCGGTGTTGATAGATGGCTATACTTAACGCGTAGTTGTAAAAAAATATATATGCATATACATAACAGAATACTCGTGTGTGCGTGCGCGTCATGGTAGATACGACATACGACTCCGCGCCTTTTTTTTATTGCGCGTCATAACCCGCTGAATAACTAGCTCTATTTGCGATTTTCATACGATAAGTTGCTTTTTATTTTACACTTTGTGGAAAACAATTAATAAAATGGAAGCTTTGCTACAATCGTGGGATTTAAGTGAGTTATACTCGATTTTTTTGTGGTAAGTTGACAGTTACATATAAGGTATATTCAGTAGCATCAGTACTTAACCTATTCATTGTCTTGTCATCCTATTTTATTTTTTATATTCCGTTTCTAAAATTAACACTAAATTTATGAATTTACTTTTGTATTCCCACTCTAGTAAACCATACAACTGACTTTGAAATCCTTGGTGAATTCCTTACTAAAACTCGAGAAGAGACCCAAAAAGAAATAATCCCTAGTGTTGGTTTACGACTTCGTTTAAATAAAAAATATAATGAATATGTAGGTTTCTTTTTTATTTTACAACTAATTATTTTTTTAAATTCAATTCATTATTCTCAAAAAGTTATTTCAAATAATTTTATTATTGATAAATAATTTTATTTTGTTTACAGATTTCCCATTACGAGAAGATTAATGTAAAGGATGAATTACCACCAAATACTTGCTTGCAATAAAAAAAAAAATTAATTGTAAACTTTTTTAACACTAAAACTTTTCTAAAAATAATAAGAGGAATTTTTTAAATATTCATAATCCAGTGTGTAAATACTAATAAATGATTTATTAAATATTAATAAATCATTTTCTATATGTTAATAAATCATTTGTTAAATAGTAATAAATATTTGGTTAGCACAAAAAAATCGCTGCTAATAAATGATTTATAAACTGTTAATAAATATTTGTTAAGGACCTATCCTCTAATAAATTATTTATTAAATATTAACAAATCTTTTTAAATACAAAAAAATCCTTCTATCAGTGTGAAAATGTAAAAAGATACTCTTGTATTCTATACTTTGAAATAAAGAAATAAATAAGTACTATTACAATTCATTTTCGAAAAAAAAAAAATTTTGGTTTTCATTTTTGGATTCGTCAATTGTCTTGACGCATCCTAGCTTACTTTGTCTTCTTCTAGTTGCATGCGTACATAATGTGCACACAATTTTTAATGTTACACTCAAAGGTTAAAAATAGTAAATCAGACAATGTCACACAAATGTTGATTGCACGGTAGGAAATGCATGGCGTTCAACGCCATGTTTGTATGGTCGCAAGACAGATACTAAAATAATATGTGAAATATTTCAAGGCAGTATTACAACAAGTCCCAGAATTACGGCATTATTCTACTATAATGTATAGTACGGCAAAACAGTATGGCCCTAAGACCCGTACTACAATGCCGAGGGCACAATGCTACTAATTTTTCCTGCCATAATTTCTGGCGGCTCAATAAATCTATAGGGGAGGATGGGGCAGAGCGGCCCCCTCTAAGCCAATTATTATTTTTTGTGGCTTTCAACCATAAGATCACTTTACTTTTGTCCTATTTCGAACAAATTTATGGACATTTTGCCAAAATTCTGAAAAAAAATTTTTTTTTTGTGGGGCAGAGCGGCCCCCCTCAAAAAAGTGATAAAAAAATTTTTTTTTTCGTTTATTTTTTTTTTAAGTTGTTTTCATCACTAAGAATGTATTTCTTTCTCTTGACAACTATTTTTGGTTTTATATTACTCGAAATAAAATTTTTAAAGTGTAATAAATCGTTCACTCTCGATTACCTTAATTACTAATTGTTATTTAATAAAAAAAAAAATCAATTCTATAGTTTTACTTTATGTCAAAAATTTTTCAACTAAAAAAAAAATTTAATTTTTATAAATTTTTAGTGACCAAATTTGCCTCTGACATAGAAAAACGGCCGAAAAATATAAAAAAATAATTTTTTCAGAAATTTCGGCTGTTCCATTTTGCCCCAAGTGTTATGCGTAGGGCTAGAAATGTGGAATTATAATAATTTTTTTATAATTTGACGATAAAAATATGAAAAAATCACTTTTTCAAAGTTTTGGGCTCGTCCATTTTGCCCCAAATGCCCTACATGCGTAGGGCTAAAAATGTGCAAACATATCGAATTTATAGTAATTAGTCGAAAAAAAAAAAATTTTTTTTTTTATCAAAATTTCAGGGGGGCCGCTCTGCCCCACTCTCCCCTACTATCGTATTATCACCAAAACTATATAGATGTAGTTAGACTAGGTTTGTCAGCCAGAAGCAATGTAGATACGGCAACACAGGGCCTGACGGCCATACTGACATTGCGGCGTCCACGACAACTATCGCCACTGATACTATCCCCGCAATGGTTAAATCACCTATGCATGCAATTTTCAAACCTATGAAAGTCTTTGATACCGTACAGAATAGCGTTCACGCCCATACTAGCATAGTGATATCCGCAAAATATTCCTTACCGTGTATTAATTGCAATATACATAATATCCATAATACATCTCAAAAAAGAAAACGATTGCTGCAGGCACCAGACAGATTCCAAATATTATAAAAGCAAAATCTACATCCTCAAATTTAATTGGGCGATTACGCGCTTCGGTCAATAATAATTCTTTCAAACGTAGTTTTAGTAACGGATCTATATTTAATTGATGATCCCAAAAATCATACAGTCCGAATTCTGTGTGTTTTCGTAGAATGTCATCACCTTTATTTTTTAACGGCCAATCGTCGCGAATCAGAAGTAAAGCCGGAAAACGATCTATTACCGGTGAGATGTGTAAAGAGTCATTATCATTCGTGATCGCTAATAAACTATTGAAGTACCCAAGACAAGCAACATTGGGATCGCTAGAACGCGCTGTGAGCAATCGATACTAGGTTCAGCGTTAATATAACGTTTCATAAAAATAGGCGACTTCAAAAATATACGGGGTATATAAATTTTGTACCCTAACTCATGTAAGCTGACCAAACTATCAACGGTTATACGTTCAGGTTTTGTTAGAAACAATGCTATGTGTCCTTGGAATGTCGCATTGATAATTAATATCAGTAATAAAACGCCGAAAAAGTATACTCTGATTGGAAAAGTAATTAACGGTATATCTATACTGGAACTTAGAGCCATTCTCAAAACTTCTGTCGAAGCCTCTAGGAAATTTCGCTTGTAATAAATAGTTATCAATAGTGATGTCATTGCAAGAACGAGACTAGAGAGTAATATAACACCGATGCTGCAATAGCGACGAATTTTTTCGAACGGAGTTAAAAATTTACGATGTTGAGTCAATATCACGAGTCCTACATCCCTCATAAGAAACATATATGAAACATTGTAATCATCTCCCACGGGGTGCCCAGCCGAAGCAATATCATTGGATCCGTTTATCAAACCTTTTACAAAACCGGTTTCTTTGGAGGATACTGGCGCACCTGGTAAATCGAAATAAATCAGTGGCGTTACATTCATGCCGGAAAAAATTGATGCAAACAAATGATTTTGATATGATGAAATTTTGTCTTTGATAGTCGTTAGATTGTAAATCCTATTAGGCTCCCACGTTTTGTTTCGCAAAGTATTCGTGACAGCATTTATTCTGTAGCCGACAAGTTTCTTCGTTTTGTCGAAAAACAAACTCTCACAGAATTCGTGATCTATAAAACAAAACTCATGAGATCTATTATTTCGTTTTGTGATTAATGTTGTGGCTAAAGTTACCTTCCGAATACGGTTGGCTGTAGAGTGTCCACGGATCATCGGATTCTTTGTTCCCAATTTCTACTTCTGTCAATGATTCCGGTGCTCTATTGGTGAAAGGGTTAAACATGAAAATCATCAAATCATTTTTGATACACACGTAAAATGAAGACAACTAATTCATTTTCCATAAAACTTGAAGAGATGTTTGGGCATTTTTACACGAGTTTGTTCCCAAATCCACCGCCATGAAAATGAATTCTATACTCCACCATTGCGATGACTTCAATTCTTTGAGAATAGATTTTAGTTTCTGCGGCGAATCTCCTGACAATATATAGCTGGGGTATGTCGGTAGAAATAGAGGTTTGGGAAGTTTCGATCCGAGATCTTCATTGATCAGCAGGACTGATGTTGATAGTTGTGATTCCTCTATGGCTTCATAAATCATTTCATTGAACTTTTCATCGGTTATTATAGGATTTGTATGATTCAAAAAACAAGTTCTAAGTAATTTTTTCTGTAATAAAATTTTTTACCTGTCATGTATAAATACCATATTGGTTATATTTATAATATGAAATACTTACCAGTTGATCATCAATTGAACTTGAGTGTCGTGTAGTCTGGGTTTTCAATATTTTGATTTCACAGAAAACAAATGCACTCAGCACTGAGCTGATGATTAAAATAACCGGTCTCATATTTAAATTTTTTTTTATGATTCGCACTATTAATTATTACAATAATTTGTCGGAAATGATGATGGTCATTATTCTTAATCAAAAGAGAATACTGCTGCGAATTGTCAAAACAAACAATCTTTGAAAGCTTCACAAAAATGATGGAAACACTTTACTGAATCATCGCCTACTAAAGTAGAGATAAACACGTCAAGTAATACTTTTCATTTCATTTTATGTTTCAATACATTCTATTTTATTTAACGAATGCGTGTGAAGTAAAATCAATAGTGGAAATAATGATAACAAACAGGGTAATTATAAATACAACAACAATCCTTATATACATAGGAAGGAAAGGGGCAAGACGGATCCATATTCTCTGTAGTCTCTTTTCACCAAAAAATTCGAAGGAAAAAGTTTGCCATTTTTACGTTTATCAGGAGCTAATTATTTTACCGGTACAAATTCACCACCGAGATAAGTTGAACTTTGATTTTTCTGTTAATGCAGAATAAAACCAAATATAAAATAATCAGTGTGAATCATCTACACTAAAAAAAATAATCGCCAACTGCTAGTGATTATTATTTTAGTGTACAAATATTATTTATAGAGGTCGAAAAGCACAAATGAGAATACCAATTTCAAATACCTAGAATTCATTTTTGTATGAAGCATGAGACACATTTTATTTGATAGTATTTATTTATTTGACTCAATATTATGAACAATCATACAAGGTTGTCACACATCTAAGACAAAAAAAAATCTCTGGTAAAATTATTTTCAGGCACCTGAAGCTTATTGAAAATGAATATTAACTGATAAATTACTATTTCAAGTTATTTTTGAAAACAAAATTTCAGTTTTCATTTCTATACCCGCCAATTGTCTGCGCTTCCTAGGTTACCTTGGCTTATTTTAGTTGCATGCGTACATAATGTATCGTGTGAACAAACACACAATTTATAGTGCTGCACTCAAAGGTTAAAAATAGTAAATCAGACAATGTCACACAAATGTTGAAAATTAATCGCAATATATATAATATCCATAATAGATCTCAAAAATGAAAACAATTGCTGCAGGCACCAGACAGATTCCAAATATTATAAAAGCAAAATCTACATCCTCAAATTTAATTGGACGATAACGCGCTTCGGTTAATAATAATTCTTTCGACTGTAGTTTTAGTAACGGATCTATATTTAATTGATGATCCCAAAAATGATACAGTCCGAATTCTGTGTGTTTTCGTAGAATGTCATCACCTTTACTTTTTAACGGCCAATCTTCGCGAATCAAAAGTAGACCCGAAAAACTATCTATTACCGGTGAGATATGTAAAGAGTCATTATTATTCGCGACCGATAATAAACGATTGAAGTATCCAATACAAGCAACATTGGGATCGTTCAGAACGCGCTGTGAGCAATCGATACTAGGTTCAGCGCTTATATAACGTCTCATAGAAATAGACGATTTCAAAAATATACGGGGTATATAAATTTTGTACCCTAACTCATGTGAGATGGCCAAACTATCAACGGTTATACGTTCAGGTTTTGTTAGAAATAATGATATGTGTCCTTGGAATGTCGCATTGATAATTAATATCAGTAATAAAACGCCGAAAAAGTAGATTCTGATTGGAAAAGTGATAAGCGGTATGTTTATACTAGAGCTGAGAGCCATTCTCAGAACTTCTGTAGAAGCCTCTACAAAATTTCGTTTGTAATAAATAGTTATCAATAGTGATGTCATTGCAAGAACGAGACTAGAGAGTAATATAACACCGATGCTGTAATAGCGACGAATTTTTTCGAACGGAGTTAAAAATTTACGATGTTGAGTCAATATCACGAGTCCTACATCCCTCATTAGAAACATATATGAAACATTGTAATCATCTCCCACGGGACGCCCAGCCAAAGCAATATCATAGGATCCGTTTATTAAACCTTTCACAAAACCGACTTCTTTGGAGGATACTGGCGCACCTGGTAAATCCAAATAAATCAGTGGCGTTACATTCATGCAGGAAAAAATTGATGTAAACATTGGAATTTGAAATGGTGTAACTTTGTCTTTGATAGTCGTTAGATTGTAAATCCTATGAGGCTCCCACGTTTTGTTTTGCAAAGTATTCGTGACAGCATTTATTTTGTAGCCGTCAAGTTTCTTTGTTTTGTCGAAAAACAAGCTTTCACGGAATTCTTGATCTATAAAACGAAATCCGTCAGATCTATTATTTAATTTTGCGATTAATTTTGTGATTAAAGTTACCTTCCGAGTACGGTTGACTGTAAAGTGTCCAGGGATCATCGGATTCTTTGTTCCCAATTTTCACTTCTGTCCATGGTTTCGGTGCTCTATTAGTGAAAGGGTTGAACATGTAAATCATCAAATCATTTTTGATACACACGTAAAATGAAGATAACAAATTCATTTCCCATAAAACTTGAAGAGATGTTTGGGCATTTTCGCACGAGTTTGTTCCAAGATCGACAGCCATGCAAATGGATTCTATACTCCACCATTGTGATGACTTTAATTGTTTGAGAATAGATTTCAGTTTCTGCGGCGAATCTCCCGACAATATATAGCTGGGGTATGTCGGTAGAAATAGGGGTCAGGGCGGTTTTGATTGGAAATCTTCATTGATCAGTATAACTGATGGTGATAACTCTGATTCCTCTAAGGTGTCATGTAAGATGTCACTGAATTGTTTATCAGATATTATAGGATTCGTATGGTTCAGAAAACAGTTTCCAAGTAATTTTTTCTATGGTGAAATTTCGAAATAAATTAATAGCAATAATTATAATAAAATTTCGAAATAATTACCACATCATTGTAGAGCAAGTTGGAGTGAGGTATACTCTGTGTTTTCAATATTGTATTTTGACCATAAACAAATGCAATGAATATTGAGCTGACGATCAAAATAATCTGCTTCATATTTTCAAATGTTTTTACTCAAATCACATGTATATTTTAAACCAACATAGAAATTAAATCGATAATTAAATTTATATCTAAAAAACAAAGTTCTTATATAGATCACTGTAGAGGAAAAAAAATCTCGATAATAATAATAATATTAATAATTTTGAAATATGTTTAATTTAGATAGGAAAATTTTGCAGCGAATAATAGAAAAAAACGATGTTTGAAAGCTCCGCAAAAATGATAAAAACACCTCAAGGGACGGTTGCTAACTGAAGTAGAAATCAACACGACAGTTGATAATGCAACCATGCAATGTAATATTTTAATTGATTTTTTTGTAATTGACGATTGTATGTTGCTGTAAATTCAATAATTGACATAATAATACTTTTTTTGTATACGTAAACTAACCGAAACTATTTAATGTTGATGATTAAATTAAATCTGTTATTTTCATAGCACCAAAAAATGATGTTAGAAATAGATTAGCATCGATCATGAATTTAACTCATTTTTCTTTGATTAACCCTCCGCCCGTCTCGCGGTTTTGCCACCCTTCGCTCGTCAGGGCACGCCGTTTTATCACGATAATTTTAATATTTTTAACATAAACAGTGTGAATCATCTACGAAGAAAAAAATAAACCCTAACTGCTTGCGAGTATTTTTTATAGCAGCTACCCGGGAAAAACGGATTAGATCGGACCAGATATAATTATATCTGGTCAGATCTAATTATATCTGATCAGATCTATTTATATCTGGTTAGATATGGGATTTGAGATATAATCAGATCTAGTTATATCTGATCAGATCTAAACAGATATAACTATATCTGGGTTGAAAAATTCATCAGACATGAACAGATCTAGTCATATCTGATCAGATCTAAACAAATATAACTATATCTGAGTTGAAAAATACATCAGACATGATCAGATCTAGTCATATCTGATCAGATCTAAACAGTTATAACTATATCTGGATTGCAAAATACATTAGTCATGAAAAGGTCTTATCATATCTGGCCAGATCTAAACAGATATAACTATATCTGGATTGCAAAATACATTAGACATGAAAAGGTCTTATCATATCTGGCCAGATATAACTATATCGAAGTTGTCAACAGCATCAGATTCGATCAGATCTGATTAAGTAGTTATGCATATATTATAGTAAATCATATAAAGGATGAATAACAATGGGTCTTTAATTCTTTAAAAGAATTTTTTTTTATTATTTTTATTTAAACATTCTGAGATTAAAAAGTTTCTAAATTGAGTAGTGACTCAAAGTCTCGCACTGGTCAAATTTGTTGACGCGTAAACAATTTTTTTTACTATCTTTATTCATATGTTTAAAACAGTTATTTTGAACGTAATTATTAAATTTACTATAAATTATTAAATTGAAGCCTAAAAAAATTGCTGACTAATTATTGTCTATTACTACAATACAAATTATATTTTAATATATATGTTAATTTTTATATTGACCTATGATAAGTGTGTAAAATGTTTAATGATTGAATTAAATAATTTAAGTAAATTTAATAATAAAGTTATTTATTTAAGTTTAAAATATATTGAGATTGAGCTATAACTCAAAGATCTCACATTGGTCAAATTTATTGACGTGTAAACAAGTTTAGCTCGTATTACTTTCATTAATACAATTTAAGTTTAGGAATTTTTAATATAAGTGTATGTTTAAAAATGTTATCTCAAGCGTAGAATGAGAATAAAAGACATATCTAATTAACAATAATTATCTTTCCTAATCCATAATAGCATCTGGATTTTATACATAAACATTTAAAATTTATCTAGGATAATAATAAAAAAAATAGCAACTGAAAGATCTAGGTAGAGATCTGTTTGAATACATCTGGTCAGATCTGATTATATCTGGCCAGATCTCGTCAGATAGAGACAATTTAAAGATCTGACCAGATATGACCAGATATGACCAGATCTAATAAGATTAATTTTTCGTTATATCTGGTCAGATCTGAAAAGATTATTTTTTAGTTATATCTGGCCAGATCTGATTATATCTGGCCAGATCTCGTCAGATAGAGACAATTTAAAGATCTGGCCAGATCTGCTAAGGCAGATCTGGCCAGATCTTTTTATATATGGTCAGATCTAATCCGTTTTTCCCGGGTAGCGATCGCTTTTTTCAGTGTACAAATATTATTTATCCAAATCGGAAACGCAGGAGAGAATACCTATTATAAATACCTAGAATTCGTTTTTGTATGAAGAATGAAATAGTTTTATTTGATAGTATTTATTTTTTTTTACTCAATATTACAATAAAATATACAAAGTTATTACACATCTAAGACAAACTGCTAAATTACTATATACCAAAGTTAAGTAGCATCGAACTGGATTGCTGCTTGGTTGGGTGGCCGTTTAGCCACGCGCCGGGTTCGAACGAAGGTCTCTGACCGTTAGGCGTGGGATAAAGAGTTAGTGATCGGTAAAATAGGAATTTCACGGATCATTAGAGCCTCACCTAAACCGAAACTGTACTGGCTAGGTTTTTTCTGTGGTTTTCCTACACCACTGTACTCCATTGCACAAGGGAGGTTGTAGAGCATCACTGTAATGATGCAGTACAGTACAAGCACAAGTCGGGCCACAGCCGCCCAATAAAGAAGCAGTTTGCGATTTAAAGGTGCACTGATAGAAGGATTTGTTTGTATTTAATAAATCAATTTATTAAAATCTTTTTCAGATATTTTTTTGGGTGGAAAAAATATTTTTTTACTATTAACAATATTCGTTAGTATTAACAAAATCTATTTTTTATGAGAACAAAATTTTTGTAACTATTAAGAAGCTTTAATATATTGAAAAAAATATTTATTTCCACCAAATAAGATTTGTTAATAGTTAAAAAATATTTTGTTGGTGGTCGGTGTTGATAGATGGCTATACTTAACGCGTAGTTGTAAAAAAATATATATGCATATACATAACAGAATACTCGTGTGTGCGTGCGCGTCATGGTAGATACGACATACGACTCCGCGCCTTTTTTTTATTGCGCGTCATAACCCGCTGAATAACTAGCTCTATTTGCGATTGTCATACGATAAGTTGCTTTTTATTTTACACTTTGTGGAAAACAATTAATAAAATGGAAGCTTTGCTACAATCGTGGGATTTAAGTGAGTTATACTCGATTTTTTGTGGTAAGTTGACAGTTACATATAAGGTATATTCAGTAGCATCAGTACTTAACCTATTCATTGTCTTGTCATCCTATTTTATTTTTTATATTCCGTTTCTAAAATTAACACTAAATTTATGAATTTACTTTTGTATTCCCACTCTAGTAAACCATACAACTGACTTTGAAATCCTTGGTGAATTCCTTACTAAAACTCGAGAAGAGACCCAAAAAGAAATAATCCCTAGTGTTGGTTTATGACTTCGTTTAAATAAAAAATATAATGAATATGTAGGTTTCTTTTTTATTTTACAACTAATTATTTTTTTAAATTCAATTCATTATTCTCAAAAAGTTATTTCAAATAATTTTATTATTGATAAATAATTTTATTTTGTTTACAGATTTCCCATTACGAGAAGATTAATGTAAAGGATGAATTACCACCAAATACTTGCTTGCAATAAAAAAAAAAATTAATTGTAAACTTTTTTAACACTAAAACTTTTCTAAAAATAATAAGAGGAATTTTTTAAATATTCATAATCCAGTGTGTAAATACTAATAAATGATTTATTAAATATTAATAAATCATTTTCTATATGTTAATAAATCATTTGTTAAATAGTAATAAATATTTGGTTAGCACAAAAAAATCGCTGCTAATAAATGATTTATAAACTGTTAATAAATATTTGTTAAGGACCTATCCTCTAATAAATTATTTATTAAATATTAACAAATCTTTTTAAATACAAAAAAATCCTTCTATCAGTGTGAAAATGTAAAAAGATACTCTTGTATTCTATACATTGAAATAAAGAAATAAATAAGTACTATTACAATTCATTTTCGAAAAAAAAAAATTTTGGTTTTCATTTTTGGATTCGTCAATTGTCTTGACGCATCCTAGCTTACTTTGTCTTCTTCTAGTTGCATGCGTACATAATGTGCACACAATTTTTAATGTTACACTCAAAGGTTAAAAATAGTAAATCAGACAATGTCACACAAATGTTGATTGCACGGTAGGAAATGCATGGCGTACAACGCCATGTTTGTATGGTCGCAAGACAGATACTAAAATAATATGTGAAATATTTCAAGGCAGTATTACAACAAGTCCCAGAATTACAGCATTATTTTACTATAATGTATAGTACGGCAAAACAGTATGGCCCTAAGACCCGTACTACAATGCCGAGGGCACAATGCTACTAATTTTTCCTGCCATAATTTCTGGCGGCTCAATAAATCTATAGGGGAGGATGGGGCAGAGCGGCCCCCCCTAAGCCAATTATTATTTTTTGTGGCTTTCAACCATAAGATCACTTTACTTTTGTCCTATTTCGAACAAATTTATGGACATTTTGCCAAAATTCTGAAAAAAAATTTTTTTTTTGTGGGGCAGAGCGGCCCCCCTCAAAAAAGTGATAAAAAAATTTTTTTTTTCGTTTATTTTTTTTTTAAGTTGTTTTTATCACTAAGAATGTATTTCTTTCTCTTGACAACTATTTTTGGTTTTATATTACTCGAAAAAAAATTTTTAAAGTGTAATAAATCGTTCACTCTCGATTACCTTAATTACTAATTGTTATTTAATAAAAAAAAAAATCAATTCTATAGTTTTACTTTATGTCAAAAATTTTTCAACTAAAAAAAAAATTTAATTTTTATAAATTTTTAGTGACCAAATTTGCCTCTGACATAGAAAAACGGCCGAAAAATATAAAAAAATAATTTTTTCAGAAATTTCGGCTGGTCCATTTTGCCCCAAGTGTTATGCGTAGGGCTAGAAATGTGGAATTATAATAATTTTTTTATAATTTGACGATAAAAATATGAAAAAATCACTTTTTCAAAATTTTGGGCTCGTCCATTTTGCCCCAAATGCCCTACATGCGTAGGGCTAAAAATGTGCAAACATATCGAATTTATAGTAATTAGTCGAAAAAAAAAAAAATTTTTTTTTTTATCAAAATTCCAGGGGGGCCGCTCTGCCCCACTCTCCCCTACTATCGTATTATCACCAAAACTATATAGATGTAGTTAGACTAGGTTTGTCGGCCAGAAGCAATGTAGATACGGCAACACAGGGCCTGACGGCCATACTGACATTGCGGCGTCCACGACAACTATCGCCACTGATACTATCCCCGCAATGGTTAAATCACCTATGCATGCAATTTTCAAACCTATGAAAGTCTTTGATACCGTACAGAATAGCGTTCACGCCCATACTAGCATAGTGATATCCGCAAAATATTCCTTACCGTGTATTAATTGCAATATACATAATATCCATAATACATCTCAAAAAAGAAAACGATTGCTGCAGGCACCAGACAGATTCCAAATATTATAAAAGCAAAATCTACATCCTCAAATTTAATTGGGCGATTACGCGCTTCGGTCAATAATAATTCTTTCGAACGTAGTTTTAGTAACGGATCTATATTTAATTGATGATCCCAAAAATCATACAGTCCGAATTCTGTGTGTTTTCGTAGAATGTCATCACCTTTATTTTTTAACGGCCAATCGTCGCGAATCAGAAGTAAAGCCGGAAAACGATCTATTACCGGTGAGATGTGTGAAGAGTCATTATCATTCGTGATCGCTAATAAACTATTGAAGTACCCAAGACAAGCAACATTGGGATCGCTAGAACGCGCTGTGAGCAATCGATACTAGGTTCAGCGTTAATATAACGTTTCATAAAAATAGGCGACTTCAAAAATATACGGGGTATATAAATTTTGTACCCGAACTCATGTAAGCTGACCAAACTATCAACGGTTATACGTTCAGGTTTTGTTAGAAACAATGCTATGTGTCCTTGGAATGTCGCATTGATAATTAATATCAGTAATAAAACGCCGAAAAAGTATACTCTGATTGGAAAAGTAATTAACGGTATATCTATACTGGAACTTAGAGCCATTCTCAAAACTTCTGTCGAAGCCTCTAGGAAATTTCGCTTGTAATAAATAGTTATCAATAGTGATGTCATTGCAAGAACGAGACTAGAGAGTAATATAACACCGATGCTGCAATAGCGACGAATTTTTTCGAACGGAGTTAAAAATTTACGATGTTGAGTCAATATCACGAGTCCTACATCCCTCATAAGAAACATATATGAAACATTGTAATCATCTCCCACGGGGTGCCCAGCCGAAGCAATATCATAGGATCCGTTTATTAAACCTTTTACAAAACCGGTTTCTTTGGAGGATACTGGCGCACCTGGTAAATCGAAATAAATCAGTGGCGTTACATTCATGCCGGAAAAAATTGATGCAAACAAATGATTTTGATATGATGAAATTTTGTCTTTGATAGTCGTTAGATTGTAAATCCTATTAGGCTCCCACGTTTTGTTTCGCAAAGTATTCGTGACAGCATTTATTCTGTAGCCGACAAGTTTCTTCGTTTTGTCGAAAAACAAACTCTCACAGAATTCGTGATCTATAAAACAAAACTCATGAGATCTATTATTTCGTTTTGTGATTAATGTTGTGGCTAAAGTTACCTTCCGAATACGGTTGGCTGTAGAGTGTCCACGGATCATCGGATTCTTTGTTCCCAATTTCTACTTCTGTCAATGATTCCGGTGCTCTATTGGTGAAAGGGTTAAACATGAAAATCATCAAATCATTTTTGATACACACGTAAAATGAAGACAACAAATTCATTTTCCATAAAACTTGAAGAGATGTTTGGGCATTTTTACACGAGTTTGTTCCCAAATCCACCGCCATGAAAATGAATTCTATACTCCACCATTGCGATGACTTCAATTCTTTGAGAATAGATTTTAGTTTCTGCGGCGAATCTCCTGACAATATATAGCTGGGGTATGTCGGTAGAAATAGAGGTTTGGGAAGTTTCGATCCGAGATCTTCATTGATCAGCAGGACTGATGTTGATAGTTGTGATTCCTCTATGGCTTCATAAATCATTTCATTGAACTTTTCATCGGTTATTATAGGATTTGTATGATTCAAAAAACAAGTTCTAAGTAATTTTTTCTGTAATAAAATTTTTTACCTGTCATGTATAAATACCATATTGGTTATATTTATAATATGAAATACTTACTAGTTGATCATCAATTGAACTTGAGTGTCGTGTAGTCTGGGTTTTCAATATTTTGATTTCACAGAAAACAAATGCACTCAGCACTGAGCTGATGATTAAAATAACCGGTCTCATATTTAAATTTTTTTTTATGATTCGCACTATTAATTATTACAATAATTTGTCGGAAATGATGATGGTCATTATTCTTAATCAAAAGAGAATACTGCTGCGAATTGTCAAAACAAACAATCTTTGAAAGCTTCACAAAAATGATGGAAACACTTTACTGAATCATCGCCTACTAAAGTAGAAATAAACACGTCAAGTAATACTTTTCATTTCATTTTATGTTTCAATACATTCTATTTTATTTAACGAATGCGTGTGAAGTAAAATCAATAGTGGAAATAATGATAACAAACAGGGTAATTATAAATACAACAACAATCCTCATATACATAGGAAGGAAAGGGGCAAGACGGATCCATATTCTCTGTAGTCTCTTTTCACCAAAAAATTCGAAGGGAAAAGTTTGCCATTTTTACGTTTATCAGGAGCTAATTATTTTACCGGTACAAATTCACCACCGAGATAAGTTGAACTTTGATTTTTCTGTTAATGCAGAATAAAACCAAATATAAAATAATCAGTGTGAATCATCTACACTAAAAAAAATAATCGCCAACTGCTAGTGATTATTATTTTAGTGTACAAATATTATTCATAGAGGTCGAAAAGCACAAATGAGAATACCAATTTCAAATACCTAGAATTCATTTTTGTATGAAGCATGAGACACATTTTATTTGATAGTATTTATTTATTTGACTCAATATTATGAACAATCATACAAGGTTGTCACACATCTAAGACAAAAAAAAATCTCTGGTAAAATTATTTTCAGGCACCTGAAGCTTATTGAAAATGAATATTAACTGATAAATTACTATTTCAAGTTATTTTTGAAAACAAAATTTCAGTTTTCATTTCTATACCCGCCAATTGTCTGCGCTTCCTAGGTTACCTTGGCTTATTTTAGTTGCATGCGTACATAATGTATCGTGTGAACAAACACACAATTTATAGTGCTGCACTCAAAGGTTAAAAATAGTAAATCAGACAATGTCACACAAATGTTGAAAATTAATCGCAATATATATAATATCCATAATAGATCTCAAAAATGAAAACAATTGCTGCAGGCACCAGACAGATTCCAAATATTATAAAAGCAAAATCTACATCCTCAAATTTAATTGGACGATAACGCGCTTCGGTTAATAATAATTCTTTCGACTGTAGTTTTAGTAACGGATCTATATTTAATTGATAATCCCAAAAATGATACAGTCCGAATTCTGTGTGTTTTCGTAGAATGTCATCACCTTTACTTTTTAACGGCCAATCGTCGCGAATCAAAAGTAGACCCGAAAAACTATCTATTACCGGTGAGATATGTAAAGAGTCATTATTATTCGCGACCGATAATAAACGATTGAAGTATCCAATACAAGCAACATTGGGATCGTTCAGAACGCGCTGTGAGCAATCGATACTAGGTTCAGCGCTTATATAACGTCTCATAGAAATAGACGATTTCAAAAATATACGGGGTATATAAATTTTGTACCCTAACTCATGTGAGATGGCCAAACTATCAACGGTTATACGTTCAGGTTTTGTTAGAAATAATGATATGTGTCCTTGGAATGTCGCATTGATAATTAATATCAGTAATAAAACGCCGAAAAAGTAGATTCTGATTGGAAAAGTGATAAGCGGTATGTTTATACTAGAGCTGAGAGCCATTCTCAGAACTTCTGTAGAAGCCTCTACAAAATTTCGTTTGTAATAAATAGTTATCAATAGTGATGTCATTGCAAGAACGAGACTAGAGAGTAATATAACACCGATGCTGTAATAGCGACGAATTTTTTCGAACGGAGTTAAAAATTTACGATGTTGAGTCAATATCACGAGTCCTACATCCCTCATTAGAAACATATATGAAACATTGTAATCATCTCCCACGGGACGCCCAGCCAAAGCAATATCATAGGATCCGTTTATTAAACCTTTCACAAAACCGACTTCTTTGGAGGATACTGGCGCACCTGGTAAATCCAAATAAATCAGTGGCGTTACATTCATGCAGGAAAAAATTGATGTAAACATTGGAATTTGAAATGGTGTAACTTTGTCTTTGATAGTCGTTAGATTGTAAATCCTATGAGGCTCCCACGTTTTGTTTTGCAAAGTATTCGTGACAGCATTTATTTTGTAGCCGTCAAGTTTCTTTGTTTTGTCGAAAAACAAGCTTTCACGGAATTCTTGATCTATAAAACGAAATCCGTCAGATCTATTATTTAATTTTGCGATTAATTTTGTGATTAAAGTTACCTTCCGAGTACGGTTGACTGTAAAGTGTCCAGGGATCATCGGATTCTTTGTTCCCAATTTTCACTTCTGTCCATGGTTTCGGTGCTCTATTAGTGAAAGGGTTGAACATGTAAATCATCAAATCATTTTTGATACACACGTAAAATGAAGATAACAAATTCATTTCCCATAAAACTTGAAGAGATGTTTGGGCATTTTCGCACGAGTTTGTTCCAAGATCGACAGCCATGCAAATGGATTCTATACTCCACCATTGTGATGACTTTAATTGTTTGAGAATAGATTTCAGTTTCTGCGGCGAATCTCCCGACAATATATAGCTGGGGTATGTCGGTAGAAATAGGGGTCAGGGCGGTTTTGATTGGAAATCTTCATTGATCAGTATAACTGATGGTGATAACTCTGATTCCTCTAAGGTGTCATGTAAGATGTCACTGAATTGTTTATCAGATATTATAGGATTCGTATGGTTCAGAAAACAGTTTCCAAGTAATTTTTTCTATGGTGAAATTTCGAAATAAATTAATAGCAATAATTATAATAAAATTTCGAAATAATTACCACATCATTGTAGAGCAAGTTGGAGTGAGGTATACTCTGTGTTTTCAATATTGTATTTTGACCATAAACAAATGCAATGAATATTGAGCTGACGATCAAAATAATCTGCTTCATATTTTCAAATGTTTTTACTCAAATCACATGTATATTTTAAACCAACATAGAAATTAAATCGATAATTAAATTTATATCTAAAAAACAAAGTTCTTATATAGATCACTGTAGAGGAAAAAAAATCTCGATAATAATAATAATATTAATAATTTTGAAATATGTTTAATTTAGATAGGAAAATTTTGCAGCGAATAATAGAAAAAAACGATGTTTGAAAGCTCCGCAAAAATGATAAAAACACCTCAAGGGACGGTTGCTAACTGAAGTAGAAATCAACACGACAGTTGATAATGCAACCATGCAATGTAATATTTTAATTGATTTTTTTGTAATTGACGATTGTATGTTGCTGTAAATTCAATAATTGACATAATAATACTTTTTTTGTATACGTAAACTAACCGAAACTATTTAATGTTGATGATTAAATTAAATCTGTTATTTTCATAGCACCAAAAAATGATGTTAGAAATAGATTAGCATCGATCATGAATTTAACTCATTTTTCTTTGATTAACCCTCCGCCCGTCTCGCGGTTTTGCCACCCTTCGCTCGTCAGGGCACGCCGTTTTATCACGATAATTTTAATATTTTTAACATAAACAGTGTGAATCATCTACGAAGAAAAAAATAAACCCTAACTGCTTGCGAGTATTTTTTATAGCAGCTACCCGGGAAAAACGGATTAGATCGGACCAGATATAATTATATCTGGTCAGATCTAATTATATCTGATCAGATCTATTTATATCTGGTTAGATATGGGATTTGAGATATAATCAGATCTAGTTATATCTGATCAGATCTAAACAGATATAACTATATCTGGGTTGAAAAATTCATCAGACATGAACAGATCTAGTCATATCTGATCAGATCTAAACAAATATAACTATATCTGAGTTGAAAAATACATCAGACATGATCAGATCTAGTCATATCTGATCAGATCTAAACAGTTATAACTATATCTGGATTGCAAAATACATTAGTCATGAAAAGGTCTTATCATATCTGGCCAGATCTAAACAGATATAACTATATCTGGATTGCAAAATACATTAGACATGAAAAGGTCTTATCATATCTGGCCAGATATAACTATATCGAAGTTGTCAACAGCATCAGATTCGATCAGATCTGATTAAGTAGTTATGCATATATTATAGTAAATCATATAAAGGATGAATAACAATGGGTCTTTAATTCTTTAAAAGAATTTTTTTTTATTATTTTTATTTAAACATTCTGAGATTAAAAAGTTTCTAAATTGAGTAGTGACTCAAAGTCTCGCACTGGTCAAATTTGTTGACGCGTAAACAATTTTTTTTACTATCTTTATTCATATGTTTAAAACAGTTATTTTGAACGTAATTATTAAATTTACTATAAATTATTAAATTGAAGCCTAAAAAAATTGCTGACTAATTATTGTCTATTACTACAATACAAATTATATTTTAATATATATGTTAATTTTTATATTGACCTATGATAAGTGTGTAAAATGTTTAATGATTGAATTAAATAATTTAAGTAAATTTAATAATAAAGTTATTTATTTAAGTTTAAAATATATTGAGATTGAGCTATAACTCAAAGATCTCACATTGGTCAAATTTATTGACGTGTAAACAAGTTTAGCTCGTATTACTTTCATTAATACAATTTAAGTTTAGGAATTTTTAATATAAGTGTATGTTTAAAAATGTTATCTCAAGCGTAGAATGAGAATAAAAGACATATCTAATTAACAATAATTATCTTTCCTAATCCATAATAGCATCTGGATTTTATACATAAACATTTAAAATTTATCTAGGATAATAATAAAAAAAATAGCAACTGAAAGATCTAGGTAGAGATCTGTTTGAATACATCTGGTCAGATCTGATTATATCTGGCCAGATCTCGTCAGATAGAGACAATTTAAAGATCTGACCAGATATGACCAGATATGACCAGATCTAATAAGATTAATTTTTCGTTATATCTGGTCAGATCTGAAAAGATTATTTTTTAGTTATATCTGGCCAGATCTGATTATATCTGGCCAGATCTCGTCAGATAGAGACAATTTAAAGATCTGGCCAGATCTGCTAAGGCAGATCTGGCCAGATCTTTTTATATATGGTCAGATCTAATCCGTTTTTCCCGGGTAGCGATCGCTTTTTTCAGTGTACAAATATTATTTATCCAAATCGGAAACGCAGGAGAGAATACCTATTATAAATACCTAGAATTCGTTTTTGTATGAAGAATGAAATAGTTTTATTTGATAGTATTTATTTTTTTTTACTCAATATTACAATAAAATATACAAAGTTATTACACATCTAAGACAAACTGCTAAATTACTATATACCAAAGTTAAGTAGCATCGAACTGGATTGCTGCTTGGTTGGGTGGCCGTTTAGCCACGCGCCGGGTTCGAACGAAGGTCTCTGACCGTTAGGCGTGGGATAAAGAGTTAGTGATCGGTAAAATAGGAATTTCACGGATCATTAGAGCCTCACCTAAACCGAAACTGTACTGGCTAGGTTTTTTCTGTGGTTTTCCTACACCACTGTACTCCATTGCACAAGGGAGGTTGTAGAGCATCACTGTAATGATGCAGTACAGTACAAGCACAAGTCGGGCCACAGCCGCCCAATAAAGAAGCAGTTTGCGATTTAAAGGTGCACTGATAGAAGGATTTGTTTGTATTTAATAAATCAATTTATTAAAATCTTTTTCAGATATTTTTTTGGGTGGAAAAAATATTTTTTTACTATTAACAATATTCGTTAGTATTAACAAAATCTATTTTTTATGAGAACAAAATTTTTGTAACTATTAAGAAGCTTTAATATATTGAAAAAAATATTTATTTCCACCAAATAAGATTTGTTAATAGTTAAAAAATATTTTGTTGGTGGTCGGTGTTGATAGATGGCTATACTTAACGCGTAGTTGTAAAAAAATATATATGCATATACATAACAGAATACTCGTGTGTGCGTGCGCGTCATGGTAGATACGACATACGACTCCGCGCCTTTTTTTTATTGCGCGTCATAACCCGCTGAATAACTAGCTCTATTTGCGATTGTCATACGATAAGTTGCTTTTTATTTTACACTTTGTGGAAAACAATTAATAAAATGGAAGCTTTGCTACAATCGTGGGATTTAAGTGAGTTATACTCGATTTTTTGTGGTAAGTTGACAGTTACATATAAGGTATATTCAGTAGCATCAGTACTTAACCTATTCATTGTCTTGTCATCCTATTTTATTTTTTATATTCCGTTTCTAAAATTAACACTAAATTTATGAATTTACTTTTGTATTCCCACTCTAGTAAACCATACAACTGACTTTGAAATCCTTGGTGAATTCCTTACTAAAACTCGAGAAGAGACCCAAAAAGAAATAATCCCTAGTGTTGGTTTATGACTTCGTTTAAATAAAAAATATAATGAATATGTAGGTTTCTTTTTTATTTTACAACTAATTATTTTTTTAAATTCAATTCATTATTCTCAAAAAGTTATTTCAAATAATTTTATTATTGATAAATAATTTTATTTTGTTTACAGATTTCCCATTACGAGAAGATTAATGTAAAGGATGAATTACCACCAAATACTTGCTTGCAATAAAAAAAAAAATTAATTGTAAACTTTTTTAACACTAAAACTTTTCTAAAAATAATAAGAGGAATTTTTTAAATATTCATAATCCAGTGTGTAAATACTAATAAATGATTTATTAAATATTAATAAATCATTTTCTATATGTTAATAAATCATTTGTTAAATAGTAATAAATATTTGGTTAGCACAAAAAAATCGCTGCTAATAAATGATTTATAAACTGTTAATAAATATTTGTTAAGGACCTATCCTCTAATAAATTATTTATTAAATATTAACAAATCTTTTTAAATACAAAAAAATCCTTCTATCAGTGTGAAAATGTAAAAAGATACTCTTGTATTCTATACATTGAAATAAAGAAATAAATAAGTACTATTACAATTCATTTTCGAAAAAAAAAAATTTTGGTTTTCATTTTTGGATTCGTCAATTGTCTTGACGCATCCTAGCTTACTTTGTCTTCTTCTAGTTGCATGCGTACATAATGTGCACACAATTTTTAATGTTACACTCAAAGGTTAAAAATAGTAAATCAGACAATGTCACACAAATGTTGATTGCACGGTAGGAAATGCATGGCGTACAACGCCATGTTTGTATGGTCGCAAGACAGATACTAAAATAATATGTGAAATATTTCAAGGCAGTATTACAACAAGTCCCAGAATTACAGCATTATTTTACTATAATGTATAGTACGGCAAAACAGTATGGCCCTAAGACCCGTACTACAATGCCGAGGGCACAATGCTACTAATTTTTCCTGCCATAATTTCTGGCGGCTCAATAAATCTATAGGGGAGGATGGGGCAGAGCGGCCCCCCCTAAGCCAATTATTATTTTTTGTGGCTTTCAACCATAAGATCACTTTACTTTTGTCCTATTTCGAACAAATTTATGGACATTTTGCCAAAATTCTGAAAAAAAATTTTTTTTTTGTGGGGCAGAGCGGCCCCCCTCAAAAAAGTGATAAAAAAATTTTTTTTTTCGTTTATTTTTTTTTTAAGTTGTTTTTATCACTAAGAATGTATTTCTTTCTCTTGACAACTATTTTTGGTTTTATATTACTCGAAAAAAAATTTTTAAAGTGTAATAAATCGTTCACTCTCGATTACCTTAATTACTAATTGTTATTTAATAAAAAAAAAAATCAATTCTATAGTTTTACTTTATGTCAAAAATTTTTCAACTAAAAAAAAAATTTAATTTTTATAAATTTTTAGTGACCAAATTTGCCTCTGACATAGAAAAACGGCCGAAAAATATAAAAAAATAATTTTTTCAGAAATTTCGGCTGGTCCATTTTGCCCCAAGTGTTATGCGTAGGGCTAGAAATGTGGAATTATAATAATTTTTTTATAATTTGACGATAAAAATATGAAAAAATCACTTTTTCAAAATTTTGGGCTCGTCCATTTTGCCCCAAATGCCCTACATGCGTAGGGCTAAAAATGTGCAAACATATCGAATTTATAGTAATTAGTCGAAAAAAAAAAAAATTTTTTTTTTTATCAAAATTCCAGGGGGGCCGCTCTGCCCCACTCTCCCCTACTATCGTATTATCACCAAAACTATATAGATGTAGTTAGACTAGGTTTGTCGGCCAGAAGCAATGTAGATACGGCAACACAGGGCCTGACGGCCATACTGACATTGCGGCGTCCACGACAACTATCGCCACTGATACTATCCCCGCAATGGTTAAATCACCTATGCATGCAATTTTCAAACCTATGAAAGTCTTTGATACCGTACAGAATAGCGTTCACGCCCATACTAGCATAGTGATATCCGCAAAATATTCCTTACCGTGTATTAATTGCAATATACATAATATCCATAATACATCTCAAAAAAGAAAACGATTGCTGCAGGCACCAGACAGATTCCAAATATTATAAAAGCAAAATCTACATCCTCAAATTTAATTGGGCGATTACGCGCTTCGGTCAATAATAATTCTTTCGAACGTAGTTTTAGTAACGGATCTATATTTAATTGATGATCCCAAAAATCATACAGTCCGAATTCTGTGTGTTTTCGTAGAATGTCATCACCTTTATTTTTTAACGGCCAATCGTCGCGAATCAGAAGTAAAGCCGGAAAACGATCTATTACCGGTGAGATGTGTGAAGAGTCATTATCATTCGTGATCGCTAATAAACTATTGAAGTACCCAAGACAAGCAACATTGGGATCGCTAGAACGCGCTGTGAGCAATCGATACTAGGTTCAGCGTTAATATAACGTTTCATAAAAATAGGCGACTTCAAAAATATACGGGGTATATAAATTTTGTACCCGAACTCATGTAAGCTGACCAAACTATCAACGGTTATACGTTCAGGTTTTGTTAGAAACAATGCTATGTGTCCTTGGAATGTCGCATTGATAATTAATATCAGTAATAAAACGCCGAAAAAGTATACTCTGATTGGAAAAGTAATTAACGGTATATCTATACTGGAACTTAGAGCCATTCTCAAAACTTCTGTCGAAGCCTCTAGGAAATTTCGCTTGTAATAAATAGTTATCAATAGTGATGTCATTGCAAGAACGAGACTAGAGAGTAATATAACACCGATGCTGCAATAGCGACGAATTTTTTCGAACGGAGTTAAAAATTTACGATGTTGAGTCAATATCACGAGTCCTACATCCCTCATAAGAAACATATATGAAACATTGTAATCATCTCCCACGGGGTGCCCAGCCGAAGCAATATCATAGGATCCGTTTATTAAACCTTTTACAAAACCGGTTTCTTTGGAGGATACTGGCGCACCTGGTAAATCGAAATAAATCAGTGGCGTTACATTCATGCCGGAAAAAATTGATGCAAACAAATGATTTTGATATGATGAAATTTTGTCTTTGATAGTCGTTAGATTGTAAATCCTATTAGGCTCCCACGTTTTGTTTCGCAAAGTATTCGTGACAGCATTTATTCTGTAGCCGACAAGTTTCTTCGTTTTGTCGAAAAACAAACTCTCACAGAATTCGTGATCTATAAAACAAAACTCATGAGATCTATTATTTCGTTTTGTGATTAATGTTGTGGCTAAAGTTACCTTCCGAATACGGTTGGCTGTAGAGTGTCCACGGATCATCGGATTCTTTGTTCCCAATTTCTACTTCTGTCAATGATTCCGGTGCTCTATTGGTGAAAGGGTTAAACATGAAAATCATCAAATCATTTTTGATACACACGTAAAATGAAGACAACAAATTCATTTTCCATAAAACTTGAAGAGATGTTTGGGCATTTTTACACGAGTTTGTTCCCAAATCCACCGCCATGAAAATGAATTCTATACTCCACCATTGCGATGACTTCAATTCTTTGAGAATAGATTTTAGTTTCTGCGGCGAATCTCCTGACAATATATAGCTGGGGTATGTCGGTAGAAATAGAGGTTTGGGAAGTTTCGATCCGAGATCTTCATTGATCAGCAGGACTGATGTTGATAGTTGTGATTCCTCTATGGCTTCATAAATCATTTCATTGAACTTTTCATCGGTTATTATAGGATTTGTATGATTCAAAAAACAAGTTCTAAGTAATTTTTTCTGTAATAAAATTTTTTACCTGTCATGTATAAATACCATATTGGTTATATTTATAATATGAAATACTTACTAGTTGATCATCAATTGAACTTGAGTGTCGTGTAGTCTGGGTTTTCAATATTTTGATTTCACAGAAAACAAATGCACTCAGCACTGAGCTGATGATTAAAATAACCGGTCTCATATTTAAATTTTTTTTTATGATTCGCACTATTAATTATTACAATAATTTGTCGGAAATGATGATGGTCATTATTCTTAATCAAAAGAGAATACTGCTGCGAATTGTCAAAACAAACAATCTTTGAAAGCTTCACAAAAATGATGGAAACACTTTACTGAATCATCGCCTACTAAAGTAGAAATAAACACGTCAAGTAATACTTTTCATTTCATTTTATGTTTCAATACATTCTATTTTATTTAACGAATGCGTGTGAAGTAAAATCAATAGTGGAAATAATGATAACAAACAGGGTAATTATAAATACAACAACAATCCTCATATACATAGGAAGGAAAGGGGCAAGACGGATCCATATTCTCTGTAGTCTCTTTTCACCAAAAAATTCGAAGGGAAAAGTTTGCCATTTTTACGTTTATCAGGAGCTAATTATTTTACCGGTACAAATTCACCACCGAGATAAGTTGAACTTTGATTTTTCTGTTAATGCAGAATAAAACCAAATATAAAATAATCAGTGTGAATCATCTACACTAAAAAAAATAATCGCCAACTGCTAGTGATTATTATTTTAGTGTACAAATATTATTCATAGAGGTCGAAAAGCACAAATGAGAATACCAATTTCAAATACCTAGAATTCATTTTTGTATGAAGCATGAGACACATTTTATTTGATAGTATTTATTTATTTGACTCAATATTATGAACAATCATACAAGGTTGTCACACATCTAAGACAAAAAAAAATCTCTGGTAAAATTATTTTCAGGCACCTGAAGCTTATTGAAAATGAATATTAACTGATAAATTACTATTTCAAGTTATTTTTGAAAACAAAATTTCAGTTTTCATTTCTATACCCGCCAATTGTCTGCGCTTCCTAGGTTACCTTGGCTTATTTTAGTTGCATGCGTACATAATGTATCGTGTGAACAAACACACAATTTATAGTGCTGCACTCAAAGGTTAAAAATAGTAAATCAGACAATGTCACACAAATGTTGAAAATTAATCGCAATATATATAATATCCATAATAGATCTCAAAAATGAAAACAATTGCTGCAGGCACCAGACAGATTCCAAATATTATAAAAGCAAAATCTACATCCTCAAATTTAATTGGACGATAACGCGCTTCGGTTAATAATAATTCTTTCGACTGTAGTTTTAGTAACGGATCTATATTTAATTGATAATCCCAAAAATGATACAGTCCGAATTCTGTGTGTTTTCGTAGAATGTCATCACCTTTACTTTTTAACGGCCAATCGTCGCGAATCAAAAGTAGACCCGAAAAACTATCTATTACCGGTGAGATATGTAAAGAGTCATTATTATTCGCGACCGATAATAAACGATTGAAGTATCCAATACAAGCAACATTGGGATCGTTCAGAACGCGCTGTGAGCAATCGATACTAGGTTCAGCGCTTATATAACGTCTCATAGAAATAGACGATTTCAAAAATATACGGGGTATATAAATTTTGTACCCTAACTCATGTGAGATGGCCAAACTATCAACGGTTATACGTTCAGGTTTTGTTAGAAATAATGATATGTGTCCTTGGAATGTCGCATTGATAATTAATATCAGTAATAAAACGCCGAAAAAGTAGATTCTGATTGGAAAAGTGATAAGCGGTATGTTTATACTAGAGCTGAGAGCCATTCTCAGAACTTCTGTAGAAGCCTCTACAAAATTTCGTTTGTAATAAATAGTTATCAATAGTGATGTCATTGCAAGAACGAGACTAGAGAGTAATATAACACCGATGCTGTAATAGCGACGAATTTTTTCGAACGGAGTTAAAAATTTACGATGTTGAGTCAATATCACGAGTCCTACATCCCTCATTAGAAACATATATGAAACATTGTAATCATCTCCCACGGGACGCCCAGCCAAAGCAATATCATAGGATCCGTTTATTAAACCTTTCACAAAACCGACTTCTTTGGAGGATACTGGCGCACCTGGTAAATCCAAATAAATCAGTGGCGTTACATTCATGCAGGAAAAAATTGATGTAAACATTGGAATTTGAAATGGTGTAACTTTGTCTTTGATAGTCGTTAGATTGTAAATCCTATGAGGCTCCCACGTTTTGTTTTGCAAAGTATTCGTGACAGCATTTATTTTGTAGCCGTCAAGTTTCTTTGTTTTGTCGAAAAACAAGCTTTCACGGAATTCTTGATCTATAAAACGAAATCCGTCAGATCTATTATTTAATTTTGCGATTAATTTTGTGATTAAAGTTACCTTCCGAGTACGGTTGACTGTAAAGTGTCCAGGGATCATCGGATTCTTTGTTCCCAATTTTCACTTCTGTCCATGGTTTCGGTGCTCTATTGGTGAAAGGGTTGAACATGTAAATCATCAAATCATTTTTGATACACACGTAAAATGAAGATAACAAATTCATTTCCCATAAAACTTGAAGAGATGTTTGGGCATTTTCGCACGAGTTTGTTCCAAGATCGACAGCCATGCAAATGGATTCTATACTCCACCATTGTGATGACTTTAATTGTTTGAGAATAGATTTCAGTTTCTGCGGCGAATCTCCCGACAATATATAGCTGGGGTATGTCGGTAGAAATAGGGGTCAGGGCGGTTTTGATTGGAAATCTTCATTGATCAGTATAACTGATGGTGATAACTCTGATTCCTCTAAGGTGTCATGTAAGATGTCACTGAATTGTTTATCAGATATTATAGGATTCGTATGGTTCAGAAAACAGTTTCCAAGTAATTTTTTCTATGGTGAAATTTCGAAATAAATTAATAGCAATAATTATAATAAAATTTCGAAATAATTACCACATCATTGTAGAGCAAGTTGGAGTGAGGTATACTCTGTGTTTTCAATATTGTATTTTGACAATAATCAAATGCAATGAATACTGAGCTGACGATTAAAATAATCTGCTTCATATTTTCAAATGTTGTTACTCAAATCACATTTACATTTTAGAATAACATAGAAATTAGATCGATAATCAAATTTGTATTTAAAGAAAAAAAGTTCTTATATAGATCACTGTAGAGGAAAAAAAGTCTCGATAATAATAATAATTTTGAAATATGTTCAATTTAGATAGAACAATTTTGCAGCGAATAACAAAAAAAAACGATGCTTGAAAGCTCCGCAAAAATGATAAAAACACCTCAAGGGACGGTTGCTAACTGAAATAGAAATCAACACGACAGTTAATAATGCAACCATGCAATGTAATATTTTAATCGATTTTTTTGTAATTGACTATTGTTTGTTGCTGTAAATTCAATAATTGACATAAAAATACTTCTTTTATATACGTAAACTAACCGAAACTTTTTAATGTTTATAATTAAATTAAACTGTTATTTTCATGGCACCAAAAAATGATGTTAGAAATAGATCAGCATCTATTATGAACTAAACTAATTTTTCTTTGTAAACCCTCCGTCCGTCTAGCGGTTTCGCCACCCTTCGCTCGTCGCGCCACGCGGTTTTATCGCGATGTTTTTAATATTGCCGTGTTGCCGATGTCATAACTGGATAACTTATCCATTAATAAGGATATCTAAATGTGATTCTGATAAGGAACTCGTAAGGTTTGCCCGATGAAGGCAAACCTCATATATTAATCTGAGAAGATCCTCATAGTACTTCAGGCAAATCAAGAAAAAATTGTAGTCAGAACGGATTAGAGTGTAAGTTTTGATTTTATTTATTCACAGCAGAACAACACCGAATAATCTTTTAGCTGAAGTTACTGAAGAGATCCACGCAAGTTATAGTTATACCAATGTTGAAATAAAACTAACTAGACATCGTTAGGCTTGCTCGTGTTAATAGTAAAGAGCTCGGGGTGTAGAGTGGAGACCTCGCAAAGCGTCATCAGTCCATTACTCTACTAGTCTACTTTGGATAGTAGTCAGGGCCTAAGTCCTCGAGCAACTTTTTGTAGGCCCTTTTCTAAAAAAATTTCAGTGACGTCGAACTACCCCACTGCTGCCTGTAATTAAATCAAAATTTGATCTAACGGGCCTCTGACAGGACCCCGGTGACTGAAGCGTGTTAAATAACATACAATTATCATAATAGATGCCCGATCAAAAACGATTGAATTTAACCAGATACGTCGGGATGTCGTTGTATCTGTTTATACCCAAATACATCCAAATATTTGATCTTGCTAGATATAATCATATATAATTTTATCTGCTCAGATCTAATCATATATAAGCAGATATAGAGATGTATTAAGATTTATATCCAAGTAGATATACGCATATCCAAGCATATATAAGTATATTTGCTCAGACCCAACTATATAAGCAGATGTAAAGATTTATATCCAAGCAGATATACGTATATCCAAGAATTTATGACTATATCCAAAAATATGTGTTTATATGTAGTCATATTTGGTCAGATCCAATCAAATTTAAGTACAGGTAAGGCTCCTGAATCGTCGAACTGTAAGGGTTCTACTGCAAATAAGACATTAAATACAGAATTTTTTTGTCTAATTATACACGAATATCTGAGTAATATACGAAAATTAAAAATTTTTTTTTTCCTACTGATTTTGATATATACGTTATTTAAATCATAAAATTGATATTGTAGTGAATAAATAAAATAAATCAGTTTGACCAATGTTTCTAAAGTATTCATCTATTTTTTCCACTTAAATATCATTTGACTTTTGATATATGTTATACATATAGGTTCATCAAAAGCATTAACAGGTAATAGCAATAAGATCCAAGATGTGAGTAGATATTATTTTTAGAAAGGTCTAAAGTATAATATATTTATACATTCATTCATTAGAATGTAGTGAAACTTGTTTAGATATATGTGCTTGAATCTATGTAGATTTCTTTAAAGATCGACATTAACGCAGATCTGCTTGGATACACTTATATATTCGTGGATATAGTGAGATCTGTTTGGATATGTTGAGATCTGTTTGGATCTCTATTGATATTTTAAGATCTGTTTGGATATACTTAGATATAATGAGATCTCTTTGGATATTGTCAGATCTGTTTGGATCCGCTCGGATCGCGCCATAATTTGGATCCAAGCATATCTGACTGTTTGGATTCAATCATATATGCTTGGATTTAAACATTTTTTATCGGGATGGGCGTAGAATAATTTAGATTTTCACGCCCGATTTTCAACACAAAAATCAAAAATGCACTGTTACCAGAAAAGGGTTTTTTCAAATCATTCTACGATTTGAATCATTTCTTGCTTTATGACTTCTGTGATGTTTTTTGCGATTTGAGAAGTTTATGATTTATTTTTCATGCAGAAAAAAAAAGTTTAGAAAATCCAAATGAGCATGCCTTAAGCGGTCGTGTCATACACGAATTATTTAGATTAAATGTTTACGTTACGATATGTTAATTTTTTCATAAAGACTCCTATTTTTTTTGCTTACATTTAAGAAACTATTAAACCATAATAGAAAATTATTATAGAAAATATGAAAAAATTCCCGCGGATAAAATGGAAATCTTTGCTTACGCCATCTAGCACGCTCCGATAGAAGAAGCAGGTCTTCACTAACTCTGTTTATATATTTTTGCACACCTCAATCGCGAAAGCGTTAGGTGTGCTTTACTGTCACTCTCTCACTCTCGGCCCTTTCACGGACTTTAAATCCTCTCTACTTTCTTTATAGTACACCAAAGTTGTTAATGATATATACCATTTTAAAGGAAATTTATTAAGGAACATTTTTCAATGCAATCCTTATTTGATTAATGATGTGATTAATTAAAAAAAAATGATTTAGTCCGAAGCCCTCAGTGCGTCAATTGTGGTGTTCGGACTCGTCTAAACACGATAACTTTCGAAAAACAAAACTTATTGACTTAGTTTTTTTTTTATTATCTGTGTATTTCTGATCACAAGAACCCTTTCAAAAATTACTATCTGAATCCTTTTTGTTTTGGTGTAATTAATAAAAAACGTGAAAACTGATTCTTCGTTAAAAATTTAGCTGCTATTTTTACTGTTGTTATTATTTTTTTCATTGTTTCTCTCTATCAACTACTGGTGGCAGCACTAGCGTATCAATATGTTTGAAAAAAAAAGCGACATTTAAGACAAAACAAGGCGGGATATTTAGAAAAAAATGTTAGTAAAAAAATATTAAACTGAAAATAAGAAATAAAAATAAAAAAATCAAATTGATAATTTGTAAGTTGAATAAAAGTTCATAATAAAAAAAAATATATTAATATTATATAATAATAAAAGTAATGATTAAAAATAAATTGAGCGATTGAGGTGTGCACTTTTGGATTTTCCAACATTTTTTATATATGGCAGCCTGAGATGTAAATTTTTTAGCTTCGACAGTACACATTTTATTATTTTATAATCAAACGAATAATAATAGAGTTGTGGTTTTTTAATCAGTTTGTTAGAACGAATTTACGGATATATTGAAATAAAATTTAAAAGAATTAGTTTTGTTTTTCGAAAGTTATGGAGATTACAAGAGGAGTGTTACATGTATTTTACAGGATTTTTTCTGAAAAATTCATTTTTTATCCAAATTGTGGGTTGGACCAGCTGTTTATTGTTTAGAAAAATGACCATTGATGATTTCTTTTATTGGGGTATAAAGGCCGATCTACTTTAACCACTATATTGTTACCCAGTAAACACATTGACGTAAATTTGACGTCAGAGTGACGTTACGCTATGTCATCATTTACGTAAGATGTAAGTCACGAATGAGTCAGGTGTGACTCATTATTTCACACTTTTTTACGTAAGATTATGATGTAAAACTAATGACGTATGCATGATGTAAATGTGATGTCTGTGTGACCTTCTATGACGTCAATATGACATATGGGTGATGTCAAAATTATCAATTCGGAAAAAATATTTTGAAAAAGAAAAAAATAAAATAAAATACCGAATTTTTGATTTGATTATTACCGCGCGAACGCATTGGGAATTCGGAAACAAGATTAGATAACGTTAAATGATGAAAAAATCCTGGGCTTCTGCTGGGTTCGAACACGGCTTCTCTTGGCTGGTAGTCCTGAACGTTGCTCACTGGTCCACATCACGAGAGTTCAAATCTCGTGCTTAATTGATGTATTTAGAGTGAAATGCCGGAAAAGACAGAGTTAATAAGTTTTCGTGATGGATTTTTACAAAATTTAAAAAACTCCATGAACTTATATGAAATTTTATAGAAGCAATATTTGTCGGCCTCGATGATAATTGTATAAAATTTCATTAAGTTTCATCAAATTTTTTTATTTTTTGTTGTGATGGGAAATTTAAAAAAACTTATATAAAATTTTGCGAAATAACATTAAATAATTTCACGAAATCGTATGAAATTTAATCGATTGAAAAATTGTGATACTAAACTTTAAAATCATAATAGCAAAAGAGTTCAAACTGTCGTTACATTTTCTTTGTCATCCTAAATGATATTTTCGATATATCATTTAAAAAAATAAAGTTAATTTTTTTATGCTCACGCTAATGTTCTAATCTAAAACGTCTGAATGATCTATTATCGAGTTTATCGATTACTTTGACCCCAAATATGTTCGACGTTTAGTTGTTATTTTTACACATTTACACATATTTAAAAATTCATTCTATGATTGTTTTATTTCAATAAATAGATGATAAAAAACTATGACTCGGAAATTACATCAGCATTGCGTAAAATACTGACTTGTCACTGATGTAAAGATATGATTTAAGAGTGACATCCATATTACGTATAAGTGTGACTTTGCTACTGACATAAATGCATGATTTTAAAATTACGTCATTATGATATACGGATAATGACTTTATTACTACATAACAATGTGATGTAGATTCTATGTCAAACGTACGTAATACATAAGTCATAACTGTGACATCGTACAAGAGTCATGCTTACATCAATATGATGTCACAAGCTTTACATCATATTAAAGTCATGTAGAACGTCAGATTGACATCAAATTTACATCAGATGTCGTGACATTGCTATGACCTACGTATGACGTCAAAATAAGGTCATGTGTTCACTGGGTATTTATTTAAATAGGACTCTGACGGACTCCAGTTTATTTATTTTTAGGCGAGAGTAGAGCATACCTACGCTCGCGCTTAAGGCATGCAATACTTTTTCTTTGATAGTATTTATTTATTCGACTCATTATTATAATAAAATGTTCAAAGCTTTCACACATCTAAGTCACAATTAATGAAAATTTGGTAATAAAAATAAAGTGCAAAATCATTTTTGTAGTTCAATTAACCACTCACATTTCTGTTTGCTTTTTTAAAATAAATTTGTCAAAAAAAAAATGTTAAAAAAAGATACTTTTATTATTAAACCAAAAATATTTTTGGTAAAACTATGTTCAAACATTTGAAAT